>NC_138778.1:137402777-137760277 GCF_965119305.1 Pelophylax lessonae
TGAAGTTTGCTAGTCATTATTTAGAATGTTTAGATACAGGAATACATACATATATATACAATTACGTGAGAGAGAGAGAAATATATATTTAGGGAAACAATTGAAACACACCTTTTGGGATTTGAGAAGTGAGATTGTGACGATTGACCAGATATGTAAGCCAACAATCTGACTCATCACTCATGAACATCCCTAAATTTGGCGTGGCAATTATATCAGGCGTTCTTATGTGCATTTTGGCTGGCGTTTTCCCAGGCGTTTTGACATGCATTTTTTGGGCAGGCATTGTTATATGAAATCACCTACAAAAGCCCCAAAAACAGACCACAAACACGTACATGTGAACGTAGCCCGTTTGGGGGCGTTTGAGGGGGATTTGTCCAGCTCAAGGATCAGCTCCCAAAACAGGCAAAAAATCCAATCCTATTCAGTTCAATGGCCCCTGTTCCCATGTGAGCATTTTGACGGCATGAGGAAAACACCCAACGCTCACTGAGAAATAGCACAATGATTAGGGAGTCTGCCTTCCTGCTGTAGGTTTGTAAGTTCGAATCCGGAAGGTGCCCTCTGTATGGGCAACACTTGGATATCTCCAATCCTCCAAATGTTGACATCATTAATTTTGTTCATGTTTGAAAAAGGCATGTGTATCAGCAAACTTTTAATCCAAAGACATGAACAAAATACAAAAGATGCCCCATAAAGTCAATATGTAGCAATATTGTGAGCTAAAGCTCTATTTGTTTGTTGGGCATACTTTGCTAATTAGCCAAGTATAAGGGATATATATATATATACCTTCAGTTAAATGTGTAGTAAAATGGTAACACTTGGCCATACCCATATGGAAGAAAAGGTAGTATTTGCAATATATTTCTAAAAACATTCTTTGGAAACACATAAAATATTGTCAAAATTGTGACATTTCCTTGATATGTGTGAAATGCTAATAATCTTTCTTTGAAATATGTTTTACATCTATTTTTTTTCTATCTGACGACCAATTCCCCAATGTAATATTTTGTGGGTTTTTTCAGAGAATGTGGAGGTTCTATATAAACACTGTAGATTTGACTGCTATGATTTCGGAGTTAGCAGGAAAGGTGTATGGAATGTGATGGTGTTTACTAAAGGATCCCTTGTTGGAAGTGTGCATGTTTTTCCAATTCCGCCGGTTTTTGCCATTTTCTATGGGCGAGACAGCGGATTTGCAAGCGGTATTCAAAAAAAAATTGACCCAAAATCGCGCTGGCGAAATTTTTTGAGCCAATTTGACGTTGCGCATGCGCACATTCGCGAGTTCGCAGCTCGCGGCTGGAGGAGCTGTTTAACCTTTCCACACTTTCGCAGATATCTCTCTTTCTAAGTCAGTTTTTGAGATTTTTTAAACGCAAGTCATCTCCAAATTGACTTCCACACCTTCCACAGTGATTTGGGATTTTTGGGGGTACAGGGGAAAATTTGGCTAAACTTTAGTCGAGCTTTTAGCTGGCGTGGTTTTAAGTCGCGCTCTGACCATATTGCATCTTAATGAATCTCACACTAGGCGCTATTTTCCGCCCGCCGTTCTTTGAATGCCAATTTCAGACTTAAATAATCGCCGCTTCGCAAAATCACGCCGAAACGCCAATTCGCCGTACTATGAATCAGGCCCTCAGTGACACTTTTTGGGGACCAGTGATTCACCAATACAGTGCAAAATAAAATGCACAGTTACTGTATAAATGACACAGGCAGGGACGGGGTTAACACTAGGGGTGATCAAGATGTTAAGTGTGCTCCTAGGTAGTGCTTCCTAACTGTACTGGGACAAGATGTACTAGAGGAAAAGATCTGTGTCTCAGCTGGGCTGAACACAGGATCTCTTTTCCTCCCTGACGGAACAGCGGCCTGCCTTGTTTACACAGGCAGACCGCTGTTCTGTCATTCGGCTGAACAATCGGTCACCCCCCCCATTGATTGGTTCCCGCATGGTCCAATCACAGTGGGGCGGCACGCCCAGCCCTGAAAACCTGTGCACAAAATCACGTACCGGTACATGGTTTTGCGCAGCTGGGCCGTCTTGCCGCAGTATATATGCAGTGGGCGGTCCGAAAGTGGTTAATATTCTTCTCCACTCTATCCTAAGCAAAATAAATGGTCTGACATACAACTTCATTCTCAACTTTAGGTTTCATCTACCAAATATTACGAGGCAGATAATTCGTCGAGTATGCGAGACATGGACGATGGAAGAATATTCAGATGTTGACCGTTGCATGTTTGTAAAATATCTCTGGCACACAAATCTGACTGCGGATCGGTGCTATAGAGAGAAGACTATAAATGGGATCTGTCATGCGTCTCTACTTGTCACAAAAGCAGGTGTGAGAAGGCCAACCAGCAGCCAAAAAAAAACCTCAAGGTAATCAGTCAGAAATTTTCTTAAAGAGGAAGTAAACCCTCCTCGGGAAGTTGTACCTATAGGTAAGCCTATGATAAGGCCTACCTATAGATACTGTAAATATCTCCTAAACATGCACCGTTTAGGAGATATTTACCTTTAATGCAGCCAGTGACGTCACTGGCGCATGCGCTCTGAAGGAACGGCTGATCGTGCCGTTCCTTCAGAGCCCCGTGCCGTGACCATCGGCTCCCGCGCGCGTGCGCGGGAGTGACGTCACCGCGGCTCCGGCCAATCAGATGGCTGGATGCCGCGATCCCGGAAGACGGGCGACTGAACATGTCGCTCGTCATACAGGTGAGTGAGCTGCACGGCGGGGGCTCGTTCTAAGGTAAGTATTTCATAATGAGCTAGTATGCGATGCATACTAGCTCATTATGCGTTTCTCTTGCAGGTTGTAAAAAAAAAAAAAAAAAATTAAACGAGTGTACAACCTCTTTAAAAGGGTATGTAAGCGCCAAACCAAATAGAAAAATTTTGCAGCCACAATGTATACACTAACTTTTTCAGCTAGTGCTGAAACCTGTAGATCACATCTATCCTACGGTGGAAACACTCCCCTTACTGCATTAGGCAGCAATGCCATCCTAGCATGGGAAATGTTTAAGGACTTTAGACTACCTCCATCTCTCCTTAACCACTTGCAAACAAGCCAGCGTCGCTATACGGTGGCAGGTTCCCACGAATCCCCGTACCTGTGTGCGTGCGCACGCCCACTCGCCAGCGGGTAAGCTGATCCATGGGGCCGGTGGTCCCAGTTGCCGCAGGGCATCCATGATCGCTCACTGTGAAGAGAGAACAGCGTTGTAAACACAGCAGACAGTTCTCTCAGCTATCACAGAGCTCCTGTGTTCCTCCTATTTAGGAACACAGGTCTCTCCATCGATTTCACAAGCCCATTCCCCTCACAGTTAGAAAACACACCCTAGGCTCACATTTAACCCTTTGATTGCCTCTGGGTTTGATTGCCCCTTCCCTGCCAGTATCAATATTACAGTAATGGTGCATATTTTTAGTACTGATTACTGTAGTAATGTCACTGGTCCCCCCAAAAGTGTCAAAAGTTAGGTAGGGGTCCAATCTGTCTGCCGCAATACCGCAAAAAATCGCTGATCACCATTGCTAGTAATAAAAATAAATCATTCCCCTAGTTTGTAGATACGATAACTTTTGCGCAAACCAATCAAAATACAATTATTGTGATTTTTTTATTTTTTTTTAAATATGTAGCCTAATACATATTGACCTAAAATGATCAAAGAAATTACATTTATTATTTTTATTGGGAATGTTATATAGCAGAAAGTGTTTTTTTTTTTTTTTTTTTCAGAATTGTTTAAAAGGAGGTGATCAAATACCACTAAAAGAAAGATCTATTTGTGGGGGGGGGGGAAGGATATCAATCTTATTTGGGTACAGTGTCGCACGATCACGCAATTGTCCATTAAATAACGCAGTGCCGAATAGCAAAATGTGGCCTGGTCATTAAGGTGGAAAATCTTCTGGTGGTGGTTGATATAGGAGTTAGGTGTTTTTTTATCCAAAGAGCTGTGAGCAATAATTTAACGATGGCATACTCTGCTCTGTCTTCTCTGACTAATATCAGACTGCAAGATTTCTAGCAGTAATAGGTAGTCTATGTACATACAGATGGCATTTTTGGATGCCCTTATGCACTGCAAGACCTAAAATCACTTTAATAGTTCTGGTTAGAAAGGAAAAGGATTTATGCTTTTAGCAGTTTTTATTGTTGTCTAAGTCCCAATAGGGTGGGGGGGGGGTACTTTCCCATTCTATTCCTATTTGGCAGACATTATCACTGAGCCAGAGAGTGATGGAAAATATCTACTTAGGATGTGTCCTTCTTATGGATGTCCCCTCGCTTAGTGTCCTGATAATATATCCAGGACAGAAAAGAGTCAGACCGGTAAAAAAAGTGATGGTAAACATCCTCATCAATCTTTGGGGCATTAAAAAGTCAGGTTCAATAAACCCATTTTTTCTTTCCCCTACAGAAATGAAGAACCTGAAGTTGTCTCAATAGAACCTAAAAGTAAAATTAGACGTTCCAACAGGATCCAGAGTAAGGTGTGTATGTGTGTATGTGTGGTCAGGATCCGAGGGGTAGGTGGTTGATCCGAGGGGTAGGTGGTTGATCCGAGGGGTAGGTGGTTGATCCGAGGAGTAGGAGGTTCAATCATTCATTCTAAAATCTGCTTTATTTAGTAAAATAGAAGATAATGACAGGCTGTCTTTATGGCAACTCAAAACACCACAAGGAACTCCTATCAGTACCACACAATATTTTAGGGATAACTTTCAGTGTTCTAGCCACAGTAGATGCAATAACTAAATTATTTTACAGGCCAGCTCACCCAGCAGGTTCAAGTCAGAGTGAGGAGGCTTCCATCCAGCATCCAGGAATCCTCACCACTGATAGCAACACACTGAAAGGGAAGGAAGTGCCTGCCCTCTCCTAAGCATTATATTATATATATATATATATATATATATATATATATACACACACACACACACACACACACAGTTTGTATTCATATCCTCCCTCTATAAACCACCAAACCAACATGTTCACTGCACTAGAAACAGATTAGCTACAAATGCCTTATGGGAAGAGGGCCGCTATAGGTGAACAGACCTACCGGTACCCGGTTGCCCTCAGGTCTTATACAGAATGCTATAGTGTTTTCTTCTACCAATGGCAGGAGATTCTACTTAAAACTGTTTTTTTAACTGCAACACTAGCTATGTAGTGTACGTTATTACCTGCAAATGTTGTAACATGCAGTATGTGGGACGTACTACCCACAAATTACGGGAACGCTTCCGCGAACACCTAACGACATCAGAATTAAAAAATCGATGAATGTAGCTAGGTATGAATCATGAGTGGGACATGTCCCATTACTTCGAATAAGAAAGTCCATGACCATTCAAATATTGATGTGCTTCTTGTTTTTTAGTACTAGTCCTAATATGAGTAGATATACAGTATGTACACACGGTACCTTTTCCGCCTGTATATTTTCCCATATTCCTCCTATATTATATATATATATGGGTTCATTTCTCATACTCTATGTGGGTCGGAAAATACAAAGATACTATTATATTGTCTCTTTTATATATTAAACCAGTATTCATGTGTCTTTGTATGACATGTTCTTTTGGTAGATATATATGTGGTTTTTTATTATCCTTTATTATTTTTTCTATAGTATATATTTTTTCATGTATATAAAAATATTTCTCTTTTTATGACATCTATTTATGAGAAGATTTTTGGATACTTTTTTTGTAACTAGAGGCAGACTAAATAACGTGTAGTATGTGTGTGTGTGTATTATTATATACCACTTGCTACCTTTTCTACCACATGTAGTTCGTTGGTCTATGTGTGTTTTGTGTACATACATTTTGGATATATGCATTTTTTTGTATTTGCTTTTATTTTTTTGGGGGGCATATGGTATTCCTTGTTCAACTTATTAATTTTATAACCATTGTAGATGCCAACTGACATATATATTGTCTTATTACATCTATTGTTATAAGCTCTCTTTTGTTTATTCATATTGAGCTGTCTGTATTTTTAGACATGTATTTGTCTGTCTTATGTAAAGGCGTGAGTGTTTTCTCTGATGGATCCTTTGCGAAAAAACCTGGATAACACTAATTGGTTCTGATTGAAGTCATTTGCATATCCCGATTCATAAGAGAACTCACACACCCTACGATAATCAGCAATGATTAAGCACTATGGTGTGAAACGCGTCTGCTGATCGGTGTGTTGTTCTGCAAGTCTAGTGTCGGATCTTTTATTTTTTCAATAAATACACGTTTTCCTGCTACTGGAAGTGACACATCTCCTTTCTTATTATTGAAGATAGGGAGAATGCCATAGCCAAAACCAGGATGCTGGAATAAGGAGCAGGAGTGCTAGATGTTCCTTAGTGAGACACTCACTAAGCTTAACACAAACTATTAAAACAGGAGAAATGGTTTGCATGCAGCTTAATTCAACGCTTGTGCCTCACATAGCTAAGAAAGTATTTACATTTTTCTCCTCCCACAGGGATTAAAGAAAAAGAAATGAAACACCTTTTCCCAAGATCAACGGTTCAAAATGTGCAAATGAAAAATTGGGATCGAAGCACAAGTGTCATGGTCAGGGCTAAAAAATTTGTACAATAAAAGTTTTTGTTATACATGCAAAGATTTAAAGTTAATCTAATATCTACCCGGTTATCTCTGCAGACTGTCACCCTGCTTTTCCCTGGAGTGTCTCCTGTGGGGCCGTGTCCGGATACTGACCGCTCCAGCTGCTTGCTGCCGGTGCCTCCACGATCCCGGCTGCGGCCCTCCGCCACCTTGTGCCCCTGGCTACAATCCCCTGCCATCCGTCCTCCTAGGGGACCGGTACCTTACATTGCCGGTGTCGCATCGGACCCACCTGGTGGAAGGGCATCGGGTCCTTATTGTGACGATCCGGGGGCGGATTGTGCCCTTTATCTGCCCGCGGCCTACCTGTGCTTCGGCGGCCTGTCTCTCCATCACAGCCTCGTGCCGCCTGATCGGGACTGCCTGCTCGTCCGGAGGTGGGCTGCGCTGCTCCTGTGGCCCTGATGGTGCTCCGGCTGCTGACCCGCCAACGTGTGGATCCTGCTCTCCTGGATGCCGGCTTTTTTCCCCTGGATCTCGGCCGCCATCTTGACTCGGGACTAGCGCTGGATTGCGGCCTTGCATCCACACTGACTGTCCCAGCATCTGCCCCGCTGATCCTACTGCCTGATCGGCCTCCCGGGGAGAGGATCGGCACCCTGTATGGCGGGGGAGCCCTGGGCGGATCCATCCATCCATCTGGCGATCTGAGCCCTAGAGGAGGCAGGCCCTGCTTTCACTCTTGGTAAGGACGCCACCTGTGTGCTCTCCTACTTCTACAGTACTAATCACTGGCCTCTCTGTCTGGACTGTCTGTCTTCCTGTCATTTGCATAGTGTGGCCTGCAGATCGTTGCTCTCTCTTTGCTGTGCTGCCTGCAGATCGTTGCTCCTCTTGCACTGTGCTGCCTGCAGATCGTTGTTCCCACTGGACTGTGCTGCCTATGGATTGTTGCTCCCATTGCACTGTACTGTCTGCAGATTGTTGCCCTCTCTTTGCTGTGCCGCCTGCAGATCATTGCTCCTTTTGACCTGTGCTGCCTGCAGATCGTTGCTCCCACTGAACTGTGCTCCTTGAACTGTGCTGCCTGCAGACCGTTGCTCCCATTGAACTGTGCTGCCTATGGATTGTTGCTCTCCTTGAACAGTGCTGCCTGCAGATCGTTGCTCTACTGAGTGGGAACACCTTGTATTCTGTGCCACTTTTTGAGATAAGCTTGTTGACTTCCCGTAGCCTTCGCAGGATCACAGACTCTCTAGAGTGTCCCATATTCTTCTATGTCGACTCGGGCGAAGAGTAAGGACCCGTCGGCACACAGGAACTCGGCAAAGGCTGGTCCCGCTCGTGGGGCGGCGGGCGGCGCGGGGCCTCCCCCGGCTCCCCTCCTTAACATGGCGACTCAGACTGAAGGCAAAGAGCCGACCCTGGTGGAGCAGGATAAATTTGATGCACTGATACAGGCTATCACTACCTGCCAGTCTACTCTCACCAGCAAAATAGACTCAGTACAAATGGACATCGGCCTCATCCGCAAGGATATGGACAAGTTTCGTGGCCGGCTGTCGGAGGCCGAGCGGCGGGTGGGGGAGGCGTAAGACGTGCTCCATTCTCATGAGGACTCCATCCGCACGATCTCTGCCAGTGTCAAAACCTTGGAGGCCAGGGCGGAGGATGCCGAGAACAGGAACCGACGGAACAACCTGCGGATCGTTGGTCTCCCGGAGGGGGCGGAGGGTGCTGATACGGTGTCCTTTGCTGAGCGCCTCCTGCGCACCTTGTTACCTCAGGCCCAGTTCTCCCCCTTCTGGGCCGGAGAGAGCACACCGCATGCCGGCGACTCGGGGGCCGCCAGGGTCCCCTCCACGTACCTTTATCCTACGCCTCCTAAATTTCAGGGACCGTGACTTGGTGCTTCGGGAGGCACGGAAGCTGGAGGTTCTGCGGCATGAGGCCGCGAAGATCATGGTCTTCCCGGATTATTCCATAGACACGCAGCGGCTTCGGCGGTCTTTTGACCATGTTAAACTGCAACTCCGCAATCGCAATATTAAGTACAGCATGCTGTTTCCTGCCCGGCTGCGAGTTCGGGATGGAGAGACGGTGAAATTCTTCACTTACCCGGAGGACACCATGCACTGGTTGGAGACGCTTCCCCGGGCAAGATCTCCACGGCCGTGAGTCTCTTTATGCGCTGTCTGCGCTCTGGATGTTACACTTTTTCCCCTTAGTGGGAAACAAATTTTTTTTTTGGGGGGGGGGGGGGTCCTCTTCCCGTGAGACCGGGGATCCCTCTACTGGACTCTTGCCTCTGCTGGGCTGGGCCCTACCTGTTATGCCTAGTGGCCGTTCCCCGCTGGCTGCCTGAGAGGCCCCCCCCTCTCCTTTCTTTTGGTTTTCCTGTTAGCAACCTGTTTAAGCTTGGTGCCCCCCTGGAACTTTCAGGGTGAAGTTGATGACCTAGTTCCTGTTCTGCAGAGATCGTCTATCCTTCATTTGATGGCGGCTCCCGTGGCCGACTGACTATGCTGTGGTAGTACCTGTTGGTACTCCTGGTGTCCACTGGTGTGCAACCCCCGTTGGCGGTTGCCTATTTGGTTTTTGGGAATGCAAGCACACCCATGTTGGAGGGGAGGTTCGGGGTGGGGGGAGGGGATTGTGTGCTGTTACAATGCCTATGTTTTTTGCATTTGGGGTGTTTTTTGTTTTTTTTTCTATGTTTCCTTTCAGCTGTGTTCTTGGGTGCTTTTGGTACAATGTATGTTCTCTGGCAGGGGGGGTGTGGAGTTCGGTTCACAGCCCTATAACGGTTGGTCTACTCCGCTCCGGGACTTGTTGGGGGCGGGGGGTTAACCCTGTGTGGGGTCTGAGGTGTAGATCTGGAGGCCTTCTATTTTTCCAAATTGCTGTCATGGGTCCCCTCAAGGTAATCTCCTGGAATGTCCGAGGGTTGAACTCTAAGTTCAAACGGTGACTTTTTTTTTTCCTTTTTGCAGCGACACCGCCCCCATGTTTGTATTTTACAGGAGACCCACCTGGTGGGGAGCAGGGTGCTAGGGTGCTGGCGCTTAAAAGGGCCTGGGTGGGGTCTTACTATCATGCCACCTGTTCCTCCTACTCCAGGGGGGTGAGCATCCTGATCCACAAATCTGTCCGTTTTAGCCTCCTGGATCTTCACCTGGACCCTGAGGGGAGATATGTTTTACTTCATGCTCTTTGTGAGGGGTTGGAAATGTGTATTGCGGGATCGTATGTGCCTCCGCCGGGCCAGCTTACCCTCCTACAGAGGTTGACTCTGCTCCTGGCCCTTTACCCCGGCGGCTTGTCTGTTGGTGGCGGGGGACTTTAATATGCCCCCCAACCCATCACTGGACAGGTTTGCTGGGGGGGGCCCTGTGGACTTTCCCCTCTCCCGCTGGGCTGATGCCCTGGGATTGGTGGATGTGTGGAGGTGGATGAACCCCGGGCTGCGCCAATACACCTGTCACTCGGCCACTCACGCCACTTACTCAAGGATTGACCTGGTTTACCTTTCGGAGTCCCTGCTTGCAGGTACCCGGGAGGTCTCTATTTTGCCTCGGGGGATCTCGGACCATGCCCCTGTCATTGTCACTTTGGGGATTGGGGCGGCCCCGGGTGAGGGTGTGTAAGGATTATCTAGATTTTGGGTTGATGATGAGAGAGTGGCCCCGGTTGTGTCTTCCGAGCTGCTGGAGTATTGGGCCCACAATGCTGAAACCGCCTCTCCTTCGCTCGTCTGGGATGCTTTCAAAGCTTGTACCAGGGGAGTGTACCAGCGGGCGATAGGACGGGCTAGGAGGGAATCGATCTTGGCGTTGGTCGAGGCAGAGACTAGAGCCACGGCCTTAGAGTTGCGGTATGGGGCGGATGGAGACTCGGGCACATATGCGCTGCTGCAGGCGGTACATCGAGAGATAGCTTTGCTGAGGGCCATGGCTTGTCGGAAACGCCTGGTGTTACAATCGCAGCGCGTTTTTGAACAGGGGGAACGGGCGGGTCGTATGTTGGCATGGTTGTCTCGGGAACGCTCCCCAGCTACGCTGATTGCCAACATCAAGGATGACGCGGGGTGCTGCCACTCGGATCCCTCTGCCATCAATGCCCAATTTGCGAGCTACTATGAGGACCTCTATCGCTCCCGGGTGGTTTACCCCCTGGAGCGCCTCGCGGCCTACCTTAACACCCTGGATTTTCCGCAACTGTCGGAGGCGGGTAGGGTCAAATTGGATGGCCCAATTTCCCTCACAGAACTGTCCAAGGCTATTGCGGCTCTGCAATCCGGTAAGGCCCCGGGCCCGGACAGGCTACCGGTGGAGTTTTGCAAGTCCAACTTGGACTTGGTGGCCTCGCGCCTTCATTCCCTGCAGCAAGGGGCCTTGGACTCGAATAGCTTACCCTGTTCTATGTCGGAGGCAGTCATTGTCGTTATACCCAAACCCGGGAAGGACCCCGAACGTTGTGCGTCGTATAGGCCGATTTCCCTCCTCAATGTGGATGCCAAGATTCTGGCGAAGGTTCTGGCGCAACGCTTGAACTCTGTTATTCTGTCACTGATCCATGGGGACCAAACTGGTTTTGTGCCGGGCAAGGGGACAGACATCAACATACGTAGCCTTTATACCCACGTCTCTCATGCAGTGTTGTCGGACTCGGGTGGGGTCGTGGCCTCTCTGGACGCAGAGAAGGCCTTCGACTCTGTCGAGTGGGGTTATCTTTGGGAAGTCCTACGTCGCTTTGGCATTGGCCCGAAGTTCATCTCCTGGGTGAGACTGCTCTATGCAGCCCCGTGCGCTAGGGTTCGCACTAATAGTTCCCTCTCCCCTCCATTTTCAGTACATAGGGGGACTAGACAGGGCTGTCCACTGTCCCCGGGTCTCTTTGCCCTGGCGATGGAGCCTCTGGCTATCCTCTTGCGATCCACCCCCGCTTTGGGGGGGCTGCAGGTCGGCCCCCTAGTTGAACGGATTTCACTGTACGCTGACGATGCCCTTCTCTACCTCCCTGATGCGGCGGGATCCCTGACTTTGGCGTTGCAGATTTTTGAGCTGTTTGGCTCGTTCTCTGGGATACGCATTAACTGGGACAAATCCCTACTATTTTCCTTGTCGGCGGTTCCCCCTCCCTCCTCCCCCGATCTGCCTCTACAGTGGGTTACGAAATTTCGCTACTTGGGTATCGAAATACAGCGGGATGTCGCCAAATACTTGGAAGACAATGTTACTCCTATTTTGCAGCAAATGCAGCTCCGCTGCCAGACTTGGCGGTCAATGCCTTTGACACCGGTGGGAAGGATTAATTTACTTAAAATGATTTTTCTCCCTAAATTTCTTTATGCCTTCCGTAACACCCCGGTGCCTATTCCGTGCGCCTTTTTTCCGGCAGCTGGATAAAGTGGTGATAGAGTTTGTTTGGGTGGGGGCTGTCCCTAGGGTTGCGAAGACTACCCTGCAACTCCCGTTGTCCCTGGGTGGGCTGGCATTACCCAACTTTCGCTATTATTACTGGGCGGCGGTGTTGGTCACGGTGCGGTGGTGGTTCGCACAGCCCCGGGACCACCCGGCGGTGAGTCTGGAGGCGGTGATCATGGGCTCTTATACTGCTCTTGGTCACTTGGTATACCGTGGCCCTGGGGTGTACCAACAGCTGACTGTCCCAATGCGCACAACAGTCAGGGTTTGGGGGCAGATGTCGGTTGTGGTCGGTGACCCCGACACTGTCTCCCCGCATACTCCGCTTTGGGGTAACCCCAGGCTACGGCACCTCCAGTCCATTCCGGACCAGGGTCTGTGGCACCGGTTCGGGATTATCCGACTACAACAGGTGATGCCTGAGGGTGTGATTCTCCCGTTCCCGACGCTTCGTTCTTCCTATACTCTACCCTCCTCTATGCTGTTTCACTACCTCCAGCTGAAGCATGCCTTGCAGACCCAATACCCGCGGGCTGTCACGTTGGCCCCTAATACGGTGGAGCGGTTCCTGTCGACTAGATGCGCTGACTGTATCCTGTCTTCTGTGTACCTTAGAATCACTTGTAAGGTGGACGGGGCAAGCCCCCGACTCTATGCCATTTGGAAAGAGGACATCCTGTCCCTTGACGAGGAGGCCTGGGAGGAGGGGCTGGGTGGATATATCTCTGGGGTGATTTCGGCCAGGGATCGCTTCATTCAGCTTAAATTTCTCCATAGGGCCTATTATACCCCTCAGCGAGTGGCCAAGATATACCCTGGTAGTTCGGATGTATGCCCCCGGGGCTGTGGGCAAATTGGTACCTTCTTCCACATGGTGTGGTCCTGCCCTGTTGCTCAGCAGTTTTGGAGGGAGGTGGTTGGTGAGCTTGAGGGTTTGGGGATTCTTGGCATGGTCCTTGATCCCAGAGTCTCATTACTGGGTCTTTGTGATTTGGTCTCTCACAAGAGGCACACGCAGCTCTTTATATTTTATCTTATGTTCTATGCCAGGAAAACTATATTATTACTTTGGAAATCGGCTGACACTCCACTACTGTCGAGGTGGTGGACCCTGGTTGACTCTGTATTGCCGCTCTATAAACTCACCTACATGAGCAGGGGTTGTCCTCAGAAATTTGACAAGGTGTGGGGTTTGTGGGTGGCTAGGGGAGGGCTGGGATAGACCCTGCCCCTCCTGCGCTCTCTCCTCTGTTTGTTCTCTCTTGACCTCCTTCTTTCTGCTTTGCTGTGCTTGACTCCCTTTGGGGTCCCTTTCCTTCCTCCCCCCCCCCCTCTTTTCTTTCTTCCCCTTCTCTTTCTGGATTTGTGGTCCCTTTACTGGGTGGTGTCGTCCTTCATTTGCTGTCCCTATGGCTGGCTTAGCTTCTGGCTGCCGATCCTGCTGGGGTGACTGACCCCGGCTGGGGGGGTGTGGCTGCTTGGGTGGGGAGGGTGATGGGAATCCTCCCAATTATATTGTGCCTTTACTGCAGGTGTTCTGTTACTGTGTACGTATGTTGTACCTTGCCCTTTTATTTGCCTATGATTTTGTCCACTGTGAACACAGCTCTGTATTTTTTGTTTGTAACTTGTTTTTGAAATGAATAAAAACGTTTCTGTTAAAAAAAAAAGTTAATCTAATAAATAAAATGTTAAAACTATTTTTGGTAATGCTTCTTGAACAATGCTAGTTTCATGGCTGGATGTGCTTTTAATACTTTTGAGTAAAAATAACTCTATTGGAACTTTTCTGTGGGTGGTGCCAAATTCAGACAAGCGATTGCACCAGTGTTGGTAACATAATAAACATGTGTGACAATTTCAGATAGTTCTTACTACTGCCAATTTAAAAATGTGTTGCTATGACTGCAAACATTTCTTAAACAATTTTCCGCCAGTTCTCCCATTAGTAGATTGGTAATTAAGACCAATCCTGAACTGGCATTGACCGGTATGCCATTACTCATAACAGGCAGTGTTGGCAAGCTATAGTGCTGTATCCCTGGTCTCATTTGGCTGTCGGCTGGGAGATTTCCTGTCCGAAAGCTAAATGTAAATGGGATAATGGGCGATGTCATAGCCCAAAAATGGACAATGCCCACATTTGGGAAATGATTTGTCATTAAATGGGCAGAGTGTGATGGAGAACTGAGACTAGTTTCCCATCAGGTCTGCAGAGGGCTTGTCCATCTGGGTCCAAATGGAGATCCAGGAGCACAAACGAGAGGGACCCGTGTACCAGAACACTGACCCCACGGGAGTAGGATAAGAAGGTGGAGTGATAGTACGCCCCCACCCATGACCTCTTCAAGGCCAACACCCTGGTGCCCATGAGGTGGGTCTCCTGAAGAACGCAGATATGCGGGTGGTGCTTCTGCAAAAAGGAATACACCAGGGAGCGATTAAACTTAAGAGTTCAAGCCCCGCACGTTCCACGTGACCAACCTCATGGGGGCCATAGCACATGGAAATGAAATAAAAAGAGGGGGCACTGCCCGTCAGAGACATCACTCAGCCCTAGGCCCAGACTATACACTAGAGAGACAAACCCAACCTTACACATGTAGTGCAGAGAGCAGTAACGCAATAAAGTGCACATAGAAATACAGACATACCTTGGTGGCAAATAATACATAAGGCATAGAAATAAAACACAAAACAAAAACGTCCCCAACATACCCCAACCCCCCTCCCCCCACCCAGCCACACCCCAAAAACATGGGTGAGCTTGAGACCCCGAACTAAACATGACCAGTGTCAAATGGGGGACACTATACAAAGAGGGCACCTGGTAGGAACAGTCAATCACACCAGGAGCGCTGATAACACTGCCCATAAAAAGAGAACCAACCCATGGTAGAGGATAAAATATACAAAAAAGGTAGGGGAAGAACTGATGCCAAAAAGACAAAAAAGAAGAGGAGGACCGTCCCAGCAGCAATGGAGAGCAGGAAAAATAAAGTTTAAAAAAAGTCATTAGAGTAGACGGATAAGCCAAAAGGGAAAAAGAGGGGGGGACCCCAGAGGATTGCAGGGAGGGCACAGTTCCAGGTGAAGTGCAGTCACGCTGAGGACAATAATAATAAGAATAAAAATATGGGGGGGGGGGGGAGTGAGGAAAAAACAGTTCACCTGAAAAAGTCAGTGCAGGTCCCAGGAGTCACAGAAATGTATCAGGAACATCCCGCAGGTAGGAACCAAGGTACGGCAAGGCCGTCAGCTGGTATTGACTGTCACAGGACCTAACGGCGGGGCAAGGATTCCAGCCAGGTGGAGGCCTCCTCCGGGGAAGTGAAGAAGCGAAGAGATTCGCCATCTTGTACCCGAAGCCTGGCCGGAAACAGCATACTATACTTCAGGACTTTTTGCCGCAGGACCATCTTGACATGATCAAAGGATTTGCGAGGCTTTTGCGTCTCCACTGAGAAATACGGGAATATCATCAATCTGGCCCCCTCGAACCGCAGAGCTTACTGCTTCCTACTCTCCTGCAGCACTAGGTCCCGATCCCGACAATTCAGCAGGCGAAGGATGAAGGTGCGCGGCGGAGCTCCAGGAGGCCCCCTGCAAGCAGGCATGCGGTGATCCTGTTCCACTGCAAAAAAACGGGGAAAAAGCAGCCTGTCGGAGCAAGTTGCTAAGGAGGCGCTCCGTAAACTCAGCAGGGTTAGGGTTCTCAGCCCCCTCCGGGAGGCCCAGGATTCGCAGATTGTTGCGGCGGTTACAGTTTTCAGAGTCCTCCGCCCGGTATTCCAGCGCCTTCACCTTCACACGGAGGGTATGCAGGGAGGCCGAATGATCTCTCAGGGTGTCCTCCATGTCACCAACCCTGCGCTCTACCTCCGTCAGCCGCGTACAAAACTTGTCCATGTCCCGCCTAATTAAGCCACTGTCCACCTAGACAGACTCAATTTTTGTTGTAAGGGCAGATTGGCATGTGGAGATAGCCTGCATAAGAGCCGAGAAGTTATTCTGATCTCGGAGCGCAGGATCATCATCCTCCATCTGGGTGGCAATAGTAGCTGAAGCACGAGACCCGGCCTTCGCGCCGGCGGGAGCAGCGAGTTCCGATGTGGATGAGCGGGGCGCCGAGGACAGCCGACCCCTGGTTATAGCAGTGCGGGGAGTACACCGAAGCCCTCCGGTAAGCAAGAGGGCGGCAGGGCAGCTGATAAACAGGATATATGCAGGCAGGTCACCGGAGCTCCTTCACTAATCGTCCGCTTCGGTCGCCATCTTGGACACGCCCCCCACATAGATAAATTTAGTGATTAAGGCAAATACATCCTCCTGTCCCATGTCCCCATCAGGCTCCACACACCCCAGGACCAAAGTCACTGTCTGCAAGCATGCTCAGTTCTGTTCATATGCATTTAACATTCTGCATCTGCACATTCGAAGGACTTGCATGAACAATGCCCCTGTTGAGGACATAAAAGCAGCCCTCGCCAAGGCTCGAGCAGGCCAATTACAATTGTGCAAACATCGCATTTTGAATTAGAAGGCACTTGAAAAATTCTCTGTTCCTGATAAAATGGAAGGCCTTGTAAATTATTTAGAGGTTAACTACTTAATAATAAAAACAAACCCTGCTTAACAAGGTATGCAAGGGCTCACCCTGTTTTGTCTTACCGGTTACAATCACAATCTAAATGTAATTGAGTAATGTCAGAGATGCACTATGTTTATGCAACAGCCAAATCAGTACAAGCTTTCAGGGTGTACACCAATTCTAAAGGATAAGGATAGAGTAAAAGAGGCAGTAAAAGCATCAACAGGATATCAAGCCATAATAACTAGGCAGTGGAAAGGCCTCATTCATGAAATGGAAATGGATTGATGACCAAATAGAAAAAAATAATGCCAATGAGTCTTTTATTGATTCAAATCAAAGCACGCAGTATTTTTGACAGTTTTAAAGTGCACAAAGGAGGAGAATCGACTGAAACATTTACAGCAAGTCATGGATGGTTTCAGAGGTTTTGTGGGAGATTCAACCTCAACAATCGGAGTATCAGTGGTGAGGCTGCAAGTGCAGATGTGGAAGCAGCTGAATAATTTGTGGTTGAATTTGATAATATCTTTGAAAAAGGTGGCTACTGTCCTGAGCAGATATTTAACGTGGATGAAACTGGACTTTTCTGGAAAGAAATGCCCGACAAAGAACATACACAAAGAAGAATAAACAATGTCTGGTTTTAAGGCTTTTAAAGACAGGGTCACGTTGTTGTTGGGAGGAAATGTTGCTGGGTTCAATTTAAAGCCTCTCCTCATTTATCATTCACAGGACCCACGTGCATTGAAGCAGGTTAGTAAGCACACACTGTTTATTATCGTGCAAATAACAAAGCATGGATGACATGTAAACCCTTATCCATCTGCTTCTTATATTTCTCTGTCCTAACACTGCAGTACACCCCTTGATCCAATTTATAATCATGTTTTTTCCCCCTAAGTTGAGGACGTGGCCAGATTCCTCTATTTTATGAGCCCAAAATCAGTAAACCTAAATTTTGTAAAGAACATTGAAAGGGTTAACACATTTTTTAACTCCCTAAAAACGTTTCCTTAAGAACCCAACCATAATCAACTATTAAAAGCACGTTCAACGCTTTGTCACCTATCAGTTAAAGGGTACAAATCTGTCTGTGAGAGATCCTAAACTATTTCAACAATGTACATTTTTTATGAACGTCACTGATGATCTACAAAAAAGGCTCATGAAATCCATATCTCGTGAGAACGTTGTTAAAAGGTAATATAAGCTTTGTTATTCTGACTAGATTGTCATTTCTTGGCGATTTCTGCAATGCTATACCCTTCACATCAATTTCAGGTTTGAAACCCTGATGACTGCCTGTAAAACTCCAACCGAATGTCGCAAGCTTCTGGAGATAGCAAAGCCATCGTTTCTTGAAGTTATGGGGAAAGCCCAAAATAAAGAGGTGTTGGATTTGACCGAGAAATGCGATATTCTCTATTACATGGAAGCAGTCCTTCAGCATCTGCAGAGACCAGGGGTGGTTAAGAACAAGACAGTAATGCCTCATACACACGTGCAGATTATCTGCAGACTTTTGTCTGCAGACCTACCTTTTCTATGTAGTGCAAGGGCCTGCCGGATTGCATACAAATTGAAAGTGTTTAGGTTTGACCTCATATTATATGGTTTTGGTAAGTCTGCAGACAAAAGTCTGCAGATAATCTGCACGTGTGTATGGGGCATTAGTAAGAATTTGACTGCAGAAGAGGTCTGCGTGTTCCCTCTTAATGTTGTACTTCTGCGTGTTTCATCTTAATTTTGTACTCCTAGGTGTATGAGTGGGAGAAGAGAGTGCACCATCAATATGTCGCTTCCGAAAACACAGCCTTGTTTACAGTCATTGGGGTTCAGCTGCACAAGGCAGCCACTCATCAGGTTGCAGCATTTGCTTTGAAAGAACAAGAGGAAATGGTAATGTTATATAAAAAAAAAGGGGTTGGAGAGATTGAAAATAAAGTTGGCGTAATGATTTTTAATATTTTCGATTCTTTTTTCCAGTGGTTAAAGGTATACTTTGAACAAGTAAGGCCAACCATGCTGAAAGACTCTGAGAAGAGTGAATTCTTTGTATCATCGGCCAGGCAGAAAGTTTACAATGTGTCAAATGACTTATGGAGATATCACGAGAGGTACTTTTAGGAGGTAAATTTTATTATACAATTGTTTTCTCTCTTTACTCCCTACTCGGAGCGACCATTTTCAGCAAGAACAGAAAGAAGGGTCCTCCTCTGAAACCTTAGATACTGTAGCGTAAAGATCTGACTTCACACTTCAGCTCCAGAAGGTTTTACCCCCTTAATGACCAGGCCATGTTTTTTGCAAAACGGCACCGCGTTGCTTTAACTGAGAATTGTGCAGCTGTGCGATGCTGTACCCAAATAAAATTTATGGTTTTTTTCCCGCAAATGGAGCATTTGGTGTTATTTGATCACCTCAGCGATTTTTATTTTAAACAAAAAAATACCTAATTTTATTTTAAAAAAAAAAGTTTCCAATAAAGTAAAAAAAAAAAAAAAATGTTCTCTTCAATTAAGGCCAATATGTTTTGTGCTACATATTTTTGATAAAAAGGCTAACTGTAAATTTAGTGGTTTAAACAAAAGTTATAGCTTCTACAAACTATGGGATACATTTACGAACTTTCTTTTTTGTTGCTTTTACTAGTAATGGCAGCGAAAAAGCGATTTTTTTAGCGGGACTGCAACATTCTGGCGGACAAATCTGACACTAAGTGACACTTTTTAGGGACCAGTGACACCAATACAGTGCACTGTTACTGTATAAATGACACAGGCAGGGAAGGGGTTAACACTAGGGGTGATCAAGATGTTAAGTATGCTCCTAGGTAGTGCTTTCTAACTGTAATGGGACAGGATGTACCAAAGGAAAAGATCTGTGTCTCAGCTTGGCTGAACACAGGATCTTTTTTCCTCCCTGACGGAACCGGCAGACCGCTGTTCTGTCATCCTGCTGAACGATGGGTCACCCCCCACTGATTGGTTCCTGCATTGTCCAATCACAGCGGGGGCGGCGCGCCCAGCCCTGATAACCCGTACACAAAATTACGTACCGGTACATGGTTTTGCGCAGCCGGGCCACACTGCCGCAGCCTATAAGCAGTGGGCGGTCCGAAAGTGGTTAAAATCCTTCTCCACTCTATCCTAAGCAAAATAAATGGTCTGACATACAACTTCATTCTCAACTTTAGGTTTCATCAACCAAATATTACGAGGCTGATAATTTGTCGAGTATGTGAGACATGGACAATGGAAGAATATTCAGAAGTTGACCTTTGCATGTTTGCAAAATATCTCTCGCATACAAATCGGACTGTGGATCGGTGCTATAGAGAGAAGACTATAAATGGGATCTGTCATGCCTATCTACTTGTCACAAAAGCAGGTGTGAGAAGGCCAACCAGCAGCCAAAAAAAACCTCAAGGTAATCAATCAGAAATTTTCTTAAAAGGGTATGTAAGCGCCAAACCAAATAGAAACATTTTGCAGCCACAATGTATACACTAACTTTTTCAGCTAGTGCTGAAACCTGTAGATCACATCTATCCTACGGTGGAAACACTCCCCTTACTGCATTAGGCAGCAATGCCATCCTAGCATGGGAAATGTTCAAGGACTTTAGACTACCTCCATCTCTCCTTAAAACCAGCCAGCGTCGATATACGGCGTCAGTTTCCCACGAATCCCCGTACCTGTACGGCGATTCGTGGGAGCGATCCTGGGGCGTGCACATGCCCACTCACCAGCGGGTAAGCCGATGCATGGGGCCGGTGGTCGCAGTTGCCGCAGGGCACCCACAATTCCACGCCCCCTGATGACGTCTGATTATGACGAAACATGTAGGTGGAGTTTGGCTGGCGTGACGCTTGGTGCTTCAGAGGATACAGCAGCCATCTTTCTGGTGTCCAGAGCTGCTGCTTCATCAGCTGTTACTTGCTGGATATTGTGTAAGTGGCCAATTTTTATTCAATTAAACCTGCTAGTTTGATATACTATGGAAATATAAAACAAAAGCTATCAGCGCAAACCGTGCAGTGATAATAAATAACAAATCATACTATGCAAAAATAGCAGTGCTATAAATGAAATATAAATATGCATAAATTGACAGTGCAATGTGAGCAGTGCAAAAAAAAATGTGCATAAACAATAATGACCGGCACAGCATACACTAAAATCGTGTCCACACCTCACAATCAAGTAAATCAATATCAGAAAAAATTAATATTCAGTGTCCATCAAACAGTCCATATGATCTCCGTGCTCAGGTGCCCACAGTGTTAGTGGAAAAAACGTAATTCCGTGAGAAGTATCATACACCACAAGTGTTAAATCCCTCCACCAGATGAATTAGCCTCTCACCTCAACACAGGACCCAGACGGACCCCCTGGGGGTCCTGTGTTTGCATACAAACTAATGCTGGCCCGTCTGGGTCCTGTGTTGAGGTGAGAGGCTAATTCATCTGGTGGAGGGATTTAACACTTGTGGTCGTGAATTACGTTTTTTCCCCTAACACTGTGGACACCTGAGCACGGAGATCATATGGACTGTTTGATGGACACTGAATATTAATTTTTTGTATATCTGGCACATCACTCTTCTGATATTAGTTTGATATACTACACCATGAGGACTCTGTACTTTTTATCTCTGATCTGAGGTCTGCTAAGTATGTTTACCAGGCTGCATGATTAGGAGGACTTTGGGACCTGAGGGTGGCTCTACGTGAGAGGAGGTTTATTGGGCACGCTAGATTGACCTCTGTAATGGGGATCTGTCAGATCCGGTAAGAGGCTTACACCTGGTGATTGCTGGTGGTGGCTTCTGGATTCATTTTGCAATCACGATAACACCTGATTCCCTATCCATTATTGTGTGTGGACTTCATGTGAACTGTTTTCCACCTTAATATCTGTGGACTTTAAGAGATTTGTTCACTTCACTTTAAAAAGTGCTGCATGTTTATATAAGGTTTATTCACACCCACAATCGCTCCCTGTGAAGAGAGAACAGTGTTGTAATCAGCAGACAGTTCTCACAGAGCTCATGTGTTCCTCCTCTTTAGGAACACATGGCTCTCTATCGATTTCACAAGCTCATCCCCCTCACAGTTAGAAAACACACCCTAGGCACATATTTAACCCTTTGATTGCCCCTGGGTTTGATTGCCCCTTCCCTGTCAGTATCATTATTACAGTAAAGGTTCATATTTTTAGTACTGATTACTGTAGTAATCTCACTGGTCCCCCCAAAAGTCAGGTAGGGGTCCAATCTGTCCGCTAAAAATTGCTGATCACCATTACTAGTAAAAAAAAAAAAAAATAATGACATAAATCATTCCCCTAGTTTGTAGATGCGATAACTTTTGCGCAAACCAATCAAAATACATTTATTGTGGGTTTTTTCTTTTTTTTTTTTAAATATGTAGCCTCGTACAAATTGACCTAAAATGATCAAAGAAATTAGATTTATTATTTTTATTGGGAATGTTATATAGCAGAAAGTGTTTTTTTTTCCAGAATTGTTTAACGGGAGGTGATCAAATACCACCAAAAGAAAGCTCTATTTGTGGGGCAAAAAAGGATATCAATCTTATTTGGGTACAGTGTCGCACGATCACGCAATTGTCCATTAAATAATATACTGTCGGCAAGAGTCTTTAAAACTTTTGACATGCTAAAGGTGGAATTGAATCTCCCGAACTGCATGTTTTTCTACAAATCCGTCACGCCATCCAAACACAATTTCCAGACTTAGCACCCCACCCCCCTTGCAATCCTATTATGGAAGTCATTAGGAGTGGGGAGTCTCATAAATGAATATCCACATTCTACAGTATGCTACACACCCCGTCATCCACAAAATGAGCGTATAATGTTAAAGTGAAGTGGGAAGGAGACCTGGGACAACTGGAGGATGAAGACTGGACTGAGGCCTTCGACACATGTAAAATAGTTTCGCCCAAACTGTCGGACAGACAGACTGAGGTATATATACTGCACCGTGCATATCTCACTCCTGTACAACTAGCTAAATTGAAACAAGAACAACCCCCGACATGTCCAATGTGCAAACAAACATTGGGTACATTCTTTCATCTGTTCTGGTCTTGCCCGTATATACGGGGGTTTTGGAGTCAAGTGATAGATTTCCTGCATGACGACATGGGGTCCCCCCTGACTCTAGATCCAAAGCCCTGCCTACTTGGAATCCTCCCTGAAATTAACATGGATAAATATTTCAAGACATTCCTACATGAAACATTATTCCTGGCCAGAAAGAGAATAGCCAAAGTGTGGATGCGACAAGCCCCCCCAAAACTAACTGATTGGATGACTGACGTGAATAATACCCTTCCTTATACAAAATGTATATATACGCTCACAGAGGTATCCCTACAAAATACAATAAGATTTGGGACCGCTGGCTCAAAGAGTCTGCCACATGTGAATAATCTTGCTGTATACATCATCCCTCACATTTATCACTCTCCCCAAACAAAGTGGTGTAATTTATGATGTTGTTCCATGAAGTTTAAACTTTGTCTTGCAACAAAAACCCTTGCTGTATCTCAGGGAAACCCCACGTACTTCTGTACAAATTACTTTTATAAACTTGTTAACACTGAACATGAAAATTGAATATACATTGAACGCTGTATACTGTTTTGTATTATTGTTTTGTTTTTTCATTGGATAAATAAAATCGTTTAACCCAAACAAAAAAAAAACCTAGGATATGTTGAATAATAACAGAGGATGTGGGGAGAAGGAGTAGAGAAAGGAAGTCATACCCTCTCTGCTCCTCATATGACAAGCCCAGCCTACTCACGGTCACATGAGAGATGAGATGATAGGGAACACGGGGCAGTACCACGATCACAGAGGCAGATTGGGGGATCAGAGAGACCTTCTGCTGCTTTCTTCTACTACCAGTTGACAGAAGGACGTCCGTCAGCAACGGCGGGCGTACCATCATGAACCGTCGGCCTCACACAGGGACGCGCCGCACCCGGAAGTGACGTCACAGGCCTGGCGAAAATGGCCACACTGACTGATGTGAAGAGGGCAACCCGACGATCATATCCAGGGAGAAAAGTCAAATACAGAGAAAAGCCAGCAGCAGAACTATATGTTTCGGGGCCACGCCCCTTCTTCAGGTTAAACAGCTTTAGACTACAAGTTGTCTGAGAGTTGCCACCATGGCAAGTTATAAGAATGCATTTCAGTGCTGGAAATGTAAAAATAATTACATTTCAACTAACAAATTACAACTAACTGATTGGATGACTGACGTGAATAATACCCTTCCTTATACAAAATGTATATATACGCTCACAGAGGTATCCCTACAAAATACAATAAGATTTGGGACCGCTGGCTCAAAGAGTCTGCCACATGTGAATAATCTTGCTGTATACATCATCCCTCACATTTATCACTCTCCCCAAACAAAGTGGTGTAATTTATGATGTTGTTCCATGAAGTTTAAACTTTGTCTTGCAACAAAAACCCTTGCTGTATCTCAGGGAAACCCCACGTACTTCTGTACAAATTACTTTTATAAACTTGTTAACACTGAACATGAAAATTGAATATACATTGAACGCTGTATACTGTTTTGTATTATTGTTTTGTTTTTTCATTGGATAAATAAAATCGTTTAACCCAAACAAAAAAAAAACCTAGGATATGTTGAATAATAACAGAGGATGTGGGGAGAAGGAGTAGAGAAAGGAAGTCATACCCTCTCTGCTCCTCATATGACAAGCCCAGCCTACTCACGGTCACATGAGAGATGAGATGATAGGGAACACGGGGCAGTACCACGATCACAGAGGCAGATTGGGGGATCAGAGAGACCTTCTGCTGCTTTCTTCTACTACCAGTTGACAGAAGGACGTCCGTCAGCAACGGCGGGCGTACCATCATGAACCGTCGGCCTCACACAGGGACGCGCCGCACCCGGAAGTGACGTCACAGGCCTGGCGAAAATGGCCACACTGACTGATGTGAAGAGGGCAACCCGACGATCATATCCAGGGAGAAAAGTCAAATACAGAGAAAAGCCAGCAGCAGAACTATATGTTTCGGGGCCACGCCCCTTCTTCAGGTTAAACAGCTTTAGACTACAAGTTGTCTGAGAGTTGCCACCATGGCAAGTTATAAGAATGCATTTCAGTGCTGGAAATGTAAAAATAATTTCATCCTGAAGTCGGAAAAGGGCGCAAATGTAACAGTTCAGTGCAAAATTTGTTTGCCAGCTGTTAAAATGATTTCGACATCAAAGGATTCAATGTCGAACCTGAGGAAGCATCTGCAGGTATGTAACTTAGCCTTTCTTTACTTTATAAAATAATATAGTTTTTGTCATTATTGTGAGTGTACAGAAATAAAAACAGAGCCTTTAATTTTGAATGACATATTACTTGTTTCTGTATAATAAAAAGTGACGGAGTAGTAGTAGGAGATTAAATAAAAGAATAATCAAACACACATAGGTAAAATATTCCTGTAGCGCAAGGGGAGATCGATGGTCCAGCCCCTACCACTTTGTCAGCAAGCACTGACAGAAATAAATAAATAACACCAATGAGGTACAGTTCATAAATGCTATGAAATACAGATCCACAAGCATCGGTTAGGAGGAGCAGATTGTAGGTGCAGATGTATGGGGTCACCAAACCGTCACCAATGTGCTCTGAAGGGGGATAAGCAATACCCACTCACCAGCTCCATAGGCTCAATCACTCTCATGAAAGAGCAAACCGGCAGATAGTAAATATCTTCCCTTAGACTTCCACACCGGGACAGCAACTCGGGACCAATCACATATGAGGCATGCAAAGGAAGAGAAATGCTCCACTAGCGTGATAACGTTTCAGCACTTCACTTTATTAATACATAAAACATTGCACTCACATGTCTCAAGTGATTTCACAGCATGTCACGCAATCGGAGATGTTTACCCTTCAGGATCGGGACCCAGGCTCCACGCCGTGGGCTGTGCGCCTTCCGGGTTTGCAGTCTCCTTGTAATAGGAATGAGGTTACGCCGCCTGGCCACGCCTTGACGCGTTTCGTACTTCCGACTTCCTCACGGGGGCGTGGCCACGGCGGTCACGGCAGCAACATAAGTACCTCGGTTTCCACGCCCATTAGGCGATATACCAGATCCGATTGGGCATGCGCCACCTGATAATGCCGAACTCTCAGTTAACACTTAGTGGTGACAGCTCTCCCAACTCCCATCCACTAAAGCCCTTTCTGCTCTTGCGCCCGCTCCCCCGCGGGATAAGGGTGCAATATGCCATAAATGCTTCAGGGGTGTCCTATATTGGACAATTTGACTCCCACATGCATACAGATGGGTACTAAAGCTCAGGTTATAGGCGCATGCACAACGGAAAAGAGTTGCATAAAGTATATAAACTTAATTTCTAAATTCAAATGGCTGTGCTTGCATATATACCAGTATTGTATACGGTTTTATTTTTGTGTATGGTTTATCTTCATGCATGTAATGTGTGTTATTTTGCAAGATTGTATATTGCAAGCACAGCCATTTGAATTTAGAAATGAAGTTTATATACTTTATGCAACTCTTTTCCGTTGTGCATGCGCCTATAACCTGAGCTTTAGTACCCATCTGTATGCATGTGGGAGTCAAATTGTCCAATATAGGACACCCCTGAAGCAATTTCTTTCATTTATGGCATATTGCACCCTTATCCCGCGGGGGAGCGGGCGCAAGAGCAGAAAGGGCTTTAGTGGATGGGAGTTGGGAGAGCTGTCACCACTAAGTGTTAACAGAGTTCGGCATTATCAGGTGGCGCATGCCCAATCGGATCTGGTATATCGCCTAATGGGCGTGGAAACCGAGGTACTTATGTTGCTGCCGTGACCGCCGTGGCCACGCCCCCGTGAGGAAGTCGGAAGTACGAAATGCGTCGGGGCATGGCCAGGCGGTGTAACCTCATTCCTATTACGAGGAGACTGCAAACCCGGAAGGCACTCAGCCCACGGCGTGGAGCCTGGGTCCCGATCCTGAAGGGTAAACATCTCCGATTGCGTGACATGCTGTGAAATCACTTGAGACATGTGAGTGCAATGTTTTATGTATTAATAAAGTGAAGTGCTGAAACGTTATCACGCTAGTGGAGCATTTCTCTTCCTTTGCATGCCTCATATGTGATTGGTCCCGAGTTGCTGTCCCGGTGTGGAAGTCTAAGGGAAGATATTTACTATCTGCTTGTTTGCTCTTTCATGAGAGTGATTGAGCCTATGGAGCTGGTGAGTGGGTATTGCTTATCCCCCTTCAGAGCACATTGGTGACGGTTTGGTGACCCCATACATCTGCACCTACAATCTGCTCTTCCTAACCGATGCTTGTGGATCTGTATTTCATAGCATTTATGAACTGTACCTCATTGGTGTTATTTATTTATTTCTGTCAGTGCTTGCTGACAAAGTGGTAGGGGTTGGACCATCGATCTCCCCTTGCGCTACAGGAATATTTTACCTATGTGTGTTTGATTATTCTTTTATTTATGTACATTTTATTAAGTAGCAGCATAAACCCCACCATTGTTGAGAGATATTTCCTCATTTAGCGCTTGGTTGCTTGCAATTAGTGTGGTATCCGTGTGCTTGTAAGCAGTTTACTTCAGTAGTAGGAGATTGCCAGAAAGCATTTTACTGTCCCATCAGTCACAAGATGGAACTAAGAATTCAGGGCTATCACAAAATTTGCAGGGCTCCCAGAAGAAAAGCTGAGGGAGATCTGTGATAAACTTGATGTGCCAAAGCATCATCCACAAGAGTCTGCATTCCTTAAAGAGTACACAGAGGTTCTGAAGCCTCTAGCTGTTGCCATTGACATTCTCCAGGGTGAAAGCAAATGTTACCTAGGATTTTTAATTCCTACTTTGCTTAACCTCAAGGCAAAGCTTTTTGAAAAGATGCCTCATTTGCTCTATAATGCACACATTGTGACCAGTATCAGTGAGGCCATAGAACAGTGCTTTGGATCAGTGTTAACCAG
Organism: Pelophylax lessonae; assembly: GCF_965119305.1. NCBI lineage: Eukaryota > Metazoa > Chordata > Amphibia > Anura > Ranidae > Pelophylax > Pelophylax lessonae. The sequence continues at coordinate 137,430,471 of NC_138778.1, forward strand.
CCATGAAGCAAAGATGGTGACCACAACCCTGCCAAAGTTCCGCTTAAGCTGGCTTAGCCCTGAGAAGAGAGAAGACATGAGGAGAACCTTAATGCAGGAAGCTATTGCTCTGGAACCACTGCACAGTCCAGCTGCAGTGAGAGATGACAACTCTGTGAAATCTGATGAGTCAGAGGAAACATTTTTTGTCTTTAATATTGCCAAATCAGCATCTGACAGCAAAACTCATGATGAAGTCAGAGAGTACTTAGAAGATTCTGATAACAACAACCTGACCTCTCTTAAGGCATTTCCCATAGTTAAGAGACTTTTTATCAAATACAACACCACATTGCCATCCAATACTCCAGTGGAACGTCTTTTTAGTCATGGAGGCAATCTTTTGACCTCATCTCGAAACAAAATGAGTGATGACCACATTGAACAGGTCTTACTGCTCCGTTACAATAAACAGCACTGTCCCAGTGACCTAGCCCAAGATGACTGATGTGTGATGTGCACACTTTATCTGTCGATCTATTGTCCAGTGTGATTTTTGGAGGATAAAGAGCACACACACACAGACCCCAGATTTAAATAATTTATTTCCCTAATTGCGTTGATGGCTATAAGACACAAGTGTTTGTTTCTTTTATTAACTGTTTTAATAACTGTTTTATTGCCTATTTGGGTTTATGTATATGATTTAAGTTTATTTTTTTCAAGGCATTGTTACTTGCCAGTGTGTCCTGTTATAGCTATGCAGAGTTGATTCCTAAAACAGTATTAAACAATTTTTTTTGTTATAAACTCTGGTTTTGTGATGGCTGCGCTTTAAAATTAAATTAATATGATCTTAATTCAAGTGATGAAAGATTTTGAAATTCTAACAGTAAACAGAGTTGAGTACTACTATAACATTAACCCAACCTGTTATAAACGTTTGGAAATAGTTTAGTTGAAAATATCTTTTAGAAAATTAAAAATAATTAGAAAGTAATCAAATGTAATCAGTTCCTTTACTTTTATAAAGTAATTGAAAAGTTACACTACTTATTACATTTTAAATAGGGTAATTTGTAATCTGTAACCTATTATATTTCCAAAGTAACCTTCCCAACACTGTCTAAGAGTACATGTGACCTTAACTCTATCAGACTCCTGGCGGCGGAACTCCTGTGCGGTCTTCAGTTCCTACATTCTAGAGGTGTAGCTCATAGGTAAGTAACTTTAATATAAACATCAATCAAATTTTAACCCACCCCTGCCCCCTCTCGCTAGTAGAGAATTATAACATGTTACCCCCATTTGGACCTGTCTGTCTTTTCCTTTCTCTAGAACATATAGAACCATTTATTCTACGTAATGGATTTTCTGGGAGGAGGGGATCTATGGAAGTGGATATGCTCTAAGAGTACATGTGACCTTACCTCCCTCAGACTCCTGGTGGCGGAACTCCTCTGCGGTCTTCAGTTCCTACATTCTAGAGGTGTAGCTTATAGGTAAGTAACTTTAATATAAACATCAATCAAATTTCAACCCACCCCTCCCCCCTCTCACTAGTAGAGAATTATAACATGTTACTTTCATTTGAAACCTTCTAACCAGTCTGTCTTTTCCCTTCTCTAGAACTTATAGAACCATTTATTCTATGTAATGGAGATAAAATGCATTTTATAGCCAAGCTAAAATAGTGGACATTTCAGAAAGTGTTGGCCAAAGATTTGGAACCTATGTATTTGTCATTATCCTATACTATTTCTCCTCAGTTTGTCCAGTTAAACATTCCTTACTGCTCCATCCTCTGCATACAATCCTATTTCATTTCCTATCCCTGTGATTAAAATCCCTAGGACAAAGTTGAGTAAAGCCTCACCGTCACACTTACCCCAAACACAGGTGGTCAGACACTATAGCTGGCTACTGTGTTCTTTGCCTTATGGGAAAGGGGGCTGCTATAGGTGAAGAGATCTACCGCTACTGGGTTGCCCCCAGGTCTTATACAGAATGCTATAGTGTCTGGCCACCATGCCAGGACAGGTGCAATGTAAGCAAATCAAACAGGTACTTGTAAATGGCAGACAGGTAGAGTGGTTCTATGACAGTCCAGGTAAAAGGCATGCATAGTTCAGAGAATAGTCCGATATCTGGTCCAAGGTCATACACAGGGAAATCCAAACTAGCAGGGCAGACAGAACGGGCATTTGATCAGGAATTGTCACAAGCATGCACCTCAAGGTTTATCTTGCTTATAACAGGTTTGGTTTCCCCCAGGGACTGGCCACATTAATCACCTTGCAGGTGGACAGACAAGATAGGGAGAATGTAGCATGGGCATGTTATAATGATGCCCACAACATGGGCTTGTGGCTGAGGAGAAACAAAAAAAAATTAATTTATTTAAGTTTGCAGCCTTTCAATGCTACGGGCGCGTAGTTTTAGCTTTTTTTAATTTAGGCGGGAAACTAGTCAATAGTTTAAAATGGAGGTTAGTCAGAGATTGGGTGGGAATTCGAAGAAATTTAGGCGGTAAAATCACGTGTAGTTTGGGCGGAAGTAACGTGTGACGCGTGCCGAGCATCACATGGCTAGGGCTATTAAAGAAGCTGCGTGGTTCGTCTTGCCTAAGTGTGTCCTGAGCAGTGCGGCGAGCTCCCGAGCTATAATACTAGAGCTTTAATACAGGAGCTCGCCAGCTGCAATAAGGACATGAAGACGCTGGTCCGGCAGATGTTGGAGAAGGCGGCGGCCGACGGGGGTGAAGACTGGATGAAGAAGTGCCTGGGCCTGGCCGAAGAGGTTCCGGAAGGTCGCCGGTCACTGAGGATGGAGCTGGTCCAGTCAGCGGCCGACATGGTAGACGTGACATCCGTGGCGGAGGACTTCGAGAGGCGGGCGGCACAGGCTGAAGACCCTTCATCGTCGCCGAAGAGACCAGCGGTGCGGAAGGCCTCAACATAGCCGCCCGGTGGAGAGGAATCGTTCGGCTGAAGAAGAAGTGTCCAAGAAGCGAGGAAGACGGGCGTTTTCTTCAGCAAAGACTGGTAACGGCCAGCAAGAAGGGAAGAGTCCGGGAGCCAGGCCGTGGGGAAGGCAGGAAGCCACGTCGCCGGTCCGGAGTCCCCCCTCGGAACCTAGGCGGGCGGAAGCGCACCAAAGAAGAAGACAGGAGTCCCTGTCTGCAGTCCGGAGTGGCGAGGGGGGAAGGCGGAGGATCTGCCCTCCTTCCTCGGGTAGGTACTCTTTTCCTCCGACAGGACATGGGGCAAGGTGGCTTTGTCCAGGCTGGGCAGGCTGGATGTTGGAGCCATCATGCAGCCACAGATCGAGGAACAGGAGGAGTGGCCTTTCCAGCAGGAAGTCAGCAGGGGACCGCCTACTAACGAGCCTCTAAAGGCTGGTGAGTTTAACAATGACACTATACTTCAATTAATTTCTTCCTTAAACAGGTTTTCGGAGTCCTTATCTGCACAGCAGTCCCAGGTTAGGCAAACTCCAGCAAGTGTTTGGATGGAAAGACAGTCTACCCCTAATATTCCTACTGCCCATGCTAGTTCTGTGCAATTAACTGAACCAGTTTCTGGGATACCCAGTTCCACAGTCCCAGAAACTTGTTTTAAAGAAGTTCCACCTTGTGAGATTTCTCCCTAAGGCTTCCATTTATCATCATCAGTCAAAGAAAAAATTTGGAAAGGAGATTATATTGACATTTTATCATTACTTCCTAGTGCTAAAGAATTTTCCAATAAATATGATAAGAAACCTGATGATTCTGGCGATGATAGAAGGAGGCCTGTTACCAGATCCATCAATAATTGGCTACAAGCCTTTTGCATCTTTGCATCAAAAGCATCCTTTTAAGTGTAGTGGATTGTTCCAACACTTAGAAAATATTTTAGGAATTTTGGGGGGTTTGGATAGTTCAACTATGATGAGTCTTTCCATCAAAAGATTTCAGTTTATCCATCTTTAAAATGGGGAATGAAAGACGTTGGTTTTGGTTGAACTTGATAACCCCCCATAGACCTGTTTTTCCTAAGCAACAAGCGGTAGTGTCAGCTGCTGGGGTAAATCCTGTTTACAAGAAAGATGTGTGTTTCGCCTTTAAAGAATCACAGTGCAAATGGGCTACCTCTTGTCGCTATAAGCATGAGTGTGCCTTTTGCTCAGGACCGCATGCAGTCACAAAAGTGTTTTAAAAGGACCTAATTTCAAAATCCCAGGAAACCCTCCAAAAGCTCACACGCCAGTGAGGCTGGAAAGCATGCTTCCTTGGCTGCTTCAGTACCCAGACAAGGAGACAGCCCAGTTTCTCATTGATGGCTTTTCATCTGGTTTTCGGTTACCGTTTTTTTCAGGTCCTGGTTGCATTCCGGTTAATAATTTAAAATCAGTTTGGCTGCATCCAGATATAGTTAAAGAAAAGTTGTTAAAAGAGATAGTAGCTGGTAGGATAGCAGGTCCATTTATAGTTCCTCCTTTCAGTAATTTTATAATCTCCCCGTTAGGTTTAGTTTCCAAAAAGGATACTAATCAATTTAGGTTAATTCATCATCTTTCATTCCCTTCAGGCAGTCCTTTAACCACCTCCCACCCGGGCCATTGTACATATACGGCCGGGTGGGAGTCTCGTCCTTCTGATCGGACGTTCCGGAACGTCCTTCAGAAGGAGAGAGATTGCGCCGCCGCGGGCACGCGCAGCGGTGCGTTCTCGATGTGCCTGTGTCCCTAGGACACAGAGCAACAACACTCGGCAGGAGGGCCCTGTGATTGGCCCTCCTGATCACATGATGGCTGTGTCCAATCACAGCCGTCATGTAATGTCAATACAGCCGTTGTAACGGCTCAGATCTCTTCTCCTCCTGACAGATCCTGTCAGTGAGGAGAAGATCGATTCTGCAGCCGGGGTGATCAGTGAGTATTTCTAATTACTCACTGATCACAGGGGGGGTCTGTGCTGGTAATCAGATGATTGATTACCAGTGCAGCCCTGGGGGGAGGGGGTGCCACTAGAGCCACCAGGGATGCCCACCCATAGAAACATAGAAACATAGAATGTGTCGGCAGATAAGAACCATTTGGCCCATCTAGTCTGCCCAATATATCTGAATCCTATGAATAGTCCCTGGCCCTATCTTGTATGAAGGATAGCCTTATGCCTATCCCATGCATGCTTAAACTCCTTCACTGTATTTGCAGCTACCACTTCTGCAGGAAGGTTATTCCATGCATCCACTACTCTCTCAGTAAAGTAATACTTCCTCATATTACTTTTAAACCTTTGCCCCTCTAATTTAAAACTGTGTCCTCTTGTGGTAGTTTTTCTTCTTTTAAATATGCTCTCCTCCTTTACCGAGTTGATTCCCTTTATGTATTTAAATGTTTCTATCATATCCCCTCTGTCTCTTCTTTCTTCCAAGCTATACATGTTAAGGTCCTTTATCCTTTCCTGGTAAGTTTTTTCCTGCAATCCATGTACTAGTTTAGTAGCTCTTCTTTGAACTCTCTCTAGAGTATCTATATCCTTCTGGAGATATGGCCTCCAGTACTGCGCACAATACTCCAAGTGAGGTCTCACCAGTGTTCTGTACAGCGGCATAAGCACTTCTCTCTTTCTACTGCTTATACCTCTCCCTATACATCCAAGCATTCTGCTGGCATTTCGTGCTGCTCTATTACATTGTCTTCCCACCTTTAAGTCTTCTGAAATAATTACTCCTAAATCCCTTTCCTCAGATACTGAGGTCAGGACTGTGTCAAATATTCTATATTCTGCCCTTGGGTTTTTACGCCCCAGGTGCATTATCTTGCACTTATCCACATTAAATTTCAGTTGCCAGAGTTCTGACCATTCTTCTAGTTTTCCTAAATCCTTTTCCATTTGGCGTTTCCCTCCAGGAACATCAACCCTGTTACATATCTTTGTGTCATCAGCAAAAAGACAAACCTTACCATCGAGGCCTTTTGCAATATCACTTATGAAGATATTAAACAAAATTGGTCCCAGTACAGATCCCTGAGGTACCCCACTGGTAACATGACCTTGTTCTGAATGTTCTCCATTGACTACAACCCTCTGTTGTCTGTCACTCAGCCACTGCCTAATCCACTCAACAATATGGGAGTCCATGCTCAATGACTGCAGTTTATTGATAAGTCTTCTATGTGGGACAGTGTCAAAAGCCTTACTAAAATCTAGATATGCAATGTCTACTGCACCTCCACCGTCTATTATTTTAGTCACCCAGTCAAAAAAATCTATAAGATTTGTTTGACATGATCTCCCTGAAGTAAACCCATGACCACCAGGGATGCCCACCATGGCCACCAGGGATGGCAAACAGGGCTCAGAGAGCCTGCCAGTGGTGCCCCCCTATCAGTGCTGCCCACCAATGCCATCTATCATTGCTGCCCACAAGTGCCCGTTATTGCCATCTATCAGAGCCGCCAACCAGTGCCCATTATTGCCCACCAGTGCTGCCTATCAGTGCCGCCCATCAGTGCCACCTATCAGTGCCGCCCATCAGTGCCACCTATCAGTGCCCATCAGTGCCGCCCATCAGTGCCGCCCATCAGTGGCCATCAGTGCCGCCTATCAGTGGCCATCAGTGCCGCCGATCAGTCCCCATCAGTGCTGCCTATCAGTCCCCATCAGTGCTGCCTATCAGTCCCCATCAGTGCTGCCTATCAGTGCCCATCAGCGCTGCCTATCAGTGCCCATCAGCGCTGCCTATCAGTGCCCACCAATGCTGCATATCAGTGCTATCTATCAGTGCCACATATCAGTGCCCATCAGTGCTGCATATCAGTGCTACCTATCAGTGCCCATCAGTGCTGCATATCAGTGCTACCTATCAGTGCCCATCAGTGCTGCATATCAGTGCCACCCCATCAGTGTCTCCTCATCAGTGCCTATCAGTGCCTGTCAGTGCGGCGTCATCAGTGCTCATCAGTGCAGGAAAAAACGTATTTATTTACAAAATTTTATAACCTAAACAAAAAACTTTTTTTTTTTTTTAAACTTTTCGGTCTTTTTTTATTTGTTCACCAAAAAAGAAAAAACCTGGCGGTGATCAAATACCACCAAAAGAAAGCTCTATTTGTGGGGAAAAAATGACATAAATTTGGTTTAGGTACAGTGTTGCATGACCGCGCAATTGTCATTCAAAATGCAACAGCGCTAAAAGCTGAAAATTGGTCTGGGAAGGAAGGGGGTTTAAGTGCCCAGTATTGAGGTAGTTAAACTATGAAATTGAGGATTCTTTGTAAAGTATGCTACCTTTGATGATGTGGTTCAGCTCATTAAGAAATATGGACAAGGTGCATTATTAGCAAAGGCTGACATTCAGTCAGCATTTCCTTTATTGCCTATCTCAGATGATTCTTTTAATTCCTTGGGTTTTTGTTTCAACGTTTTTTTCTTCTTCGACATGTGCTTGCCAATGCGGTGTTCTCTGTCCTGTAGATATTTTGAAACTTTTGCAACTTTTATTCACTGGGTTTTGTAGAAAGAATCGGGGTCGGATGGTTTTATTCATTATTTAGATGATTTTCTTTTTATAGGTCCCCCCGATTCTCCAGTTTTTTTTATTGTTGCTGCATTTATTTTTTCTCATTTCAGAATTTTTCGGTATTCCTCTGGCAAGAGAAAAAACGGTTTATCCTTCGACATTTGTTGAATTTTTGGGAATTGGCATTGACTCTGTGTTGTGTCAGTATCAATTGCCTCTTTCCAAAATTGTGAACCTGCAATCCTCTATTGCTTACTTTTTGAGATGTAAGAAGGTGTTGCTGAAGGAATTGCAATCCTTCTTAGGTCTATTTACATTTGCTACAAGGATTATGCCAATGGGAAGAGTTTTTTCCAGGCGCTTAGCGCTTGCCATGTCTGGTTTTAAATCTCCTTTTTCTCACATTAGATTGACTTCTGAGTTAAAGGAGGATTTATTAGTGTGGTCCTTTTTCTTGGAGGATTATAACAGTAGGTCCTTTTTTCCAAGGAGATTTTCAATTTTCTTCTGACTTAGATCTGCATACGGATGCAGCAGGTTCTCAAAGTTTCGCTGCTATACTGGGTACACATTGGTGTTGTAGTTCTTGGCCAACCTCATGGAAGTTGAAAGGGGCAACGAAGAACATCCAAATTATTTCCGGTAGTAGTAGCCCTTGAGATGTGGGGCGATCGCCTTGCTAACAAGAGAATAATCATCAATTCAGATAATAAAGCAGTCATATTTGCTGTCAATTGCCTTTCCTCCCGTTCTATTTTTGTAATTAAACTACTGCGCCATCTAGTTTTGCTATGCTTAAGACTAAACATCTGGATTAAGGCGAAGTTTATCCCAGGTAAATTAAATATAATAGTTGATGCACTTTCTCGGTTCCAGATGGAGCGTTTCAGGGAACTCCTTCCAGAAGTGGATCAGATTGGCCTTTCTTGTCCAACTCATTTATGAGACCTAATCTGAAGCCAGTTATGCTTGCAATAAGAATTCAGTGGCACCTAAAACATGGGCTGATTATTCAGTTGCATGGAAAAGGTGGGGATCTTTTAATGATAGTCTTGGATTAGAAATTTTTAATCCAACAGAAAGTTCAATTTTGGCATTTTTATGTTCTCTCGTGCATATGCAATACTCCTTTAATCACATTAATTAAACTCTGGCAGGGGTATCTTTATTTTTTTAAATTTAATCATTTACCTCCTTGCAATAGCCTATTTTCGGTTAAACAAGCCTTGAAGGGTCCAGATGACCGGAGGCCGATTTCTATTGAAATTTTATCTAGTCTATGCAAAGCGTCCAGGTTAGTGTGCTCTTCTGAATATGAGGCATTGCTTTTTCAGGCAGCATTTGTTATGGTATTTGTTGCTGCGCTCCGCATATCTGAAATGCTACCAAGTAATAAATGGGGTTTATCAGGTTTAATGAGGGATAATGTTTTAGTTTTAAGTGATAACGTTTTTGTTTTTATTAAAAGTTCAAAAACCGATCAGTCCTTTGTGACGCCTCGGTTCACCATGTCTAACGGTGCCAGTCAGGGGTGCCCCTTGTCACCCTTGCTTTTCATTCTGTGCTTGGAGCCTTTGGCTGAGGCCATTCGTTCCAATCAGGACATATCGGGGGTGCTGATGCGTCACAGAGAATACAAGCTTTCATTGTTTGCAGATGATATCCTGCTGACCCTGACGAACCCTTTGGTGTCTCTGCCCTCCCTGCATTCTGTATTATCCTCTTTTAGTGCTATTTCGGTTTATAAGATTAACGCCTCCAAAACTGAAGCCATGCCCTTACATATGCCCGCTGACTTGCTCACTCAATTACAAGGTTGATATACTTATAGATGTTGTCCCTCTGCCCTCAAATACTTGGGGGTTCTTCTAACCCCTTCCCACTCTATGCTATATCAAGCTAATTATGTCCCCCTGTTTGGTGACATCTCCAAGTCTCTCAGTCAATGGATGGGTCTATCGTTGTCACTGTTGGGGGCGCATAAATGTATTGAAAATGTCCATTCTTCCCAAGTTGCTCTACTTGTTTGACACCCTTCCGGTGGCGATCCCTAGAGCTCAGCTTAAAGCCTTGCAACGCTCCTTTCTACATTTTATTTGGAAGTGTGGCCCCCATCGGTTGGCTGCGACAGTGGTATTCTCCCCAAGGAGAAGGGGGGGTCTGGGAGCGCCTGATATTTCTAAATATTAATTTGCCTCCCACCTCCGTGTGGAGGCCTCCTGGTCCTCCCTGGTGGCTCCCAACCGATGGTCAGAGATTGAGCGGGGTGCGATCTTCCCGGTCCACCCTTGCTCCATTCTTTGGTCGCCTGTCTTACACACTGATGGGGTGCTGAGGGGGATGAGCTTGGCTCCTATGAGGTTACCATGGAAGTTTGGCATCAGTGCCTTCACAGGTTTTCTCTCTCTTCGCCTTGCCCCCCCTTGACCAGTGTATTGTTAAATCCTTTGATCCCGGATGGTCTCCAGCTAGGTAGAATTTGATCCTGGACTCACCCCCCTCTCTTCCAACTCCGCAACCTGGTCCATCCGGTATCCCGCACTCTCTTCTCCTTTGATACATTGCGGTCCAAATTTGCACTTCCCAAGCAGACCTTTTATTACTAGCTTCAAGTTCGGCATTTTTTTTAAGTCCCTTGCGCCTTCTCTGTCTTTGGAGGCCTGACTGCATTTGAATACATGTGTTCCCATGGTCCGCACCAGGGTCACTTAGTGTCCACTATTTATAATATCCTCCATGATGCTACCCCCCTGACTGAAGACTATCATCCCTACAGTATATGTCCAAATGGTCCAAGATCTTGCAACGCCCAATCCCCTTGCCTCTTTGGAGTAAGATCTGGACCGCCGCTTTTAAAGCTTCTAGGTGTGTGGTGCAGAGAGCGACTACCTTAAAAATTCTCCTTTTTTGGTATCGTACCCCAGCTCGTTTGCACAAGATAAATCCGGCTAGTTCTGCCTTGTGTTGGCGAAGCGGGTCAGAGGTGGGCACCTTGTTCTACATTTTTTGGCAATGTGCTGACATTCAAGCTTTCTGGGCTATGGGTCTACAATTACCCCTGGATCCATTGCACTATTTGCTCGGTCTCCCGTTCCCCGGTGTCTCCAAGTTAGCTAACAAATTGGCTTCCTTCATTTTACTAGCAGCCAGGCGGGCTATTCCGCTTCAATGGCTCAACCGAACCCCTCCGGATAAAGTTCTTCTTTTGCGATTGATTTTGGAGGCTCGGGGGATGGAATACCTTACTGCTTTGGTCCATGATGATGTGACTAAATTTAATGCTGTGTGGAATGATTGGGACCTTTATCACTCTGCTTTGACATAGGTTCTTAGGGGCTCTGGCTGGGTCGGGTTTCATGTCTACTGTCTTCTTCCTGATTGTTTTCAAGCAGTTTCTGATGTTCCATGTGTTTTTTTCCATTATTGCTGTAGTAACTCTGTACTGTGCATGGGGGCGCCGCCCCTGGTTTTGTGTTATTGGATTTTACTTTTTTGCCCATGTATGTTTTTATTCTTTGTATCCTGTCCTTTTTTTTTTTTTTTTTCTTCTAAATAAAAATTACAATTTAAAGAAAAAAAAAAAAAAAAAACGATCAGTTAGGGAAAGGTTCTTGGCTCAGTTTGAATGCCTGTAGTGACTGTTATTTGCCCACTCATAGTTTTCAAAAGTTATCTGGAGGCCAGACCTTTATTGCCAGGTAATTTTTTAATGCATAGCAACAGTTCTCCAGTTACTAATTTTCAATTCTCAGCGGTTTTAAAACGTTGCTTGGCTGTTCGGTCCTGGTGTACGGGGGAAGAGGTTTCAATTTATTGCTGCAGCGGTGCTGTGTGGCATGCAATTTCTTCATTCCAGAGGCATCGCACATAATGACCTACATGCAAACCATGTCCTCTTGGATAACACCGGACATGTCAAGATTATCGATTTTGGATTGGCAAAGATAACAGGATATCCTTTGTGCCCGGACACTCCGTGTATTACGTCCACACCGGAGGAGTTGGGGGAACCCAGGTTTAAGACCATTGGAGAGAGGCTTCTGGAAATTGTTTGGTCGCTTCCTGCCAGTGTCAGCAATACTTTCTGGGCTTGTTTTGACCCGTAGGGGTCTGTACAGTCGGTAAGAGTACCCTGTTATTTTGCTTGGTGGTGGTCTTTCCTGTATCACACTTCTCCATCATTACAGTGGATGTGGACTCTGCCAGCACTTCTGGGACTTACTCTTATATATTAGTTTAATCAGCATTGCTGGTTATGGATTAGCGCGACATCATTTTACAACATCTCTTTGAAGATATATGTTCTCTATCTTTTTGTGTCAGCTGCTTTCCTGAGATTGACTTTTTACTTATTGATTTATTCATTTGTGTATGTTTTTATATGATTTTAGCGCAGCAATTTTACCGTTTATGTTGCTTGGCTTGTATTGACCTTTCTGATCAAAAAATCTCATCACATTCTTTTCGAATTGGAGCTGCCACTGAGGCTACAAAGCTGGGCCTTGATGAAGCTATTATCAAAAAGTTAGATAGATGGGAATAAACCTCAGAGATTTCAACTTTATGTACGTCCTAATTTGTCTCTCTAATTTTAGGTATCAAATATGTGTGGATTATAGGAAATTCTTTTTATTATTGGGCACAAAAGAAATGTTTATTCAGCTAATTTATTATTACCCCCAGAAGATTTTCAAGTTCTTTGGAAAGGAGTAAGGGGGGCTCCATTGGACTAACTTGTTCATTCACGTTTCTTCTTTGTTACAGGTTTGGCAATATCCCTCAATAGTAATTATTCATCTTGGTGGTAATGACGTTGGTGTTTTTCAAACATTAGATCTACTTTTAAGATTTAAGTACGATCTTCAACAATTTAGTCGGACTTTGTCTAATGTTCGCCTGATATTTTCTCTGAGTTTATTTTACCATTGCTGTTATGTTTGTTTTGTTTATTTTGTTACAGATTCTTTTACATTCTGCTTAGTACTGCTTGTGTCTTGGAGTACAACCCAATAACTTGTCCTAAAAATTTAGATGTTAGTGCAACTAAAGTATCCCAGACAATATTCCGATTTTGCAGCAAGTGCACTTGTTGCAAAACCGGAATATTGTCTGGCTACATTGTGGCTACAATTGCCTTAATCTAATTGTATAATCTCCCTAAGTTTTGCAACCTACTAGTGTGAATAGTTGAAGACTGTTTTACTAATAAAATCAATCTGTACAAAGACCAATGCATAGATGTTTCCTTGAGTAAAATATTAGCTAAAGTGTTTTTCCAAAGACTAGAATGCAAAATTCTAAAAGAAAAATTTCTGGCCCTCTTGTGATTTGTAAGTAGTTTAGTTTGAGAGTTGGTCATTTTCATTTCTCCATTTTCCAACATAATTTTCTTTTGAACCGTTCATTCTCTTATGCGCTCATTACTCAGAACATAATTCTTTACTAATGCGTTCTAAAATGTTTTATCTCCCCTCCCCCAAGAGTCCAAAGGGAACATTCATTAGCAAACGTAAGACCTCAAGTAAATACAGCAGTCACACCATATGTGCCAAATTCTGAAGATTTAAGGAGAGTTTAGGCAACATCTGTAGCAGACTCCACAACATGGCCATGTTCAAATGATCAAGACTCATACAACCTCATCCCCATAAGGAACTTATTGCCTGAAGAACCTGAACCATGTGCATCTGAAGAGGCTTCCGGGTTCCTCTCATGACTCACAGCAAAAAATGGCCCACAGTGGAGAATACAGAGCAGGAAGAAGAGGATGAAGGAGATGATATAACCGGATGATGATGGTGTTTCACGGTAACTAAAAAATTTTGTTCAAAATGTCTTTGCATTAACTCTAACTCTCCATTCTTCTGCATTTCCAATGTATTTTTTTGTTTTTCAAAAGGATTCATTATACCAACTGGACCACAAAGACCAGGTTACAAATGAGAAAAGCGGGACTATATAAAAGGCATTCTTTGAATGCACCAGTTCTCAAAGATTTCACATCATATTTGCGTGAAACATTGGAGATAGAGAACTATAAACAGGAGGTATGAAACCAGTACTGTACTATATTTGGTTACCATACTGTTAGTGTATCAAAATAAGAAAAACGTTTTAAATGCTGAAAAGTCTTTCCAGGGCAGTACCTGAGAGGGTGAGTCTACCTCCTGGAGGCAGAAAAAGCACAATTTCCAAAACGGAGGCCCCTTTTCTTCACATGCATTTTTTGTTTAGGGTTTCTTTAGGACCCCAGTGAGTGAACGCAGGGTCTTTTTGGGACATAGCTTTACACATCTTGCACAACTGCAGGTATCCAGTTCACTGTCTGCTGAAAACGATCACAGGAGTGCAGAACAAACTGCACTCCTGTGATCTACAGGAGAAGTACAGCCAAACGAGCTTTGGCTGTACTTCTAGATTAATATGCCGGGCAGCTTTCATTCTGTAAACCCTTATCCAACCCTTATCCATCTGTTTCTTATATTTCTCTGTCCTAACACTCCAGTACACCCTTGATCCAATTTCTAATCATGTTTTTTCCCCCTAGGTTGAGGACGTGGCCAGATTCCTCTATTTTATGAACCCAAAATCAGTAAACCTAAATTTTGAAAAGAACATTGAAAGGGTTAACACATTTTTTTAACTTCCTAAAATGTTTCCTTAAGAACTCAACCATAATCAACTATTTAGAGCATGCGCGACGCTTTGTCACCTATCAGTTAAAGGGTACAAATCTGTCTATGAGAGATCCTAAACTATTTCAACAATGTACATTTTTTTATGAACGTCACCGATGATCTACAAAAAAACCTCATGAAATCCATATCTCGTGAGAACGTTGGTAAAAAGGTAATATAAGCTTTTCGTTATTCTTTTTCGTTAACAGAAGCTGTTTAGCAGGGAATTACGCGCCTGCACCGGAAGTGACGATCGGGGCCGGTGCAGGCGCATTGATTCCGGGGAGCGATGAGGTTCAGCTCCCAGGAATCAATGTAAGGAGAAAGTGACGGCGCGGGCCGCAGCCGCAGAGGGAGGAAGAGGAAGAAAGGTGAGTATATATTCTTCAATAACAAGGTAAGTAAACAAAAAAAAAAATCGTGATTATCCATTTGTTTTTCAGGGACACTCAGCAAGCGTATGGCTCAGAATCGATTTTGTCGATTTTTGAGGCCGAAACTCCGCTTTAAATCCACAAAGGAGAAGGCTTTAGGTGTTTTTGGATGATAGTAGACTGTGTAGCTGTTGAAAAAGGCAAACAAGCTGTTGTCTTATAATAAAAGGTGAATAGGTTTTAAAGCAGGGGCTGTTAAAACTGTTGCCCTCCAGCATGACTACATCTCTCATACTCCCCTGACAGCCTCTTAGCTGATAGAGTATTATGGAAGATGTAGACCATTACCAGCTGGTGGGCCATAGTTTGACAACCCCTGGTCTATGGCTTCAGAACATAATTTTGCCTCTTTATACATGAGTGGTAAGACTGCATCTGGAATATGCATACTGGAAATAGAACATGTTCAGTGATTCATATCACAAGTACACAGGCAAAATAGCAAGTGATTTAGGGGTTAATGTAGCATGTGATTTTTCGTCCTGATACGCAATGGTATAGTCCTTTTTTTTTCTATGGACAACAGTATGCAGCAGCCATGTCTGTTGGAAAAAAACGCATACGTCTTTCTGGTGCACAATATGCAAAGATTAGAGCAAAAAAGGAGGCTTTTTTATTAAAGCAGAAAGGAGCCATGCTGAAATTTATTTGAGCAACCATCAGCCACTTAATATGGTCCTATATGTTTATATTCATCTATTCATGTGATATATTTCATTGTCCATGTACATATGTGGTCTCTGTATGTTTTTGTATGTCTCTATGTAAATCAATATTCATTCCAAAACTTCTTTATAAGATTAATTTTTTAATGTTTTGAATAAATCTATAATATTTTATATCCCTCTTTGTCTTTACTAACTTCTCTAATTGGTACCGGTAAAGTCCCATCCAAATTGGTGTAACCAAGCCCTCCTCTCTTTCTCGTCCATACGAGAACTCTGTAAATTCAGAGCTTTACTTATATCTAAGTACAGGGATGTTGTTACCAGATACCTAAAGTTTATTTGTACTGTACTCATTCTAAGACACACCTTAAACTCATGTAATTGATCAAGGGTGGATAACACACCCGAGGGTGTTTTCAGCATTTCCCCTGGCTTCCATGCCAGGGGGGTGTGTCTTCTCTTTTTATAGCCTCCTATAGGCACCTAGCAAAATCTGTACAAATTAATTGTCATGATAATGGGTCTACATTTTGACCCAATGTAAAATACCAATTTTCAATATTTATGATATCCCCCTTTTTTGCGGTTTTGCCCTATTTGACACATGTAATTGGTATGTTCTTCCTTCCCTCCATTCCTTCCTTATATCTTCCCCTATCTAGGTCTCTCCAGGTCTAGTGTTCTTTTTCCCTTTTTTCTGTGTTTTTGCCTACATGTCATATATCGTTGGCATTGAAGGCTTACAACCAACCACCCAACTTCTTTCATAGTGCATAAGCACGAACCTGCCCGTTAGCATTATCTACCTGTCTTTGAATAACGATAAGATCGGCTATTACTTCATTGTGTTGCTCTAACTCTCTCTCTGGTAGTCCTCTCTCTCCTTCTCAACAGATTCTCCACTATGGATCTCTCAGGGAAAGCCTGGGTCGGTTTCATGACCGACATACAGTCTAGCTGCACCTCAGGATCCAAGAATGAAGAAGATCTCCAGACGTATCTGAATAAGGTACAAGGACTTCTTAAAAGGAAGTCCCACCTGTATTGGCACCTTGAATATTTCAAAAAATACGTTAGCGAGAATATTAACCCACAAGGCCTAAGGCTACAAACTTTCCCTACCATCAAAGAACCTACAGAAATATTCAAGAAAGAGTGGGAATCTATTCTTAACATCTGTAGTAGAGATCTGATGAAAATATTAATTACATATTACACGACAGATATGACGGCCTTAGATGCCGAGATCGATAATTTAGGTACTCAGTTCAAACATGTTTTTGAACTACCGTCCTTTACCAATCATTGGCAGGAAATCAAAAACAAATTAGAAATAATAAACAAAGAGCTGGTCTCTAAAAAACTAGCCAAATTTAACCGAGATAAGCAGGCCTTTAGCGAGGGATATGCTTACCATTGGACAACTAGAGGACGTCCCACACGAGCACGTAGATCTGACCAACGAGAGCCAGTAGAGGACACGATGGAATCAGATTCCTCTTTATCCAGCACTATGTCAGGAAGTACAAAGTCCAAAAAATCAGGGGCACATAACCCACGTCATAAAGCACAAAAAAGAGGATGCCCCACGAATGGTCCCTCACCTACTGACACAACTCAGCAGCACAAACGTTCTAATTCACGCACCCCCCAAGAGAAAATTTCACCTCGCACTAATCTCACTCCAATCTTACAAAAAGTCCTCAGTAAAGCCACTACTGGAGCATCCAATACACAAACCACAGTTGATGGAGTTTTTTTAGGCCAACCCACAACCCCTCTTCCCAGGAATTCACGTCAAGGAAACCTAGACACTTTTGTACACCAAACCACCAATCCAGCACCAGCACCGACACTCGCAAATTAAATATAATTAACCTATCCAACATGACACTAACCCAAGCCCAGACAGAAGTTCTGCAACTGGGGTTGGGTTTTTGTCCATCCAACCCAATCGACCCTAGGGAAACCATAAAGGACCTCCATCTTTTTGCCCGTAATCTCACTTATAAATTTTTGTTTGATGAGGAACGCAAACAGGCCAAACTAGAGAGAGAGTTAGCTGAGCAAACTAAGAAATTTACTATGGAAGAATGTAGAGCCCTTCGGGACCTCATTATTCTCTATGAGGAGGGGAACCCTGAAGCCATCTCCATTATTGATGAGGACGACACTTCCACTCCCCCTGACCCACCTGCTGACCCAGCTGCATCAGCAGCTAAGTTCAAAAGCAAATCCCAACGCTTTCCCGACCTTACGCAAAACCCCCATATTTGGACCTTTGTACAGTGCGTTGCCAGGGATGTCAAGGACATGCAGTGGCCCCCCTTTGAGGGCAATATGACCGATACACAGCGCTTAGCTTTAAAACAACTACAGATGAATAAATCTATAATAGTAAAGCCCTCTGATAAGGGGGGCAATATTGTTATCATGACTACCGATCAATACACCAGCATGTGCCTTGACGTCCTTGGCAACTCAACTTGGTACACCCCAATAGAACTTAACACTGTGCAGGACTTCAAATGCGAACTATCTGAAATGGTGGCAGAGGCTTTCTCCCGGGGCCTTATTGACAAGGATACTATGGAGTTTTTCATACCAAAATATCCTAGGACCCCCACATTTTACACTATTCCAAAAGTCCATAAAAGTCTTATAGTGTCGGGTATTGGATCTCTGACCGAAAAAATAAGCAGATATGTGGACTCCATCTCATGCCACATGTCCTCAGTCTACCATCATATATACGTGACACTACGGACCTGCTGAAGCATTTGGAGGGGATTCAGGTCCCTCCGGATGCCCTGCTCGTGGCGGTTGACATCTAGGCTTTGTACTCGAGCATCCCGCACGAGCAGGGCATCCGGACGGCCGAATCCTTTCTAAAAGAAACTAACCATAGAGAATGGCCTCTGATGGACTTTGTCCTCGGACTTCTACGTTTGGTTTTGACTAAAAACTATTTTACTTTCGGTGATCAACTATATCTACAGACTCAGGGGGTGGCTATGGGCACTTGCTGCGCACCATCCTATGCCAACCTTTATTTAGGAGGTTGGGAGAGAGGGATCTTCTCTAGTGAAATTATGGACATGTGGTCATCCTATATCCTATGTTGGCATAGGTATATAGATGATCTATTAATAATCTGGACTGGTACAATTACAGATCTTAATATCTTTCTTGAAAATCTTAACAATAACCATCTCAATCTGAGATTTACCCATGCCATAAGTCCAGAGAAGATCCCTTTCCTTGACGTTACCATCAACATCTTACCTAATGGTGAACTGGCCACTGATCTCTATAGAAAACCCAGTGCGGGTAATACGGTTCTGTGCGCAGCAAGTGCCCACCCCGCCCCCTTGGTCAGAAGTATCCCTTATGCCCAATTTATTCGCCTTAGACGAAATTGTTCAAATTAAATTAATTTTCAGACTCAATCCGACTTACTCAGGGACCGCCTTTTGGAAAGGGGCTACTCCAAATCCTTGTTAAGAAGGGCCTTTAATCGAGCTAAAAAACGACCTAGAGAGGAACTATTATACAGTACTCGCCCCCAAGCAACGAACAATTCAGTACGTTTTGTTACTAGATTTTCAATGCACGAAAAGGAATTGTGCACTATCATGGAGAGAGATTGGCATGTACTCACCAATGATTACACACTTAACAAGTACCTGAAGCCATACCCTGAACTGGTTTTCAGACGTGCTCCATCAATACGGGATAGTCTGACCTCCAGCCACTATCAAACCAATGTATCATATCAAAATACACGTAAGGGAACTTACCGCTGTGGGCAATGCTCACAATGCAGCTGGGTCACGGAGGGCAGGGGCATACGCTTACCTAAAGGAAGTTGGCACAGGGCTAGGCAGCATGCCAATTGTACCACCAAAGGCATCATATACTTGATGCAATGTATCTGCAAGGCCTACTATATCGGTAAGACCATCCGACAGCTTAATCAGCGCATAGGTGACCACCTTTACTATTCAGAGGGAGGTAGAATCCTGACGACAGTAACACGCCATATTCATAATGATAATTCAGTAATTTCCTTTTTTGTCCTTGAGGTGGTCTCCCCCGACCCCGTGGAGGGGATTGGGATAGGAGAATATTACAACGAGAAACGTACTGGATTGAGTACCTTGATGCCACGATATCCCCTGGCATCAACGAAGTACTCACCTATAAACCTTTTCTCTAATTCAACAACGTAAGTCTTCTTTGCTTCGAACTCTCTTTTCCTTTCCCGATTCTTTTTCCCCTTCCCTTTCTCCTTTTCCCCCTTCTTTTCTCCCCCCCTTTTTTTTCTTTCCCCCCCTCCCCCCTTTCCCATGTTTCCTTTCCTTCTTGCCCATCCCATTTTTTCCTCATGTTTTTGTCTTGTACAGCCCTTTTTGCATGTTAACTGGGGACTATGC
The DNA here is from genome assembly GCF_965119305.1 of Pelophylax lessonae. Lineage (NCBI taxonomy): Eukaryota > Metazoa > Chordata > Amphibia > Anura > Ranidae > Pelophylax > Pelophylax lessonae. The sequence continues at coordinate 137,450,176 of NC_138778.1, forward strand.
CTGTTGGACCTTGTTGGATGCCCTCTTGTGACTCCACGATCCTATGCCGGCATACTCCCCAGCCGACCCATACATGTTCATTTATAGGTGCAACCGCAAAGGCGATCAGCACCCATCGGTCTGATCTCCGGTAACCTGACTCATATATATTCATCTGTTTGCTTATATTTTCTGTTCAATCATTTTTGTCCTTTTGAAGTATTAACTTATGTCTTTTGTCTGTATGCCGATTATCCCTAATACATATGTATGTATTATATTTATGTTTGTTTTGCATCCAACAACTATAGTTGACCATGGTAGGGCATCTGCCTGTGCCATTATATTACTGTATATGATGTGCAGCTGTGTATGCTTTCGCTATGGTGGAGTTCGTGCTGATGCTGTGCCCGTCTTATCCTGCTGGGGAGGCTCCGGCCCTCTGCGTGGTGACACCTGGGGCGGATGTGCCGTGATTCGGGGCCTAAGGGTGCCATCTGGTGGGGGACGGGTGTGCGGTCTCTTCAAAGGAGAGCAGCGGATGCCTTTTTGGTGTCACCGGCTCCCCTGCGGCTGTAGGAACTCGGGCATCCCTTGCTTCCACTATTGAGCACTGCGCGTACGCCGCACTATCGGCGCACGCGCAGTTAGAGACCGGGTTGGAGCGGATATTTAAACCGACGCCATCTAGTATGGCGCCAGTTCGTGGGGATGCGAGACACACAGCCTGCATTGGTGAGTACCGCTATATACCTCTCAACCCTTGGATATGCACATGATAACTTGTAGGTAATTCGGAGTAATGTTGCTCTTGTTTTTATCTCTTTATAGCCCATTGCCTTCCGGTCTGATGATTCGGACTATTTGCAAGCTTGGTGCTGGCTAATTTGAATCTATCTGTGCATACTGCTTGGTACACTGCTAGACCAGCTTTAGCGATATATAGCTGTCCGCAGGTATATATATATATATATATATATATATTACTTGTCCCTATTTCTCCGTGTGTCACGGCCTTTTATTGTTTTTCTCTCTCTTCTTACCAATTTATAAATTTGATCTAATGGCCCTGATTATGGATTATTATTTTAGATTTTACTGCTATATATTGCCCTGCGGAGGTGCTATTTGTTCAGCAGGCGATGTGCAGCTGCTTTTCCCACGTCCTCTTCTACCAAATATGTTGAGTACATTTTAAATATATCACTATACTGTATGTTATGCCCCTGAAGAAGCCCCTGTGGCGAAACACGTCGGGCGGGCGCTGAATACTGCCATAGTGGATGAACCTATGGCTTATTCACTTTGAGCAACCATCAGCCACTTGATATGGTCCTATATGTTTATATTCATCTATTCATGTGATATATTTCATTGTCTATGTACATATGTGGTCTCTGTATGTTTTTGTATGTCTCTATGTAAATCAATATTCATCCCAAAACTTCTTTATAAGATGAATTTTTTAATGTTTTGAATAAATCTATAATATTTTATATCCCTCTTTGTCTTTACTAACTTCTCTAATTGGTATCAGTAAAGTCCCATCCAAATTCGTGTAACCAAGCCCTCCTCTCTTTCTCGTCCATACGAGAACTCTGTAAATTCAGAGCTTTACTTATGTTCCTGATCCTGAAGAGGAAAGTCCAGCGGATGTGAGCATGGTGGAGGAGCTGGTTCCTGGTGACTCTCAGTTCAGTTCATCATTTCTAGAAGACCCAGGGCTCTGGCCAAATATGAGCAGTAAACTGAGGGACTTCCTGGTAACATACGGCCCACACCAGGTGAAAAGTTTCAGCTTTCCAAAAGACAAATCTGAACACAAAAGCTTTCATCGGATGCATTATTGGCGGACACTACCCAATATGGAGAAAGTCGAGAGACCGTGGCTGATGTACTCAAAGAGCAAGAATGCTGCATATTGCTTTTGCTGCAAAGTCTTCCAACAAGAACTCATTGCATCTGGTTTAAGTTCTAGAGGAACAAAGGACTGGAAACATCTGCGTAGGAATTTGACATGTCATGAGAAGACGCCATCTCACAAGAGAGCATTCCATAACTGGCTAGAACTGCGTGCACGGCTACAGTTAAAGTCTACCATAGATGCAAAACATCAAGAGAAGTTAGAATCAGACACTAATCACTGGGAAAATGTACTAAAAAGGCTCATTGCCATTGTTAGAGTCCTCGCTACTCAAAACATAGCACTGCGTGGTACATCAGATAAGCTGTTTGTGCCCAACAATGGTAATTTTCTTAAAATTGTGGAGTTGATGGGAGAGTTTGAGCCAGTACTTAAGGAACATCTCAGAAGAGTAACCAACAAAGAAACCCACATTCACTATCTTGGCAAAACCGTTCAGAATGAAATAATACAGTTACTGGCAGGACAAATCAGACAGACAATTGTGGGAAACCTGAATGCTGCAAAATATTACTCTGTTATTCTTGACTGTACACCTGATATAAGCCATTCTGAACAAATGACTTAACCACTTAAGCCCCGGAAGATTTTACCCCCATTCCGACCAGGGGGTATTTTGCGATTCGGCACTGCGTGACTTTAACGGACAATTGCGCGGTCGTGCGACGCTGTACCTAAACGAATTTGACGTCCTTTTTTTCCCACAAACAGAGATTTCTTTTGGTGGTATTTGATCACCTGTGCGATTTTTTGATCACGCGCTATAAAAAAAAAAAGAGAGTCAATTTTGCAAAAATAGCAATATTTTTCACATTTTTTTATATGAAATTCCCCCCCAAAAAAATGTAAAAATCAAAATTTTTTAAAATTTTCGGCCAATTTGTTTTATGCTACCTATGTTTGGTAAAAAAAATCGCAAAAAGCGTATTTTGATTGGTTTGCTCAAAAGTTATCGCGTTTACTAACAAAGGGAAAGATTTTTGTCATTTTTGTTGTTTTTTTTTTTAACGCGTAATGGCGGCGATCTGCGATTTTTTTTGCGGTACTGCGACATTGCGGCGGACAGATCGGACCCTTGACTGACATTTTTGACACTTTTGAGGTTACCAGTGACATTTCTACAGTAATCAGTGCTATACATATGCACTGTTACTGTAAAAATACACTGGTAGTGAAGGGGTTAACTTTATTTGGGAGGGAGGGGCTGTGTGTGTCCCTAGGGGCGTGGTTTCTACTGTGATTGGCTGTGGCTTCAGCTGTAAGGACACTGATCAACGGATCTACATACTAGATCCGAGTGATCAGTGTCTTTGCAGGGAGGAGAATGACAGGTAGTTTGTTTACACAAGCTGCCTGACTTTCTCCCTCTCCCCCGCCGATCGCAGAGTGGCCGGCGGACATCGGGTCCGCTGGTCACACGCGCGGGGGGGTCCGTGACCACGCGGGAGCGGGGGCGCGCGCTCGCTCCCTAGACCCTCACAAGAAAGCAACGTAGCCCTACGTTAGTTTGCCTGTGAGGGGCTGACCGCCGACGTAGATAGTCGTGCGGCGGTCGGCAAGTGGTTAATGGTGCGTTTTGTAACAGCAACAGACTCCGGCGTAAATGTCAAAGAACATTTCTTGGGGTTCATAGACATAGATGATACTACAGGATCTGGGATGACAAAGATACTTCTTGAGAAGCTTGAAGAAATGGGAATTGATCTTAAGGATTTGAGAGGACAGGGATATGACAATGGAGCTAATATGAAGGGAAAAAACAGTGGTGTACAAACACGAGTGCGAGAGTTAAATCCCAGAGCCTTTTTTGTCCCGTGCAGTTCCCATTCATTGAACTTGGTCATCAGCGATGCTGCCTCGGCATGTTCTGAAGCTTCAGAATTCTTTAATGTAATACAAAGTGTATATGCATTATTCTCTGCATCTACCCATCGTTGGCAAATTCTAAAACAACATCTTGGACGTTCACAGATTACAGTAAAGCCACTGAGCACCACACGATGCGAGAGTTGCGTGGAAGCAGTGAAGGCTATCAGAAACCAGGTTGGAAAAATTTATGATGCCATAACTGCAGTTATGGAGGATGGTGCTTTAACAGGAGCAGCTCGTGGCAAAACAGTGGCAGAATGCAGAGGAATCATAAGGAATATATGCAATTTTAAATTTCTTTGTGGTCTAGTGTTGTGGCATGATGTACTCTTTCATGTAAATATTGTAAGCAAAAGCCTGCAAGGTATTGATGTTGATATTTCTGCAGCAGTTCAACAACTTCAAACGACAAAGTCATTCCTCCAAACTAATCGGTCAGATGACGAGTTTGAAAAGGTTTTGAAAAGTGCAGAAAAGATGGCAGAGGAACTTGACATTGAGCCAGCTTTTCCCTTTGCAGAAGTTCGGGCTCGCCACAGAAAAAAACATTTTGACTATGAGGCAGAGGATGAAAGCATCAGTGATCCTAAAAAACCGATGAAAGTAAACATTCCCAAACTCAAGGAAGCAATACCTGAAGACCTACTCCAGCAGTGCAAAAAATTGGAAAGCGTTTCGTCCCATGAAACATGCGGGATATAGATGCAAATGATCTCAACGATGAACTGAAAGCTCTGTCAAAATATGTCCCTGCAGACTTGTCGCCAAAGGGTGTGCTGGAGTATATCTGCACAAACCATTTTACTTCCATCTTTCCAAATGCCTTCATTGCTCTACGTATACTGTTAACACTCCCTGTAACCGTTGCAAGTGGAGAGCGAAGCTTCTCAAAGCTGAAGCTAATAAAAACATACCTGCGCTCCACAATGACACAAGAAAGGTTGGTGGGCCTGGCAACCATATCAATTGAACATGAGTTAGCCCAAACTGTACACCTGAAGGAAGCAGTGTCTTTATTTGCATCCAAGAAGGCACGGAAAGCACCATTTTGATTTGATATGTGGTTAATTGCAATATTGTTGTTGTTGTCTGTCCATGACAAACCGTTTTGCCATATAATAGAACAGGGGTAGGCAATCTTTTAGTAGTACTGTGCAAAGAGTAAATTGAGGATTGTCCCTCACCACCTGCAATTACTGCTCAGTTTGCGCTAACAGATATGTGAAGTTCCACTGGGACCCCTGATATGCCAAGCCTATTTGCTGTGGCAGGCTTGAGTGCCATGCATGGCACACATGCTATAGGTTGCAAACCCCTGCAATAGAAGTATTTAAACTATTTATAGAAGGCTCTGTAAAGCCCTGTGTTTATATTTGCAGCCAAGAAGGCACGCAAAACACTGATTTGAGTCGATTGATGCATAGTTGAGTGCAATAATGTTGTTGTTCTTGTCTGTTGTTCATGACAAACTGTTTTGCAATATATTTAAACTATTTAAGCTATTTATATAATAAAGCTTTATAAAACAAAATAATACTGGAGTTTGTGGTCTGGAATTGAACATAATGGTATGTCATATAATTTTGCACAATGACAAGGTGCTTGTTGTATGTAAATCTGATTTCCTGATAAATGTAATTTTAGTTTTAATAATCATGGATGGATGTGGGGGCATTTTGGTGGGCGTGATTTTTTTTTTGGGGGGAGGCAGCATTTTATTCTTGGACCCAGGCAGCACGATGCCTTGGGCCAGCCCTGAATATTCAGATGTTGACCATTGCATGTTTGTAAAATATCTTGCACACAAATCTGACTGCGGATCGGTGCTAAAGAGAGAAGACTATAAATGGGATCTGTCATGCGTCTCTACTTGTCACAAAAGCAGTTGTGAGAAGGCCAACCAGCAACCAAAGAAAAACCTCAAGGTAATCAGTCAGAAATTTTCTTAAAAGGGTATGTAAGCGCCAAACCAAATAATGTATACATTGTGGCTGCAAAATTGTTCTAACTTTTTCAGCTAGTGATGAGACCTGTAGCTCACATCTATCCTATGGTGGAAACACTCCCCTTACTGCATTAGGCAGCAATGCCATCCTAGCATGGGAAACGTTTAAGGACTTTAGACTACCTCCATCTCTCCTTAACCACTTGCAAACCAGCCAGCGTTGATATACGGCGGCAGGTTCCCGCAAATCCCCGTACCTGTACCTGTATCCTGGGGCGTGCACACGCCCACTCGCCATCGGGTAAGCCGATCCATGGGGCCGGTGGTCGCAGTTGCCGCAGGGCACCCACGATGGCTCCCTGTGAAGAGAGAACAGCGTTATGCTGTTGTAAACACAGCAGACAGTTCTCTTAGCTATCACAGAGCTCCTGTGTTCCTCCTATTTAGGTGCACAGGCCTCTCTATCCATTTCACAAGCCCATCCCCCTCACAGTTAGAAAATACACCCTAGGTTAAGATTTAACCCTTTGATTGACCCTGGGTTTGATTGCCCCTTCCCTGCTAGTATCATTATTACAGTAATGGTGCATATTTTTAGTACTGATTACTGCAATGTCACTGGTCCCCCCAAAAGTGTCAAAATCGCTGATCACTATTACTAGTAAAAAAATAAATAATGACATAAATAATTTCCCTAGTTTCTGGATGCAATAACTATTGCGCAAAAATAAAACATTGAGATTTTTTTTTTTTTTTTTTACAAAAAATATGTAGCCTAATACAAATTGACCTAAAATGATCAAAGAAATTAGATTTATTATTTTTATTGGGAATGTTATATTGCAGAAAGTGTTTTTTTTTTTCCAGAATTGTTTAACGGGAGGTGATCAAATACCACTAAAAGAAAGCTCTATTTGTGGGGGAAAAAAGGATATCAATCTCATTTGGGTACAGCGTTGTACGATCACGCAATTGTCCATTAAATAACTCAATGCCAAATAGCAAAAAATGGCCTGGTCATTAAGGTGGAAAATCTTCTGGTGGTGGTTGATATAGTAGTTAGTGTTCTGTAATCCAAAGAGCTGTGAGCAATAACTTAACGATGGCATACTCTGCTCTGTCTTCTCTGACTAATATCAGATTGCAAGATTTCTAGCAGTAATAGGTAGTCTATGTACTTACAGATGGCATTTTTGGATGCCCTTATGCACTGCAAGACCTAAAATCACTTTAATAGTTCTAGTTAGAAAGGAAAAGGATTTATGCTTTTAGCAGTTTTTATTGTTGTCTAAGTCCCAATGGGGGTGGGGTGGGGGGGGGTACTTTCCCATTCTATTCCTATTTGGGAGACATGATCACTGAGCCAGAAAGTGATGGAAAATATCTACTTAGGATGTGCCCTTCTTATGGATGTCCCCTCGCTTAGTGTCCTGATAAAATATCCGGGACAGAAAAGAGTCAGACCAGTAAAAAAGTGATGGTATACATCCTCATCAATCTTTGGAGCATTAAAAAGTGAGGTTCAATAAACCCATTTTTTCCCCCCTACAGAAATGAAGAACCTGAAGTTGTCTCAATAGAACCTGAAAGTAAAATTAGACGTTACATCAGGATCCAAAGTAGTGTGTGTGTGTGTGTGTGTGTGTGTGTGTGGTCAGGATCTGAGGGGTAGGTGGTTGATCCGAGGAGTAGGAGGTTCAATCATTTATTCTAAAATCTGCTTTATTTAGTAAAATAAAAGATAATGGCAGGCTGTCTTTATGGCAGCTCAAAACACCACAAGGAACTCCTATCAGTACCACATAATATTTTAGGGTAAACTTTCAGTGTTCTAGCCACAGTAGATGCAATACCTCAGCCGTGTTAGCCCCATTTATCAACATTTTTGAACAAAACATATGCAGTTGGTTAGATCTTTGTTAGATCAAATGTTGTTTGCGTTAGATCTCACACAGAAGTAGAAATATTAACAGTAGTGTTGAGCGAACACGGACTGTATTATTCGTGTTCGTACCGAATAATTGGATTTTTGTTACCCGAACACGGACCCGAAAACGTTACTGTATGTTCGGGTTTTTTTATTTCCCCTTTTGTATGTAATGGCGCGCTTTTAATGGCGGGCTTTCAACAGCCAATCAACAAGCGTTTAACTGGTGTGCCTTAAGCCATCCCAGCCATGCCTACTAATGTATTAGTAGCTGTGATTGGCCATCTGAAGCATGTGACCATGTTTTTATAAGTTCGAGAGCCCCAGGGCGCTGCGTCATTCTGCTGTAGTTTAGGGACAGAGCACACATCATACGTGCTGGCTGCTGATTAACAGTGATTCTGTGAAAAATTTTGTCCGAAAAGAATGCAGGGTCAGGTCGGAGTGCAGGCAGGGAGAGTTATTAGAGCATTTTAGGGCGAGGCTGGAGAATAGGCAGGGTCAGTGTTCTACATTGATTTTGCTGTGTGGGGGGTTGTGCAGTGCCAGTGAACGATCTTATCGAGTATATTAGGGACAGGCTGGAGAATAGGCAGGGTCAGTGTTCTACATCGATTTTGCTGTGTGGGGGGTGGTGCAGTGAACACAATCTTTTTGCCCTCAGTTAAGACCGCTGAGGAGGAGGAGGAGGAGGAGGGAGAAAAAAATCTATTTTTATCAGTCAGTTGTGTGCAGCGTTTTTGCTTCAGCGCTGACTGTGATAAGACACTGCTGTGTTCAAATGTGCTATTGAGTGATTTTAAATTTTATACACTTTTTTTCTATTCCACTATTCAATATACACCCTTTTGGGTTAAAAAAAAACAATAAATTGTGGCATAGTCTGTACTAATCTATTTAAAAATTACAATACTTAAAGGGGAATTTTCTTTTTTTTTTTCCCTTCATAGCCTGCAGCAGAGCTGACTGACATAAGACACTGCTGTGTTCACATGTGCTATTGAGTGATTTTCAATTTTATACACTTTTTTCTATTCCACTATTCAATATACACCCTTTTAGGTTAAAAAAAATTAAATTGTGGCATAGTCTGTACTAATCTATTTAAAAATTACAAACTTAAAGGGGAATTTTCTTTTTTTTTTCCTTCATAGCCTGCAGCAGAGCTGACTGACATAAGACACTGCTGTGTTCACATGTGCTATTGAGTGATTTTCAATTTTATACACTTTTTTTCTATTCCACTATTCAATATACACCCTTTTGGGTTAAAAAAATATTAAATTGTGGCATAGTCTGTACTAATCTATTTAAAAATTACAATACTTAAAAGGGAATTTTCTTTTTTTTTTCCCTTCATAGCCTGCAGCAGAGCTGACTGACATAAGACACTGCTGTGTTCACATGTGCTATTGAAAAATCACCAATTTTATATCATATTTTCTATTCCACTATTCAATCTACACCCTTGGGGTAAAAATAATTAAATTGCGGGATAGTCTGTATCGGTACGTGTGAGATACACCTTTCCAATTTTTGGGGCGCATCTTCCACTGCCGAGGATTGCAGGGTGCTTCAGTTTGCCTCCTGTTCCGAACTCCTCCTACTCCTCATCCTCATCCTGCCTTTAGGGTACAAAAAATTGTAATCGGGGCCTAGTCTGTGTTTGTACGTGTGAGATACACCGTTTTATAAAATTTTTCTATTCCGCTATTCAATCTACACCCTTTGGGATAAAAAAAAATTAAATTGCGGCATAGTCTGTATCGGTACGTGTGAGATACACCTTCCAATCTTTTGGGGCGCATCTTCCACCGCCGAGGATTGCAGGGTGCTTCAGTTTGCCTCCTGTTCCGAACTCCTCCTACTCCTCATCCTAATCCTGCCTTTAGGGTACAAAAAATTGTAATCGGGGCCTAGTCTGTGTTTGTACGTGTGAGATACACCGTTTTATGAAAAAATTTCTATTCCGCTATTCAATCTACACCCTTTGGGGTAAAAAGAATTAAATTGCGGCATAGTCTGTATCGGTACGTGTGAGATACACCTTCCAATCTTTTGGGGTGCATCTTCCACCGCCGAGGATTGCAGGGTGCTTCAGTTTGCCTCCTGTTCCGAACTCCTCCTACTCCTCATCCTGCCTTTAGGGTACAAAAAATTGTAATCGGGGCCTCGTCTGTGTTTGTACGTGTGAGATACACCATTTTATAAAAAAAAATTATATTCCGCTATTCAATCTACACCCTTTTTAAGTGTAAAAAATTAAATTACAGCATAGTCTGTATCGGTACATGTGAGATACACCTTTTTAAATTTGTTTGGCGCATCTCCTTCCACCGCCGAGGATTGCAGGGCGCTTCAGTTTGCCTCCTGTTCCGAACTCCTCCTACTCATCATCCTCATCCTGCCTTTAGAGTACAAAAAATTGTAATCGGGGCCTAGTCTGTGTTTGTACGTGTGAGATACACAGTTTTATAAAAAAAAATTCTATTCCGCTATTCAATATACACCCTTTTTGGAGTGTAAAAAATTAAATTACGGCATAGTCTGTATCGGTACGTGTGAGATACACATTTTAAATTTGTTTGGCGCGTCTCCTTCCACCGCCAAGGATTGCAGGGCACTTCAGTTTGCCTCCTGTTCCGAACTCCTCCTACTCCTCTTCCTCATCCTCCCTTTAGGTTACGAAAAATTGTAATCGGGGCCTAGTCTGTGTTTGTACGTGTGAGATACACCGTTTTATATCCTTTTTTCTATTCCGCTATTCAATATACACCCTTTTGGGGTGAAAAAAATTAAATTTGTGTCATACTTTGCATATTTGACTGTGAGATACACCCGCTGTATTTGTATACTGTTTTTCTATTCCGTTATTTAATAGATACCCTTCTGGGGTAAAAAAAAATTAAATTGCGGCATAGTTTGCATATTTGACTGTGAGATACACCCGTGCGATACTGTTGTTGTTTTGTTCCGCTATTCAATAAACACCTTTCTAGGGCAAGATCATAAATTACAGAAATATGAGGAGACCGTCAAATAGGGGCCGTGGCCTGGGTCGTGGTGCTGCTGGTAGAGCTCCTGTTGCAAGGAGAGGACGTGGTCGATCTGTGCCAGCTACACGCACAAGTGAAACACCTTCATCAAGTGTGAGTAGGCGACAGAACCTGCAGCAGTATTTGGTAGGGCATCATGCGCCTCTAGAAGTGATGAGGCCAGAAGAAGTACAGGCAATAGTAGATTGGGTTGCTGACAGTGCCTCCAGTTCCTTCACATTGTCTCCCACCCAGTCTACTGCAGAAAGGTCAGAGTTGGCACCTGCAGCCAATGTCCAACCGTCTTTCACCTCACCCCTTTGCAAATCAGGCAAGCAGTCTGAGCCCCAAGCCATACAGCAGTCTCTTCTTCTTTTTGATGACTCTGTCAGCAGGGTTTCCCAGGGCCATCCACCTAGCCCTGCCCCAGAAGTGGAACAGATTGAGTGCAGCGATGCCCAACCACTCATTTCTCAACATAAATGGACATGAGGAACACACAGTGTTCACACACAGAAAAGGGTGGGACTTTATATGAGGTATGGCCAGTTCACACATAATGCTATAGGGGTATTGCATTTACTTTTGCTGGTAAGCATAAAGGCATAAGGTGAGCATTATGGGTTTGTTAACATGTTTAATAGCAATTAGCATAGGTACAATGGATACAATCAGTCAAAGGGGCATAAACAGTATACAAATGAATATTATGATAAAACCATAGTAGATTGTAGAATGGATAAACCAACAGACAAAAGATATATATGGTATTGAATACAACATAATAATTGGATGCATGCTAAAATAAATATGAATGTATATGGCTTCTTAGGCTCGACGCGTTTCGTGAAGAAAGTTTCACTTCATCAGGAGCAGACACCATTGGATTCTAAAAAATAGAACATTAATGACATGGCATCCAATAAGGGGATGTATTAAAAATAATGTAGAAGAGATGACTCACAATAAAGTAATGATTACCACTGAGGCTGTTGGTAACCCATTAATGCGTCCAAATGGGAACTGAGGGAGCAAGAAAAAGCTCCGCACACGGCCAAAAGCGCAAAGTCCATATATGGAGCGTGAATTGCATTGTTGGGTCTCAGGCTGAGTGGTCAAATTTGGCTCTATAAAAGAGTGTTAAAAAGATAATAAATTTCAATTACAAAAATATGAGTATAGAGATGATAAAATAGACCCAAGACCACAAGTGTAGAGAATGAGCAAAGATTGTACAACTGAGCACCAAGTATCCAGACCATGGAGTGTTGAACAATAAAGAACCTTACAACCAAAACAGGTATTGGCGTAGCGTATCGAAATACGATATAAAATGTGCAATAAAAGAAACGAGTCGAGCCTAAGAAGCCATATACATTCATATTTATTTTAGCATGCATCCAATTATTATGTTGTATTCAATACCATATATATCTTTTGTCTGTTGGTTTATCCATTCTACAATCTACTATGGTTTTACCATAATATTCATTTGTATACTGTTTATGCCCCTTTGACTGATTGTATCCATTGTACCTATGCTAATTGCCATTAAACATGTTAACAAACCCATAATGCTCACCTTATGCCTTTATGCTTACCAGCAAAAGTAAATGCAATACCCCTTATAGCATTATGTGTGAACTGGCCATACCTCATATAAAGTCCCACCCTTTTCTGTGTGTGAACACCGTGTGTTCCTCATGTCCATTTATGTTTATAACAGGGATGGAGACTCTATTGCACGAGTCTCATATAAAGTCCCATTTCCCTCTGTCTTTCCCCTTTTTCAAGTCCCCTTTTCCTCCCCAGCTTTCCCTTGTTCCCAATTTACCACTTATTTCTCAAGATGAGTACATGGAAGGACCATCGCAGCACGTCTCCGATGATGACGAAACGCAGGTGCCAACTGCTGCGGCACTCAGAATTGTGGAGACCGACAAGGAGGGCAGGGGTGAAGACTGGGTGGAAGATGATGTGGAGGACGATGAGGTCCTCGACCCCACATGGAATGAAGGTCATGCAGGTGACCTGAGTAGTTTGGAGGAAGAGGCGGTGGTCGCACAGAGCCACCAGCACAGCAGAAGAGGGAGCAGGGTGCAGAAGCGGAGCGGCCGTGCCCTAGACACTATGCCTGCTACTGCCCAACGCAGCAAGGGACCGAGCGCACCAAAGCCAGCTCAAAGGAGTTCTCTAGCGTGGAAGTTCTTCAGAAAATGTGCTGATGACAGGACACGAGTGGTTTGCACCCTGTGCAATCAGAGCCTGAAGCGAGGCATAAACCTTCTCAACCTGAGCACAACCTGCATGATCAGGCATCTAAGTGCAAAGCACGAGCTGCAGTGGAGTAGACACCTTCAAAACCAAGAAAGGTCTCTGGCTCCTCCTGCTTCCTCTTCTGCTGCAGTCTCGGCCTCTCCATCCACCTCTGTAGTGATACCGGCACCTGCCACCCCGCAAACAGACGATCTGTCAGCAACACCACCACCTGGGTCACTAACCATCTCCACAATGTCCCATGGAAGCGTTCAGCCTTCCATCTCCCAAACACTTCAGAGGAAGAGGAAGTACCCCCCTACCCACCCGCGATCCCTGGCCCTGAATGCCAGCATTTCAAAATTCTTGGCCTTTGAAATGCTGTCATTCCGTCTGGTGGAGACGCACAGTTTTAAAAGCCTTATGTCGGTGGCTGTCCCAAGGTACGTCGTGCCCAGCCGCCACTACTTTTCCAGGCAAGCCATCCCTTCCCTGCACAACCAAGTGGGGGAAAAAAATCAGGTGGGCACTGCGCAATGCCATCTGTGCCAAGGTCCACCTAACTACTGATACGTGGACCAGTAAGCACGGTCAGGGGCGTTATATCTCCCTAACGGCACACTGGGTAAATGCAGTGGCGGATGGGCCTGAGGCGGATAGCAATTTGGCGCATGTCCTTCCACCACCGAGGATTGCAGGGCACTTCAGTTTGCCTCCTGTTCCTAACTCCTCCTACTCCGCTTCCTCATCCTCTAACGCCTCCTCATCCGGTCAGCGTAACACCTTCACCACCAACGTCAGCACAGCCAGGGGTAAACGACAGCAGGCAGTTTTAAAACTTGCCTGTTTGCGGGAAAAACCACACACCGCGCAGGAGTTGTGGAGGAGCATAGAACAGCAGACAAATGAGTGGTTGCTGCCAGCGAGCCTCAAGCCCGGCCTGGTGGTGTGCGATAACGGGCGAAATCTCATAGCAGCTCTGGGCCTAGCCGGTTTTGACGCACATCCCTTGCCTGGCGCATGTGCTGAATTTGGTGGTGCAGAGGTTCCTTAAAAATTACCCCGATATGTCAGAGCTGCTGCAGAAAGCGCGGGCCGTCTGTGCGCACTTTCGCGTTGTCGCCCTGCTGCTGCTCGCCTGTCAGCGCTGCAGCGTAACTTCGGCCTTCCCGCTCACCGCCTCATATGTGACGTGCCCACAAGGTGGAACTCCACCTTGCACATGCTGGAAAGACTGTGCGAGCAGCAACAGGCCACAGTGGAGTTTCAGCTGCAGCACGCACGCGTGAGTCGCTCTGCGGAACAGCACCACTTCACCACCAATAACTGGGCCTCCATGCGAGACCCGTGTGCCTTGTTGCGCTGTTTTGAGTACTCCACCAACATGGCCAGTGCCGATGACGCCATTGTCAGCTTAACTATCCCACTTCTATGCCTCCTTCAAAAAACGATTCGGGCAATGATGGAAGAGGATGTGGCACAGGATGAGGAGGAGGATGAAGAGGTAACATTTCCAAGGCTTTCAGGGCAGTCATTCACAAGTGGCTCAGAGGGTGGGTTCCTGCACCCACAAACGCCAGGGACACAATTGTCCAGCAGGGGCACAGTTCTGGAGGATGAGGAGGAGGAGATGGAACCATGTTCACAGCAGGGTGGCACCCAGGCCAGCTCATGGCCATCACTGGTGCGTGGCTGGGGGGATACAGAGGACACAGACGATACACCTCCCACAGAGGACAGCCTTTCGTTGCCTCTGGGCAGCCTGGCACACATGAGCGATTACATGCTGCAGTGTCTCCACAATGACCAACGAGTTGCCCACATTCTAACTTGTGCTGATTACTGGGTGGCCACGCTGCTGGATCCCCGTTACAAGGACAACGCACCGTCCTTAATTCACTCACTGGAGCGCGATCGCAAGATGCGCGAGTACAAGCGCACGCTGGTAGACGCAATGCTGCTGGCATTCCCACCTGACAGCGGGCCACAGTGGAAGCACAAGGCCAAGGCAGAGGAGGAGGAGGAAGAGGTCGCCAACGCAACCAGGGCACCGCCAGCACCTCAGAAGGCAGGGTTAGCATGGCCGAAATGTGGAAAAGCTTTGTCAGCACGCCACAACAAACAGCAGCACCAGCAGCTCATATGGAACGTCTTAGCAGGAGGCAGCATTTCACCAACATGGTGGAGCAGTATGTGTGCACACGCCTACATGTAGTGAATGACGGGTCTGCCCCCTTCAACTTCTGGGTCTCCAAATTGGGCACATGGCCTGAGCTTGCCCTTTACGCCTTGGAGGTGCTGGCGTGCCCTGCAGCCAGTGTATTATCTGAACGTCCATCCATCACCACTTCAACCACCCTCCTACTCCATATGGGCCTCGTCCTTCACAGATGAAGAATTTTTTTTTATTTTTCTGTTTTTTTTTGTTGTTTTAAGTTATTTCCCTATCCACATTTGTTTGCAGAGCACTTGCCATGCTCTTAACTACGTTTTGCTGCCATTTGCAGCACTCTAGCCTTTCCATTGGTGTTTTAGAGCCATTTTAGTGCCTGAAAGTTCGGGTCCCCATTGACTTCAATGGGGTTCGGTGTCCGGGTAAAGTTCGGAAAAAGTCCGGGACACGGACCCAGGCTTTTTTTTCAAGTTCGGCCGAACCCGCCAAACACGGACATCCGGGTGTCCGCTCAACTCTAATTAACAGTTATTTGCAGGGGGGGCTAACCCGTCATCAGCCCCCCTTATCAAAAAATTGACCAAACAATTAGCTATTTGGAAGATATTTGTTAGATCCGGTATGATCGACTAGTTGTTTTGTTAGATCTCACATAATTACAGACTTATTAAGTGATTAATGAGGGGAGCTAGCCCCCCACTGCAATTTTCTGGTAAAATTTAATTCAGGCTAATAGGCCTTCCTTGGATCTGGTAAGATCAAGTGCTTTTAAGGTTAGGTTATCTCATATAATTACAGAGATATTTCACATGAAAACACAGATATTAGGTGGTATTACATAAGGGGGCTAGACCCCCCCCCCCCTTCCAATTTTCTGGCAAAAAGACATTCAAGCTAATAGATAATTGTTAGGTTTTTTTATTAGGCCGAACATGCACATGGTGGTAAAAAGTAATAATCATATTGTAATTAGGAATAAAAGCTCTTTATTGCAGTTTAATCACTGAGATGTTTTATCTCCTCTCAGATAATGACAGGAAAGTTGTTGATTTTATATGAGAAGTTAAGCCTCTGTGGCAGTTGCTTAACATTACTTCGGCTCAGTTCACTCCTAAGCCAAAGAGCTGGTGAGCTTTTTTCCAGTTATCGTGCGTTTTTTGCGATTTTGCTTGTCGCACGGTTTGCTAGATGGTCACAGATATGCCTACCTCTGACAGTCGTGCTGATGGTGCCATTATTTCAACCTGGGTGCTACGCGCGGCTTCCCGCCACAATTCTGCCCGTGCAAACGAACACCATCCTGGCTAAAACAGCCATGCTTCATGGGTCACTGAAAAGGTACATGTACCTTTTTCTGGGATTGCCGTGTGGATGTCACCCCATTGAAATCAATGGGGCCGCGCGGCAATCACTGTGTGCAATTGTGCAGGACACGCGTCCCAGATCACATAGGTCTGCACCAGCCTTTAAAGTAGCTCCTGCACCTTTTTGTGTGACAGGTGTTTTTTAACGTTCGCCAAATTGCAAAGGTGTGAACTGTGGTCATAGACTTGAATGGAAATTTCTGTTTTGAGCGATATCATGCTAAGCGATATGACGCTAAAGCCGCGTGTGAACCTAAATAAAGTCTCATCTCCATTATTTTCCTTCCATTGAGAACAGAACACAACACTTTCTGCTTCTACTCTATAGGCGCTTTTCCACTGCATGGTACGTGTTACAACGGTTCGGTATGGTTTGGTACAGCGGCACTTTTCCACTACATGGTACGGCTCAGTACGGCTCGCTTAAACAGTACCACCTCGGTTGGAGTTCCAAGTGGGCCGTACCTATACCATATCCCACAATCCTTTGATTTCAACATAATTATTGAAATATAATGTGGGGAATTTATAGAAACTGCAGCAGCTGTGCATAGCAAACAATCAGCTTCTCTCTTCATTTTTTTCAGTTATGTTTTAAAAATATAAGAGAGAAGCTGATTGGTTGATAAGCACAGTTGCTCCAGATTTTGTCTGCTCCAGTTTTAATAAATTCTCCTCTTTGTGTTTTCTGTCTACTAGGTTCCCCTGACTTAGGGCTCTTTCACATGGTCCGCCTCCGTAGGCGGATCCGTGCTGCTCTGCGGGGATCGGTCCGCGATCAACGCTGAGCCGGCGGATGACAGCTCCGTCTCCGCTTGCAGTGCGGAGAGGGAGGTGTCAGAGCCCCCGCTGCTCTCTATGGGGGATCGGATGAGAGCGGACGGATGGAAAATAGGGTTTTGCGGATGCGGATGGCAGCGGGTGTCAGCGGAGGTGTCTCCGCTGACATCCGCTGCTCCATAGGGCTGAATGGGCTTCTGATCAGATCCGCCTAAAAAACTGACAGGCGGATCTGATGGGACCGCCCGTGTGAAAGAGCCCTAAAGCCCAATTTAGGACCACTTTTGGGTTACTTTAAATGCACTGACACTATTTATAGTTATAGATGATGATAATGAACACAATTACAAAATTAATAGTTTAAAAACTATTAAAAATAAACAAGATTTTATAACAAATAATATGTTTCACATGTCAAATAATTGACTTAAAAATTTAACCACTTCATTCATTAACTAGCTTGTTTTTATTTTCTGTTCGTTAATGACTGAAGCATTTTTGCTGTCTGACCCTTCCACATCAGCAATATACTTTCTTACTAAATGCACCGCACATATTATATATTGTTTTTTAGAGGACAGATAGGGATATAATGTATATTTATACCACATACTGTATATGGACCTAATGTAATAGGGCCCGCAGCATGGGCTTGTGGCTGCGAGAGGGTTAATATATAGTCTATTGGGTCTGCAGGGTTTTATTGCATAGGGTTTAGTTGAACGGCTTCAGTCAGGTTTTTTAAATTAAAGCAGGAAGTTTTTTCGCTAGTTTGGGCGGGAAGTCAGGCAGGTTTAGGCGGGAAGTCAGTCAGGTTTGAGCGGGCATATCACCTGGCACTAAGGCGGGAAAAACGTGACGCGTGTGTGAGGCGTCACGTGTCTGGGTCTATATAAGAAGACGCGCAGCCCGGCTCTCCTCAGTCTCTTGGATCAGCGCGGCGAGCTCCCCTCCCTCCCTGTCGCGTGCACTTTTATGTGGTTTGTCACCCTTGTATTAAGGGGGGACTTGTTTGAAACCTTTTGCTGAGCGCTCGAGTTCTATGACTGAGCGGAATTTTCTTAAGTTTTGAATTTTAAAATAATTTATTATATATATTTATTTATTGTATTGATGTGAAATAAAATATTTATTTATGGATTATATCAATAAAAGTGCCACAGCCATTTCAACACCATAAGTTGTTTGTCATATTATTATTATAATAATAATTTAGTATATCATTTACGTAAAAAGAGAATGCAAGCCTACAATCCCATGCCTCACTTAGAAGGAATGAAATCTAAAACAAAATTGTAAAAAAAACAAAACACGTTTTGCCCAGTTTTGATGATTATTTTTTAGAGAAATAGCACAGCTACAAAAAAACATGAACATACATTGATTTTTCAGATATTTTTGGAAACACATCACATCCCTAGGATTTCAGAACACTTTCTGTACTCCTTAGCTTAAAACTGAAAGCCAACATTTTATTTTATTTCTCTTACTCAAGACTTAAATGAACTAAAAGAATAACATATGCTGCTGTTCATATACATGAAAGCATGTTTTAAGGCAGGAGTCTCAAACTCAATTCCCCCTGGGAGCCACTCAACACATTTTTCTCTCATGGGGGCCGCTCACCAAATTTCATTCTAAAATGTAACTATATCCAGTTTGGTACACTAATATACACACACAATAAGGTCCCATTCATATCTGAAGGTTTAGGTGCGATTAGGGATTCCTACATCAGAAACTTGCGCTTTCCTGCAGCAGGAATCACTAATCTGGCGTTTACAAGCGGCCGCTGTCACCCATTGAAGTTACTGATCAGGTGAGAGCAGTTGCATGTAAACGCCTGCACACAGCATGTAATGGTATGTGACATTATTACATGCAGTTAAAAAACACTCTCCCTGGATGCACAATCATTGCGTCCAGGGAGAGTGATTGATTCCTAGCCGAATGTGATATCACGTCCCATGTCCATGACTGCTCACCTGACTTCTGAGCTGGCGGGCCACATAGTACCGCCTCTCGGGCCGCAATTGGCCCGCGGGCCGGTACTTTAAGACCACTGTTTTAAAGGATTCTCTTATGCATTTAGGTGTGCATATATATATATATATATATATATATATATATATATATATATATATATATATATATATCATATAAGTTGTTCTATTGAAATTACATTGATTTTTCAATTGTGATGGAAAGAAAAAGGGGTTTGAATAGGCCCCTTTTTATCGATGGGATAGTGACAGGTACAGCATAGTAACTAGGAGCCATTTTGGCGGGCTTAAGTGTGAGGAAAAACCTGTTGCTGGGATAGAAAATATAGGCAGCGTTGTGTTAGGTTAGAATAAGCCCCAATCCGAATAAGCCTCCCCTGTAGCTAGGAAGATTAGGTAGGGTAACTGGTTTCTCCCTGTATTTCTCCCGCCTTCAAGAGCTTGCCTCAGCGCTATTTAAGGGGGCTCACAGTGACAGGATTTCACATCACCTCAGAAGATCCTAAGCTGAGGAGGGAGGAAAAGAATGGATCAAAAGGTGCCTTGCCCTACTGTGTTCCTTGAGTCAAGCGGAGCCACCGGGAGCCGCATCTCATCTGTTCCCAGCGCTGGAGCCATCTGCAGGACCGAGCCGCGGACAAGATGTCATCACCGCCGGAGGACGGAGAGCAGCGTCATCACCGGAGCCGGAGGTGGACGAGCGGACGGTTGAGGTGCGCAGGCGCAGTGCACCAGGACCTTCCGGAGCAGATGCCAGTTCAGCAAAAACGAGGCGCGCCCCCCCGCCGCAGGTTCTCCCCATCCGCAGACGTCCGGAATACTTCCAGGCAGACCCCGCGACCATCCCCGGGCAGATGAGAGAGAGGCAGGCCGGCCTCATCCACCGCGAGTCGGCTGGCCGTGTCCCAGGCAGCCCCAGCACAGGCCCCTCAGATGCCCAGACATCCCCCACACCATAGACAAGGTGAAGAAGTTAACCCCTCTCACCCCAGTGTTTAGGAGTTTTTTCCCACAGATGCTGCCTACTCGGATCAACGCAGAGGACTTCCAGCCTGTGATGCTGACAAGGGCGGTGAGTCATCAGACTTGTCAGCTTATGTTGCTTTTACTAATTTGTTGCAGGGTTTTCTGTCTGAATTTAAATCAATTGTACATGCCTGTAATGCTCCTGTATCTACTGCTGCTGCTCCTCCAGTCACTGCCTCCCCATTTGACGTCTGGGCGCCATCTAGTGGCCTTTTAGAAATAGGCACTCAGACGCCTAATTTAAATTCTGAACCTAATTCTTTTAGCTTGGCAAAAACGCAAAATCTCCCTGAAGTATCTGATTATCTGATTCCCTAAAGGAGAAGATATGGAACGGTAGTTTTCGTCGGCATACTCTCTTTGTTACCTTCAGCGAAAGATTTTGTGTCCAAAGGCTATCGATTAGAAATAGGCACTCAGACGCCTAATTTAAATTCTGAACCTAATTCTTTTAGCTTGGCAAAATCTCCCTGAAGTATCTGATTATCTGATTCCCTAAAGGAGAAGATATGGAACGGTAGTTTTCGTCGGCATACTCTCTTTGTTACCTTCAGCGAAAGATTTTGTGTCCAAAGGCTATCGATAAGAAGGATGGCGATGAGAGAAGACGCCGGGTGACCAAGTCGTTTAACAATTGGTTGCATGCATTTTTTATTTATGCAGCTTTTATGTGCGAGAAATTCCCTTCTAAGAGTATTGGTTTGTTCCAACATCTAAATATCATTTTGGAGGCCTAAAATAATTTTGGTGGAACGGCATGGTTGTGCTTTATGTGCAGGATCCCATCCAATCTCCAAATGCTTTAAAAAGATGCAGAGTGCCCAACAGCCAGGGGGTTTACCAAAAGGCTATAACGCCGGTGAGAGTTCACGCAATGCTCCCATGGCTTCGGCTCTACCCCGACAAGGTGAAAGCCACCCTGGTAACTGAAGGTTTCAGCGAAGGTTTCCCTCTGCCTAAGTTCAATGGTCCCGGTTGTAGAATAGTTAAAAACCTTAAATTTGTTTATTATTTAGAAGATATAGTTATTGATAAAATAAAGAATTGCAGTCAGAAAGGTTTGCTGGTCCTTTTGTTTCCCCTCCTTTTCCCAATTTTAGGATATCCCCTTTGGGTATAGTACAGAAAAAAAGAACCGAATACGTATCGGCTTATTTATCATTTGTCGTTCCCTTACGGGGAATCTATAAATGATGAAATAAGCGAGGAAGCAGCATCTGTCCAGTATTCTACATTTGACGATGCATTGGTCATATTGAGGCGGTTGGGGAAAGGGGCGCTGTTGGCAAAAACGGACTTCAAGTCTGCTTTTCGTCTTCTGCCAGTTCATCCGGAGTCATTTAACTCCTTGGGGTTTTTCTTTTTGGATCTCTATTTCTTTGACAAATGTTCCCTGTCTTGTTTTTATTTCGAATGCTTCTCATCATTTTTGGAGTGGGTTGTTTCTTGCAGGTCCCGTTCTAATAACCTTGTCCATTACCTAGACGATTTTTTATTTTTAGGTAGGGCTGACTCCTCGGACTGTTACGTGCATTTTTTGATATGTGTGAACAGTTCGGGATTCCCTTGGCACAGGAGAAGACAGAATGGCCCTCTATGTGTGTTCAGTTTTTAGGTATTACTATCGATTCCACACTGATGGAGTTTAGATTACCTCAAGAAAAAGTCTCCAGGCTGGAGCGCCGTTTACTGATGATGATCCGCAGACGGAAAGTGTGTTTGAAAGAGGTGCAATCGCTATTGGGCCTTATAGCTTTTGCTTCCAGGGTTATCCCTCTGGGTAAATTGTTTGCCAGGAAATTATATTCTGCTATTTCCGGTTTAAAATCCCCTACTGCTCATGCCCGACTATCTTCTGAAATCAAAGAGGATATGTTGGTTTGGGCTCAGTTTCTGATTTATTTCAATGGGAGATCTGTCTTGCAGGAGGAATTTATCCTAGATGAAGATTTTTGTCTGTTTACAGATTCAGCGGGCTCTGTGGGTTTCGCCGCTATTTGGCGCACCCATTGGTGCGCTGACTCTAGGACTGACAGATGGGTGCAGTTGGGTTATACTCACAACAGTGTCCTGTTAGATATTTTCCCCATCGTGGTGTCCCTGGAAATTTGGGGTTCTTATTTTAGGAATAAACGCCTTATGGTTAGGACTGACAACAAAGGTGTTATGTTTGCCATAAATTGTTTGTCCTCTAAATCCCCACCTGTGATTAAGTTGTTAAGGTACCTGGTATCCAGGTGTCTTCGTTTGAACATCTGGAAAAAGGCTACCTTTGCAGCAGGTAAAGACAACATTTTGGCAGACTGTTTGTCTCGTCTCCAGATGGAGCGATTTTTTCAGCTGTTTCCCATTGCGGAGCGGACAAGTTGTCGGTACCCAGCCCATCTATGGAACATAGTTTGAGTCTTGTTTCCAACAACATATCTGCTTCTCTGGCCCCAGCCACGTTGGCCGGATATCGATCGGCCTGGTCACTCTGGCTGTCCCATTTGTTTTTAATGGGTGAGCCGCAAGAGAGTTTTTCTGAACGGCTAGTTTTGCTATTTTTGAACTCTTTGTTTCTCAAGAATTATTCCTGGTCTCACATTAATAGGATCTTAGCAGGGGTTTCATTTTTTGCCAAATTGCAGAATCATCCCACCTGTTCCTCATTTTTCTCAGTACGGCAGGCTTTAAAAGGCTACCGCAAGAATACGTGGCGTCCAGATCTCAGGAAACCTATTACACCTAACCTTTTGGAATTGTTATGTACAGCATCAGTAAATGTGTGTTATTCATCCTATGAGTCGGCCATGTTTAAGGCGGCTTTCTCTCTTATGTTTTTCGCTGCCCTGAGGATCTCCGAGCTCGTTCCCGATGGAAGGTATATATAGTGACTCTGGTTAATTGTTTTCAGACGTTAAGCTTTATGATACATCTGTCAGTATATTATTACGTTTCTCCAAGACTGACCAGCTAGGTGTGGGTAAGTGGATTCTGTGATATGCCCTGTTTTCTTGTTAAAAACGTTTATGTCACTTAGGTCCCCCGGTTCCGGGTCATTTTTTATTCACCAATCAGGTAAACCGCTTTCTAAATACCAATTTAATGCTGTATTAAAGAAATGTTTGAAATTTCTAAACCTAGACCAGTTTAAACTGTCCTCACATTCCTTTAGAATCGGTGCAGCTACTGAGGCTGCTAATTTGGGTGTTAATGCTCAGGTTTTGAAGAACATTGGTAGACGGAAGTCGAATGCTTACCTCTCTTACATCCGCCCTAATTCTTTTTATTGATATTCTAGGACGCAAAAGGGTCTCTGTTTGGATCGTTGGCCATTTTTTTGTGCATTGGGCCCAGGCGAGAACTAGAAGGAGGAGCTATTCTGAAAAAATTTGGTCTGGATCCTCAGGTTTTTAATGTTCAGTGGTTAAGTAAGCGGGGCATGCACTGGTCCGAATTTTTATTTGAAGTGTGCAAACTGTTACAGGTCCTTTCCCCCCCTGATGTTCATATAGTTCATCTAGGGGGAAATGACAATTGGCAAGTTTAAAACCCTGGACCTAATATTTAGAATTAGGGATGATTTTCTATTTCTTCAGTCATCCTATCCCGAATGACGCTAGTGTTCTCCGAAATTATTCCTAGATTAGCTTGGTTTAAACATCTGCATCTAAAAACCGTTGGAGAAAATTAGAAAGCAAGTTAACAGGGCTTTAGAGAAGTTGTTAGGCAGCACTGGAATTTCTTCCTTTAGGCACTTTGAACTAGAGGGAGGGGTTACCAGCTTGTACAGAAGCGATGACACTCACCTGTCAGATATAGGGCTAGATATATTTAACGCTAATCTGGGCACTTGTGCCAAACGGGCCGCGCTGTGGAATGCTGACAGGCGGGCTTAAGCCGCCTGTCTGGTCGATAATTCTTGATGTACTATTTATTTGTTTAACCTAGACCGTAGTGGTCGGGTTATTTTCAATGCTTTGAATTGATGTTTCAAGTTATTTATTTTTGAACAAATAATAAACGGCCACGGCCTTTTGAAATCAAAGTTTTGTGTGTAGTGTCATCTTTTTTAGTATAAATTTAGAATATAGTGTAAATCCTGTCTACTATCCCATTGCAGATGCCACAAAAACCATCAGTTGATAGTGAGGTCTTAAAAGAAGCCCTAAAATGTTATCCAACCATTTTCAATGCTGAGGGAGAGTTAAAGCCAGCTTCTGATCCAGTATGGAGGGATGTATGTTCTCATTCCTCTTTCCAGAAGAAAGCCTCTGAGACAGAAGAATTGTCACAGAGTGTATTTAAGCCAAAACAGATCCATAATTATATTAATCAAAATAGGTATTCTGCAGACATTCCTGCGCCTAAAGTTCAGGCTTATCTCACCTCAGGCAGGAGATACAGTGCAAGAGTCCTCATCTAACTCAAGCACTACAGATGAAGATTCTTCGGAGAACTGCTTGGCAGAGTCACAGGGAAGGCAAACAACAGTGTTATGGCCGCTATCAATACCTTCTGAGCAATATTTAGAAATTGAGCCTAACACAGTAATCTATAATGAGGGTAGCTGCAAGAAGGAACGGAGAATACTTAAAAAAAATGCATGGGGTGCTACATTTGCAGATGTGTTTTATAACCAACATGGGAATCCTTGTGTATTTTCTTTTAAGAGAAACAAAGTTCGTATCAGCAATGATCAGACAAGAAAATTTATAACTGCAACTGGACAGTGTAAAGAGTGCAAAGCAGCAGTTTATGTTTCTGCAGAAGATGAGCCTTGTGTTGGAAACCCTCTAATCCTTCATATTCGCGCTCCTGACACAAGATCCATAGTGCATTTAAAGAAATGTCAATTGAGAGGTGAGAAAAGAAGGAAAGTTGATGAGGAGATGTTAAAAACACTACCCTGCGGGACAAACGTGACTTTGCTTCACAAGCGGGAAATACGTGACCTAGAAGCATCCGTCATGTGGTCAGAAACAGCTGCGTGAGGGCTCCGGGCTCAGTTGGTTTAGTACGGCGTAGCAAGCTATAATATTGAGCTCGCTTGCCGGAAAAACCATGAAGTCCCTCGCCAGAAGAGTCCTGGAGGATGGCGGCGAAAGAATGGCTGCGGAGGTGCCCTGGCCTATCGGGCGAAGAGTCGGAAGTAGAGTCGGTGAGAGCGCCATCGATGGAGGAAGAAGCGGAGCCGGTACCAGAGTGCGGGAGGAGGTCGGAGCTGGTCCTGGAGCATGAGAAGAGGATGGCGTTGGTCGCCGAACAGGCAAAGAGGACGGAGTCGGTCCCACTTCATCCTTCAAGCCGGAGCCTTCCCCCATCGGCAAGGAGAATCCAGCAGAGCCTCCCACCCGCCTGGCTAGCAGCGGAGCCCGGCCGGCAAACGGAGGAGGAGGGCCCTGCTAGGTCGGTTCAGCGCAGGGATAGAAGGCTCCAGAAGAGGCGAAGAAGGGCATCACCGTCCCCGGTGTGGAATGTCGGCAGGAGAGAGAGAGAGCGCAGGCATCCTCCGCAGCTGGGTGGGGGCCTCCCCCGTGGTGAGTGATGGCTGTGGGTGGGCCCCATTTTTGGCTGGGACTGGTTTGCCGCCAGGGTCCAGGCCTGTATTAAGGGATGCTGAGGTGCTGCCTCAGCCGTGGGAAGCTCTGCCCACCGCCCCTCCTAGGATTGAAGCTTCTGCAGATCAGCCCCTTGCCATGCCTGCTGCAATCCAGCCCTCTCAGGATGGTGAGTTACCTCAGAATTATCTACTAACTCCGCTTCTCACAGCCATATCCAGTATTAATGATAAATTATCAGCCAACATGCCACAGGTGTCTCCAAGGGCTAAAGTTTGGTCTCATCCAATTGTTAGTAATACACAAGTTATTAATGTCACTGATACTGCTGAATCCAATTTGGCAAAGGAGGTTGTTGTTCCTAATGTTCCTGCAACATGTTTTAAAGAGGCTTTGCCATGTGAGATCTCGCCTTTGGGCTTTCACCTGTCAAATTCTATAAAAGAAAAAATATGAGTGCGCATGCGCACGGCCTCGGGGACGGATGTGATCTGACCGGGTTTCGCACACCGATACCCTGCATCTGCTATCATCCGCACCAGGACAGGCCGTACAGCCCCCCGAGACACCCCGGACAACAGCATGAGGCGCGGAGGTCCTGGCCAGCCTAAAAAATCCGGGCACAAACAGACCTACCCGCTCCGCTCGTCGTGGCCTACCTCATCTCCTCAGCCCTCAGTCTCCAAGATGGCGTCGGGCGGGTAGGACGCGAACGGGGCGCCGGACTCCGGGCAGCCCCCTACAGCAAAAAGGACACTGGCCGCTACTTCGGTAGCGTTCCTGGAGGTACACTATGCCCAGGAGGGGGAGATATTCTGGCCATGTTACAGGGACAGTGCTCCCTGTCCCCATCGCCCCCAGCACTTTTTTCAGGCCTGTGGCCTGATGAGGGATCCCCAGCCTCCTCACTGGACAAACAGATGGCTGATATGGCCGAACTGGCATTCAGCCAGCAGAGCCCCACCAGGTCCTTCCCAGACTCCAATCCTGCGGACCCTCAGCCTGTATATGCGGGGGATGCAGTGCTCATAGTCCGCTTCTCCAACCTATTGCAGCAAGAACTCTCGAAGGCCTGCACAATCATTACTACTGATCTTAAGCAAGATTTTCAATCGATTGGGACCAGATTGGACACAATAGAGACTAAAATGGACGGTACCATAGCAAGGGTTAACCAGAACTGTCGTATGATCTCTGAGCTGCATGAACGCCTGGAGGAGGCCTACTCTAAAATAGAGGACCTGGAGAACAGGTCCCGACGGTACAATATCCGTATTAGGGGGCTCCCTGAAGCAGAGTTGGATCTGGAAAGCACGGTCCAGGAACTTATGAAGGAACTGATTCCTGATATAAGGCCGCATCAATTGGAGATTGACCGTGTCCACAGGGCGCTCACAGCCCCACACCAAGATGGCCTCCCTCGAGATGTGGTGGTTAAGCCCCATTATTATGGGGTGAAGGAGAAGCTCATGTCAGCTGCAAGACTAAAGCCTGACCTGTCCCTTTTGGGTGCTCCTGTCCAACTCTTTTCGGACTTGGCTCCTTCCACCATACAGAAAAGGAGAACCACGAAGCCGCTATTGCAACAGCTTATCAACCAACATATAAAGTATCTCTGGTCATTTCCTTTTAAGCTCTCTTTTACCTACAAGGGCAAGTCCCATTCCTTTACCAAAGTTCATGAGGGAGAAGACCTCCTGCTTCACCTGGGCATCATTTCCAAAGAGTTGTCCTCCCCCAGACAGAGAGAAGGGACTGATGGTTCGTTTTCGCCCATCTGGACAACGCTGAGGCATCGTTCCAGCCGTCCTTCATCTGAAGTGGACGGCGTCAAGTTCAATGGATCTGTTTTGGCTGCACGCACAGTGCCATGTCACTTTGACTGTTGACCCCTGTCCGGGGTGTCTCTCTTGGTCTTGGGACTGTTCGGTGTCCCTTGACCGGAGCTGTAGTTCTCTAGTTCAACTATTGTTTTAGGTCTTGTCCTGACCTACTGGTTTTAAGTATACAGGTTTTGGTGTACACGCTTGCCACTTACATTGTGTACCCTTGCCTCCATCACTTGGGATGGGGGCAATGTTGCACTTCGCAGTTGGGCTGGGCCCGGAGACGGGTGATAGCCTGTGGACATTGTGGTCCGCTTGTTTCTTTTTCCCTTTTTGTCTTGTCCTTTCCTTATTCCGTGCTCCTTTTCATCTCTGGCTCGTTCTCCCTTCCTTTCCTCTCTTCCCTCGTACCTCTAATCTTTTGTGCATTACCCTCATGATTTTTTTCTCCTTTCCAGATTTTATGTCCAGCTGGTGCCCTTGTGATTTATGGGGTGCATTCGGTTCGGGGGTCTCTCCAGGCCGCAGTATGATGTACGCTGCAACAAGGGGTGAGTGTATTCTGCCATGCCACCATGCCTAACACACGTTCCTCATCTTATACGGTAGTGTCCCACAATGTGCAGGGTCTTAATGCTCCCACAAAGAAAATATAAAACTGTAATATAAAACTGTAATATAAAACTGTAATTTTTTGTGAAGAATCAACAAGTGGGACACAATCATGAAGTGGAACAAAATTTATTGGATATTTCAAACTTTGTTAACAAATAAAATACTGAAAAATTGGGCGTGCAAAATTATTCAGCCCCTTTTTTTCAGTGCAGCAAACTCTCTCCAGAAGTTCAGTGAGGATCTCTGAATGATCCAATGTTGACCTAAATGACTAATGATGATAAATAGAATCCACCTGTGTGTAATCAAGTCTCCGTATAAATTCACCTGCACTGTGATAGTCTCAGAGGTCTGTTTAAAGCGCAGAGAGCATCATGAAGAACAAGGAACACACCAGGCAGGTCAGAGATACTGTTGTGGAGAAGTTTCAAGCCGGATTTGGATACAAAAAGATTTCCCAAGCTTTAAACATCCCAAGGAGCACTGTGCATAATATTGAAATGGAAGGAGTATCAGACCACTGCAAATCTACGAAGACCTGGCCATCCCTCTAAACTTTCAGCTCATACAAGGAGAAGACTGATCAGGGATGCAGCCAAGAGGCCCATGATCACTCTGGATGAACTGCAGAGATCTACAGCTGAGGTGGGAGACTCTGTCCATAGGACAACAATCAGTCGTATACTGCACAAATCTGGCCTTTATGGAAGAGTGGCAAGAAGAAAGCCATTTCTTAAAGATATCCATAAAAAGTGTTGTTTAAAGTTTGCCACAAGCCACCTGGGAGAAACACCAAACATGTGGAAGAAGGTGCTCTGGTCAGATGAAACCAAAATCAAACTTTTTGGCAACAATGCAAAACGTTATGTTTGGCGTAAAAGCAACACAACTCATCAATCTGAACACACCATCCCAACTGTCAAACATGGTGGTGGCAGCATCATGGTTTGGGCCTGCTTTTCTTCAGCAGGGACAGGGAAGATGGTTAAAATTGATGGGAAGATGGATGGAGCCAAATACAGGACCATTCTGGAAGAAAACCTGATGGAGTCTGCAAAAGACCTGAGACTGGGACGGAGATTTGTCTTCCAACAAGACAATGATCCAAAACATAAAGCAAAATCTACAAGGGAATGGTTCACAAATAAACATATCCAGGTGTTAGAATGGCCAAGTCAAAGTCCAGACCTGAATCCAATCGAGAATCTGTGGAAAGAACTGAAAACTGCTGTTCACAAACGCTCTCCATCCAACCTCACTGAGGTCGAGCTGTTTTGCAAGGAGGAATGGGCAAAAATTTCAGTCTCTCGATGTGCAAAACTGATAGAGACATACCCCAAGTGACTTACAGCTGTAATCGCAGCAAAAGGTGGCGCTACAAAGTATTAACTTAAGGGGGCTGAATAATTTTGCACGCCCAATTTTTCAGTTTTTTATTTGTTAAAGTTTGGAATATCCAATAAATTTCGTTCCACTTCATGATTGTGTCCCACTTGTTGTTGGTTCTTCAAAAAAAAATTATAGTTTTATATCTTTATGTTTGAAGCCTGAAATGTGGCAAAAGGTCGCAAAGTTCAAGGGGGCCGAATACTTTCGCAAGGCACTGTATACAATAAATGGAATAAATAAATAAATTAACCCCCAACAATAACCTTTAACCCCAAGCCCTTTATCCCTTAAAAGAATTAAAAATAAATTAAATAAATAATAAATAAAAGTGGATGAGAAGGCTGAAAACATAGCAACAATTGATGAAACAGTTTATTTTACTTTATTGGCTAATAAAAAAAAAAAAAAGAAAGCTCAACAACGCCTCAAAAAGAAATGCTCAAAAATGTGACGCTCTGGTGTGAATGCGACCCGAGGGTTCTATTTATAAACATTTTCACATAAAATTCACGCATTTTCAAATCTTCTTCTATTAGAAAACAATAAGAATCCTTGGTGTAAGCTGTGTAAATTAAACATTTAGAAATACACTGCTCAAAAAAATGAAAGGAACACTTTGAAAACAAATCAGATCTCAAAGTGGAAAAATATCATGCTGGATATCTATACTGATATGGACTGGAAAACAAATCAGATCCCAAAGGGGAAAAATATCATGCTGGATATCTATACTGATATGGACTGGAAAACAAATCAGATCTCAAAGGGGAAAAATATCATGCTGGATATCTATACTGATATGGAATGGGTAATGTGTTAGGAATGAAAGGATATCACATCGTTTGATGGAAATTAAAATTATTAACCTACAGAGGGCTGAATTAAAAAAATGATGCAGCAGGCTAATCTATTTTGCTGAAATTTCATTGCAGCAACTTAAAATGGTACTCCGTAGTTTGTTTGGTCTGCATGTGCTTGTATACATGCCTGACCACGTCGGGGCATGCTCCTAATGAGACGACGGATGGTGTCCTAGGGTATTTCCTCCCAGATCTGGACCAGGACATCACTAAGCTCCTGAACAGACAGAGGTACACCCTGGCGGGGTCGAATGGACCGAAACATAGTGTCTCAGAGGTGTTCTATAGGATACACTCTCGCCACATGAGGCCGGGCATTGTCATGCGCCAGAAGGAACGGAAGACCCACTGTACCAGTGTAGGGTCCAACAATGGGTCCAACGATTTCATCCTGATACCTAATGGCAGTCAGGGTGCCATTGTCTAGCCTGTAGAGGTCTATGCATCCCTCCATGGATATGCCTCCCCAGCCATCACTGACCCACCACCAAACCGGTCATGCTGAATGATGTTACAGGCAGCATAACGTTCTGTACGGTTTCACCAGACCCTTTCACATCTGTCACATGTGCTCAGGGTGAACCTTCCTCTAATCTGTAAAAAGCACAGGGTGCCAGTAGCCGACCTGCCAATTCTGGTGTTCAATGGTAAATGCCAATTAAGCTCCACAGTGCCAGGCAGTGAGAACAGGGCCAACTAGAGGATGTCATGCCCTCAGGCCACCCTCATGAAGTCTGTTTCTGATTGTTTGGTCAGAGACATTCACACCAGTAGCCTGCTGGAGGCAATTTTATAGGGCTCTGGCAGTGCTTATCCTGTTCCTCCTTGCACAAAGGAGCAGATTCTGGGCCTGCTGATGGGTTAAGGACCTTCTATGGCCCTGACCAGCTCTCCTAGAGTAACTGTCTGTCTCCTGGAAACTCCTCCATGCTCTTGAGACTGTGCTGGGAGACACAGCAAACTTTCTGGCAATGGCACGTATTGATGTGCCATCTTGTATTGATGTGCTATCTTAGAGGAGTTGGACTGCCTGCACAACCTCTGTAGGATCCAGGTATCACCTCATGCTACCAGTAGTGACACTGACCCTAGCCAAATACAAAACTAGTGAAAAACATTCAGAAAAGATGAGTAGGGGAAAAAAAATGTCAGTGGTCTCCACCTGTAAAACGATTCCTGTTTTGGAGGTCGTCTCATTGTTGCCAATCTAGTACACCTGTTGGTAATTTAATTAACACCAAAGCAGCTGAAACTGATTAACAACCCCCTTTGCTACTTAACTGTCTAGATCAATATCCCTGGAGTTTAATTGACTTGATGCTATACTCTGATTAAAAAGTGTTCCTTTAATTTTTTTGAGCAGTGTACTTGTACAGTATATCTTTAGGTAATTGCTGCAATTATTAATTGAATTCTCTTTTCAGAGTGTGGTTGCAGCAGAAAAATTGTGCTCTGCCGGGGCCATAGCACAGCAGATGCCCCACTTTTGGGGAACATTACCTGGCAGCTTTCTCATCCAAGTGGTAAGTAAAACCTGTGTGGTCACATAATGGCTTTCAGCTAATTTTCTGCTAGTCAGAATGGCTGGTGGGACCTGAGTGGGTCCTAGAATAGGTTTTTAGGTTTCTTTTGGACCAGTTATCAGGCCTGGGCGGTTGAAAAGGCTTTAGGCCAGAATCTTGGGCAGAGTAATATTAGGGGAAGAGGGCTTCCTATTTCATTATATTTTCAGTTTTTGTTTAACTTATGAAAGTGATAGCAGGCTATGGAATAAAGATAAGAAATTATGAATTATTACTTATAGAGGAGTTTAAGTTTATATGAGTAATATGGAACTATGTGGCCACAAAGATCTGTAGCCACAGGTGGCACTCCCATTAAAGGCCCTGCCATTCACATAATTCATTGCCTGGATTTACACATAAGTGCCAACATCTTTTTACATTTTATGAATTAGCAGATATTAGGTGATTTCATATTTTGCTGTACTGTGTCTAAACGACCATAATGTCATCTTCAGTTCAAACAACAGTTATGCAAATCATCACCTGCTGCACCGGAATACGAATGTCAAAAACACAGCTTTTTGATGTGTTTTTTTTTCACCATACTTGGGGCTGCATTCTACATTATTACCTCAATGTTCATCGTAAACGACAGAAAATACACAGAGAATCCCTCATAAGGTAAATTACATTAAAGAGTCTCCAACTTCAAAAAATCGTAAGTAATTGCACTTAAAAAAAACTGTTGTTAGGGCCCCTTTCACATGAAGGGTCTGATCAGGTCTGCTTATCATTGTTTTTTAGGTGGATCTAATCAGAAGTTCCATTCACCCCTTTGGACCAGAGGGTGTAAACGGACTTGTGTCAGTTTACACCAGCCTACCTCTGATCTGGTCAGCCAAAAACAAAATGGAAGGGGATCAGTCCCCCTCAGTCAGGCAGATCGGATCGGAGGAAAATCAGGTGTAAATGGACAGCTCTGTCCGTGTCCGCTCTGCATAAACTGAGTGGACCCGTTCTGGAGTATGCCTGTTCTGCTCTGATCACCAGGGGATCAGCGAACAGATTCCGCTGACCAAAACGGAGTCTGCCCTGTGTAAAAGGGACCTAAAGCTTTTTTGCCCATACTTTTCTTGTGGGTGACAGAAGTTCACTTACTTTTGTGCTCCTCTGACGCAGAGTCACCTTAGAATGGGTTATTGGTCGCTATCAAAAGTGAAGGAAACTCGCTGTTCCTGGTGAGATGGGGAAGCCTAATGGAATCTGACGTGAGTGCACACCCCAGGTTCACCGACGTGTATAGTATCAAAACAAGAAGTGGCTGCACATCACGGTTCAATCCAAATTCCTTTATTCAAGGTTCCTAAAGTGACACTGCAGGACACAAACAGATGGTAAAAGGATCCTTTCAAAACTGGTTGCAGTCATTCTGTATCTTTGCTGCGGTAATGGGGGAGAAATTCCCAGAAAAATGCAGTGGTCTCTTTCAGCATGTAGAACATATCCTAGAGGCATATAAAAACTTTGGCGGACTAGGATGGTTCTATTATGATGAATCATTCCGACAGAAGTTAGCGGATTATCCTAACCTCAAGTGGGGAATGAAGGATGTGGGCCTTTGGCTAAACTTGATTCTCCCCCAAAAATCAGGGCTTCCTAAACAGCAGATTAGTAACAGTAGTATTTCCTCAGTATACCGTAAAGGTATATGCCATGCTTTTAACGAAGCACAAAGTGGGCTTCAGCGTGCAAATATAGGCATGAGTGCTCGTTCTGTTTTGCTACTCATCCCGTATTGAAGTGCTTCCAGAAAGCAAGTAATCCTAGTCAGACGCCTGAAGAGTTTTTTCCCAAAGGCCTGCACCACAGTGAGGCTGGAAAGAATGTATCCTTGGCTCATTCAATACCCAGACAGGGAAAAAGCACGGCTAAAAATTGAGGGGTTTTCGTCAGGTTTTGAACTTCCTGTCTTTACCGGTCCAGGTTGTAGATTAGTTAATAACCTAAAGTTGGTAGACCAGTTTCCTGATGTTGTCAGGGAAAAAATTTATAAGGAAATAGAAGCTTGCCGGGTAGCGGGTCCTTTTCTTTCCCCTCCATTTGATAATTTTCGAACATCCCCATTAGGATTAGTGCCTAAAAAGGAACCAAACTCTTTCCGTATGATACATCATTTGTCCTTTCCTCATGGGGAATCGTTAAATGATGAAATTGACCCAGCATTATCTTCGGTGTCATATTCCACCTTTGATGATGCTATTATGTTAATTAAAAAATGTGGAAAAGGTTCTCTTTTGGCAAAATCGGACATTCAGTCAGCATTTAGGCTTCTTCCGATTTCGCTGAAGTCCTTTAATTCATTAGGTTTTTACTTTCAAGGTTTTTATTTTTACGACCGGTGTCTCCCCATGGTATGCTCTCTGTCATGCGCCTGTTTTGAAACCTTTGCAAAATTCTTGCAGTGGGTAATGGAGTATGAATCTGGTTTTCAAGCCTTACTGCATTACTTAGATGATTTTTTACTCATAGGCCCCCCTGATTCTCCTATATGTTTATTGTTATTGAAATAATTTTTTAAAATCTGCAAATTTTTCGGGATCCCCTTAGCGGTAGAAAAAAACGTTTTTCCAAGCATTTCCATTGAATTTTTAGGTATTACAATAAATACGGAGTTGTGCGAATTTTGAAGATTCAGTCTCTCATATCCTTTTTCTTGAAAAGACGGAAAGTTTTGTTAAAAGAGCTTCAGTCTTTATTGGGCCTATTGGCATTTACGTCACGTATAATGCCTGTGGGCAGAATATTTTCCAGAAGACTATATCTAGCGATGTCAGGGCTTAAGTTGCCGTTTTCCCATATTCAGATGACTGCAGTTCTAAAAGAGGATCTTACGGTATGGTCGAATTTTCTGCAGGAGTACAATGGCCGCTCTTTTTTCCAGAGTGGCTTTGTTTTTGCTGCAGACCTGGAACTTTTTATGGATGCGGCAAGATCAAAAGGTTTCGCTGCAATATGGCAAACACATTGGTGTTATGGTTCATGGCCACCCGCTTGGGTGGAGCAGAAGCTTACAAGGAACATAGTTCTGCTGGAACTTTTTCCAGTTGTAGTAGCCTTTGAACTTT
Source organism: Pelophylax lessonae (assembly GCF_965119305.1). Classification (NCBI taxonomy): domain Eukaryota; kingdom Metazoa; phylum Chordata; class Amphibia; order Anura; family Ranidae; genus Pelophylax; species Pelophylax lessonae. Next base: position 137,485,320 of record NC_138778.1, read on the forward strand.
GGGGAGAACAATTCCAGGACAAACAGATTAAGATACATTCTGATAATAAAGGCGTCATCTATGCCGTGAATTGTTTGTCTTCAAAGTCATTACCAGTTATAAAATTGCTCCGTCATTTTGTTTTCGTGTTTAAAATTGAACATTTGGGTAAAAGCTGAGCATGTGCCAGGAAAACGGAATGACATAGCTGACTCATTATCTCGTTTGCAGATTTCTCGCTTCAGACAGCTTTTTCCAAGTGCGGAGCTGGTGGGACAACAGTGCCCAGGTCACCTATGGGATCTGATCTAACCCCCATTGTTGACGCTATCAGAAAATCTATAACATCTCATACATGGGCCGACTATGTGGCCTCATGGAAGAAATGGGTTTCATTTTGTATAGAATCCAAATGTTCCTTTTTGTTGGCATCAGAACAGGTAGTGCTGGCTTTCCTTGGTTCAATGATGCAAGCTTTCATATAACCATATCAATAAAACATTAGCAGAAATTTCATTTTTTATGAAATTGAATGGCCTGCCTGGCTGTAATAGGTTTTTTAGTTATAGGAAGGTACAGTTTTGTCCGGATACCCGTAGGCCGATATCTGCGGACCTGCTGAAAAGATTGTGATTGGCTACGTCTGCAGTGTGTTATTCGGAGTATGAGGCTTTGCTGTTCTCTACAGCTTTTGTCTTATGCTTCTTCGGGGCGCTCCGAATATCCGAATTAGTGGCTGCTAGTAAGGGTGGTCAATTGGGTCTGGCATTGGGTGATGTGATAAAGGATGATTCCAGGGTTAAAGTGTTGGTGTGGAGATCTAAGACGGACCAATTAGCGAGAGGTCAATGGCTCAATCTGGCTGCCTGTGGCGATCCCATCATATGTCCTTTGGGAATGACTACAAAATGCCGGCACGGGTGCATTTTTTGTACATCAAGACAATGCTCCTGTGACAAGATTTCAATTCTCATCAATCCTTAAGAGCTGTTTAAGTCACTTGGATTTGCAAAATCTCAGAATTACATCCCACTCCTTCAGGATAGGAGCGGCTACAGAGGCAGCCAGATTGGGCCTTGATGATTCAGTAATCAGAAGGTTAGGGAGGTGGGAATCAGATAGGTTTAATATTTATGTTCGTCCTAACCTCTTTTTGATTTCCTTAGGTGAGAAATATACAGTTTGGATATTCGGACATTCTTTTGTTCACTGGGCACGGAAAAGGGCGTCCCAGCGCTGTTATTCTGAGAATTTAACTTCTGCTCAAATTCTGCTCAATTTCACATTTACTGGAAGGGTGTTAGAGGTTTGAGTTGGTGTAATATTAATTTTTATATGTCTAAGTTATCTCATATATGGCCATCTCCATCCATCTTGATTTTTCATGTGGGTGGAAATGACATAGGAAAATTAAGGACCTTAGATTTTCTCTTTATGATGAAGAGGGAACTACATCATTTTAAGATGTTATATCCTGATACCGTTATTGTTTTATCAGCAGTGTTGGGGAGTAACTAGTTACATGTAACGGATTACGTAATTTAATTGCAAAATAAATGTAACAGTAATTTGTTACAGTTACTGAGGAAAAATGTGTAATTAAATTATAGTTACTTATGAAAATGTTAAAGATTACAAATAGGGTTACACCTGAATATTTTCTTTAAAAACCTAGGATATGTTGAATAATAACAGAGGATGTGGGGAGAAGGAGTAGAGAGAGGAAGTCATACCCTCTCTGCTCCTCATATGACAAGCCCAGCCTACTCACGGTCAGATGAGAGATGAGATGATAGGGACCATGGAGCAGTACCACGATCACAGAGCCAGATTGGGGGATCAGAGAGACCTTCTACTGCTCTCTACTACCACACAAAGACGTTCGTCAGCACCGGCGGGCGTAGCATCATGAACCGCCGGCCTCACACAGGGACACGCCGCACCAGGAAGTGACGTCACAGGCCTGGCGAAAATGGCCACACTGACTGATGTGAAGAGGGCAACCCGACGATCATATCCAGGGAGACAAGTCAAATACAGAGAAAAGCCAGCAGCAGAACTATATGTTTCTGGGCCACGTCCCTTCTTCAGGTTAAACAGCTTTAGGCTGGCCATACACTATACAATTTTCTTATTCAATTTCCTTTAGATTTACCTTAAACTATGTAGTGCAAGGCAGAATGGCAAGGTGCATCGAAGTAGTACTCCGCATTGTTATTAAAGAGTGAGGACATCTTGTGGAAGTGTGTGGTAATGCATTTCCCTTTAGTCCCGCACATCAGTGAATGATTAATTAATTATTGCCAATTAGGGGCGGTATATATCGATGCATCTTGAGTACATTCAGTAGCTCTGAGGAAACCAACTTGGTTGGTGAAACGCGTCAGCGTCCAGCATTGTGCATTGAGCACCCATGCACTAGCGACAATCGAGTCCCCTGTACAGGATCCAATACCCATCGCTCCCCAGGCTGTTCCCCGTGAAGGCGTCCGGCTGATCGGCTCTACAGGAAGTGACGACCGGGAGGATACCTTTGACCCGGAAGTCAATCTCCGCAGCCGCCGGTTCAGCCACATGGAGGGGTAGAACGCCGACGGGTTTGAGTGACAACCACAGGTTAACTGGACCTGGGGGACCGTGCCGCAAAATACCGCTACTCATCCTCCCTCTCTATATGATCAACACACTGGCATACAAAGAAGTTCATGTTAAGGTAACTCTATGACCCGTTGATTCCGCCTACACGGACGGTGTGTTTTCATCTGCATTAACTATCTACCCCATTTATATTGACTGGCTATTTGAGACCCACCTTGAATTCCATCAAGTGATGTCTGCGGTTCCTATATGTTCCCAATATCAAGGACTTTCCTTGCTTTGATGATTTAATTTTGAATTCTTCGCAGACCATCAAGTTTACATCTTTCAACACCTTTTAATGTTTGTGGGGTCACCCACCGCAGTCAACGAATTAATTTTGGACAATCTTGTCGGCAGTTAATTGCAGGTTGGAAGGTTGGAATTCCTTTACACCATCAATATTCCCCTCAGGAAATATCTTATTACATTGAGTCTACAATTTTGGTGAATTCCAGCCAGGTCCGTTCATTATGATCGTTAGAGGGGTACTCCATAACATCTGAGGTCCTCACACTGTACCTTGCGAATTATCCAGCCTACAAGGTATGCTGGTATTCGCAGGGTCCAAGTGTTCATGATTGAATGGTATGTTATAACATGCATGGGTGCCTAATTGTTGATTTTAATTTTTTGTTGTTTTTGTAGCACCATGGTTCACAACCTTATTGTCTGTTTCTGTCTTGAATTTGCATTCCAAGGCATACGTGCCTAATAAATTTATACCTTTTAACAATAATACATGTCTGTGGTGCCCTTAGTTGGCGGTTGGGATAGTGAGTAACAGCTCTCATCTGTATTCTCATGGTCTCCCAACCTCTTGTCCTTTTTGTTTTGATACTTATGTAGTGCAAGGGCCTGCCGATTGCATACAAATTGAAAGTGTTTAGGTTTGACCTCATATTATATGGTTTTGGTAAATCTAAAGGAAAGTTGAACAAGAAAATTGTATAGTGTATGGCCAGCCTTAGACTACAAGTTGTCTGAGAGTTGCCACAATGGCAAGTTATAAGAATGCCTTTCAGTGCTGGAAATGTAAAAATAATTTCATCCTGAAGTCCGAAAAGGGCGCAAATATAACAGTTCAGTGCAAAAAAATTTTGCCAGCTGTTAAAATGCTTTCAACATCAATGGCTTCAATGTCGAACCTGAGGAAGCATCTGCAGGTATGTAACTTAGCCTTTCTTTACTTTATAAATTAATATAGTTTTTGTCATTATTGTGAGTGTACAGAAATAAAAACAGAGCCTTTAATTTTGAATGACATATTACTTGTTTCTGTATAATAAAAAGTGACGGAGTAGTAGTAGGAGATTGCCAAAAAGCATTTTACTGTCCCATCAGTCACAAGATGGAACTCAGAATTCAGGGCTATCACAAAATTTGCAGGGCTCCCAGAAGAAAAGCTGAGGGAGATCTGTGATAAACTTGATGTGCCAAAGCTTCATCCACAATAGTCTGCATTCCTTAAAGAGTACACAGAGGTTCTGAAGCCTCTAGCTGTTGCCATTGACATTCTCCAGGGTGAAAGCAAATGTTACCTAGGATTTTTAATTCCTACTTTGCTTAACCTCAAGGCAAAGCTTTTTGAAAAGATGCCTCATTTGCTCTATAATGCACACATTGTGACCAGTATCAGTGAGGCCATAGAACAGTGCTTTGGATCAGTGTTAGCCAGCCATGAAGCAAAGATGGCGACCACAACCCTGCCAAAGTTCCGCTTAAGCTGGCTTAGCCCTGAGAAGAGAGAAGACATGAGGAGAACCTTACTGATGAGTCAGAGGAAAACTTTTTTGTCTTTAATAATGCCAAATCATCATCTGACAGCACAACTCATGATGAAGTCAGAAAGTACTTAGAAGAATCTGATAACAACAACCTGACGTCTCTTAAAGCATTTCCCATAGTTAGGAGACTTTTTATCAAGTACAACACCACATTGCCTTCCAGTGCTCCAGCGGAGCGTCTTTTTAGTCATGGAGGCAATCTTTTGACCCCATCTCGAAACAAAATGAGTGATGACCACATTGAACAGGTCTTATTGCTCCGTTACAACAAACAGCACTGTCCCACTGACCTAGCCCAAGATGACTGATGTGCAGGGCCGGCCTTAGGTGTTCAGGCGCCCTGTGCGAACTAATCCTGTGGAGCCCATTTTCTTGCACCTTTTTTGCACTTTATTTGACTTTTCTTTTTTATGATCACTAATAACTTAGCCCCCCTTACATCAGAGACCCCCACACAGAGCCCCATTCACATCAGAGACCCCCCAAACAAAGCCCCCCTCACATCAGAGACCCCCACATCAGAGAACCCCCACACAGAGCCCCCCTCACATCAGAGACCCCCCACACAAAGCCCCCCTCACATCAGAGACCCCCCACACAAAGCCCCCCTCACATCAGAGACCCCACACACAGAGCCCCCTTACATCAGAGACCCCCACACAAAGCCCCCCTTACATCAGAGACCCCCCCCGCAGAGCCCCCCTCACATCAGAGACCCCCCTTACATCACAGACCCCCACACAAAGCCCCCCTCACATCAGAGCCCCACACAGAGCCCCCCACATCAGAGACCCCCCTTACATTTTTTGAAGGAGAGAGACCTCATTTACATCACGCTGTCTGCAGCTTTTTTTCTTCTTTAAACCATCCTCGGGGAGTGTGGGCGGGGCAGGAGGAGAAGGGGCGGGAAGAGGAGGAGCTGATGATCTCTCCTCTGGCATCCCTGCAGGGAGGAGGGATCTGTCAGCATCGATCGGAGGCTGAGCTGTGTGTGATACACAGCTCGCCTCAGACTGTAGCAGTAGCAGACCGAGGCACAGCCGGGCAGCTGGAGATAAGCGGCGGCCGCGGCCTGTGTTAACCCTGTTGGGGCTGCGGTCGCCGCTTACCGCCCGCTGTGCGGCCTGAATCGCCTGATCTTCTGCGAGCTGTGATGAACGCACGGCGCCCTTGTTGCCCATGGCGCCCTGTGCGGCCGCACAGCTCGCACACCCCAAAGACCGGCCCTGCTGATGTGTGATGTGGACACTTTATCTGTCGCTCTATTGTCCAGTTTGATTTTTTGGAGGATATAGAGCACACACACACACAGACCCCAGATTTAAATAATTTCTTTCCCCCAATTGCATTGATGGCTATGAGACACCAGTGTATTTTCTTTTATTAACTGTTTTAATAACTGTTTTATTGCCTATTTGGGTTTATGTATATGCTTTAAGTTTTTTGTTTTTTTTTCAAGGCATTGTTACTTGCCAGTGTGTCCTGTTATAGCTATGCAAAGAGTTGATTCCTAAAACAGTATTAAACTATTTTTTTTTGTTATGAACTCTGGTGATGGCTGCGCTTTAAAATTAAATTAACATGATCTTAATTCAAGTGATGAAAGATTTTGAAATTCTAACAGTAAACAGAGTTGAGTACTACTACAACATTAACCCAACCTGTTATAAACGTTTGGAAATAGTTTAGTTGAAAATATCTATTAGAAACTTAATAGTAATTAAAAAGTAATCAAATGTAATCAGTTCCTTTTACTTTTATAAAGTAATTGAAAAGTTACACTACTTATTACATTTTAAATAGGGTAATTTGTAATCTGTAACCTATTATATTTCCAAAGTAACCTTCCCAACACTGTTTATCAGAAATTGTTCCGCGCCTTATATGGTTGTCATCCAAGGAACTTAAACCCCTCGAGAAGATTCGGAGGCGTATTAACCACAGTTTAGAAAATTATAAGCCATTAATTGAAGGTTTTTCTTTCAGACATACAGATATGGAAGGTGGTTTTCCTGGTCTTTACAGGCAGGATGGAGAGCACCTTTCCGACATTTAGACATATTTAATCTGGGACTACAATCCTGTATAGAAATGGCCGCGGTTTTGGGTGGGCCGGTCCTTGTTGGTAACTAGTCCCAGCTGGTGGGGACTTTTGTTCATAATTGCTTTGATTAGATTTCGCTTGAGTCCTTTGACTAAGCTGTGTTTTGGTATTAATTGATTTATTTATTTAATTATTTGATATTTATGGATTTAATAAACTTCTTTTCATTCTAAACCAATAAAGTGCCATTTCTATGCCAACTAATAAATTGTCTGGGTCTTATTTATGTCGTAGTAAATATGTTTATTTTAAATTTACTGAGAAATGCATCCTGCTATCCCATGAAAAGGGGGCACAATGTAGGGCCCACGCACATGGGATAGTGGATACCAAGTGTTATAAATGAGATTTAGAATAAAATTCATTCATTTAATTTGTTGGTTAATTTAAGGCTGTAGCCCCTTTAAGAGCGCAGCTCACATTTATGGTGGGAAGATTAGATGCACACGCATCTTTCCAGAAGCTTCTGGGCTACCTTATTTAAAGGGCTGTCCAGTCAGAGGCTGCTCACACCTGACTGGACCATTGACGAGCTCCCCTCCCCCCCCCACCCAGTCACAGGCACTCTTATGTGGTTTGTCACCCTTGATGCAAGGGGGGACTTTTGTTCATAATTGCTTTAATTAGATTTGGCTTGAGTCCTTTGACTAAGCTGTGTTTTGGTATTAATTGATTTATTTTTTTAATTATTTGATGTTTATGGATTTAATAAACTTCTTTTAATTCTAAACCAATAAAGTGCCGCGGCCATTTCTATGCCAATTAATAAATTGTCTGAGTCTTATTTATGTTGTAGTAAATATGTTTATTTTAATTTACTGAGAAATGCATCCTGCTATCCCATGGGTTATTTCTTTCAAGTGCAAATCTGATAATACTGTACATTATTTAGATGACTTTTTATTTCTAGGTGAAGAGGGATCTTCGGATTGTTTACACTTATTAAACACGTTTTTTGATATGTGTGAACAATTCGGCATCCCCTTGGCGCATGAGAAGACGGCTTGACCTTCAACATGCGTGCAGTTCTTAGGGATCACCATCAATTCCGTGGAGATGGAGTTCAGGCTGCCACAGGAGAAGGAATCTCAATGAAAGCTATGTCTGCTGATGATGATCCGCAGATGAAAAGGTATGTTTAAAAAAGATCCAGTCTCTCCTGGGCTTGCTCGCCTTCGCTTCCAGAATTATCCCTCTAGGCAAATTGTTTTCCAGGAAATTGTACTCTGCCATTTCGGGTCTAAAGTCTCCCACAGCTCACATCAGACTATCTTACGACATAATAGAGGATATGTTAATATGGATTACATTTTTGATCTATTTATTTGGCAAGAAGACTTTATTCTTGACAAAGATTTCTGCCTCTTCACTGATTCAGCCGGATCCATGGGTTTTGCCGCCATTTGGCGCACCCATTGGTGCACTGACTACTGGTGCGAAAGGTTGGTGCAAATGGGCTATACCCACAATAGCTTGCTACTGGAACTATTCCCTATAGTGGGGTCCCTGGAGATCTGGGGTCACCAGTTTAGGAATAGACGCATTTTAGTTAGGACCGATAATAGGGGAGTTATGTTCGCTATTAATTGCTTGTCCTCCAAGTCACCCCCTGTCATCACTTTATTGAGGTATCTTGTATCCAGATGTTTAGAGTTGAACATCTGGATCAAGGCTACCTTTATCGCAGGCAGAGATAATGTTTTAGTTTTGTCTCATCTACAGATGGAGCGATTTTTTCAGCTATTTCCGGAGGCAGATCGGACGAGTTTTCGATACCCTCCCTATCTATGGGACATAATCTAAGTTTCATTTCCAGCAATATATTGAGTTCATTAGCCCCTGCTACTATTGCCGGATATCAATAGGCTTGGTCGCTTTGGTTGTCTCAATTAAATTTATTGAAGGACCCCCATGAGAGCTTTTCAGAACAATTAGTGTTATTATTTTGGAATTCCCTGTTTCAAAGACAGTATTCCTGGTCTCACATAAATAGGATTCTAGCTGGGGTTTCATTTTTTGCTAAATTGAGAAATTTTCCCCCTTGCTCATCCTTTTTCTCCGTACGACAAGCTTTGAAGGGTTACCGGAGGAATAATTTTCATCTTGATTCCAGAAGGCCCATTACATTCAAAATACTAGCAATGCTTTGCACGGTTTCACCATCAGTATGTTTTTCCTTGATGTTCTTCTCTGCTCTTCGGATATCTGAGCTCATACCGGATGGCAGATTACGAGATTCTGGACTGTTGCATTCTGATGTTTTGATCTATGAAGATACTGTTAGTATTTTGTTACGTTATTCAAAAACTGATCAGTTTGGTATGGGCAAATGGATACATTTTCACAAGTTTAAAGAATCCGCAATATGCCCTGTTCGCTTGTTAAAAGAGTTCATGCGTATGCGATCCCCAGGTTCTGGACCCTTATTTATCCATCAGTCAGGTAGAGCGCTATCCAAATTTCAGTTCAATTCTGTGCTCAAGAAATGCTTAAAGATTTTGAAGCTAGACCAAGCTAAACTGATGCCTACTTCCATTAGGATCGGCGCAGCTACTGAAGCTGCCAGATTAGGTCTAGATGATGAGGTATTAAAGAAACTTGGTAGATGGAAGTCTAACGCTTATCTTTCATACATTCGCCCTATTTCTTTTTGTTGACATTTTAGGGCGCAGGGCTGCAGTGTGGATCGTTGGCCACTCCTTCGTGCATCAGGCACGTGCAAGAGCTAGGAGGAGAATATACACTGAAAACATTGGTCTGGATCCTCATCAGTTCGAGGTTAAATGGTTTAGCAAACGGGGCATGCTATTGTCAGAATTCCGTTTTGAGGTTTTTAGGTTGCTTCAATTCCTTTCCCCTCCTGATGTATTTATAGTGCATCTTGGGCGAAATTACATCGGTAAGGTAAAAACGTTGGACCTGATTTATAAAATTAGAGATGACCTGCAGCTTCTTAAATTGTCTTATCCCCAAATGGTATTAGTTTTCTCAGAAATAGTCCCTAGGCTGGTGTGGTTTAAAAATCGTTATTTAAAACCGTTAGAGAAGATTGGGAAGAGAATCAATAGGGCGTTGGAGAAATTGCTGCGTGACGCAGGGGTCTCTTCCTTTAGACACCTAGAGCTGGAGGGAATTAATAGCAGTCTTTACAGAAATGATGACACCCATTTGTCTGATATCGGGTTGATATCTTTAATGCCAATCTAGGCACTTGTGCTGAACGGGCCGCGCTGTGGGGTTGTGACACTTACAAATGGGGCTTCCCGGCACGCCTAATTGCTACTAGAGATGGTAAAACCCATACGCTGCGATATCCTGAGGAGCTACAGGCATTTTGCCAGTCCTTTCGATTAAAGCCACTGCAGCTACCAGAGTGGCAAGAATATATTCCCTCTTTTCAGTCTCAACAGGGTGATCAGTGGAGGAAGGCCTCATCTAAAAAGACTCATACCCCTTTTTCCGGACCTTCTTAGAAAAATGGGTAGCCAGCGATTTCATCCTATTTTTGTGATATTTTTCTTCTTCACTCGCTTCCCTTTTTTTATGGTTGAATTTAGACTAATCCAGAAAAAAGGAAAAAAAAAACTCTCTTTTTTCCTGTGATACCCCCTTTTTTTTTTTTGCTTGGGGTCTTGGAAAATCAGGCCTTAATTGCTTTGTGGATGGCAGGATATAAATAGTTTATTTTTTCTCAATGTGTCACTGTGTCATTATGATAATATGGCAATATGCTTATATAACCTAGGCTAAATGACAGGCCAAGAGTATTGATCAAAATAGCGGGTGTGAGAATTTATGTAAATTTTTTTTTTTTCCTCTCATGTTTTTGTTAGCCTGGTTAACTTGGTTAATTATGTGTAATACACAGGATAGATATGACGCATATGACACATATGAGAAAAGGTGTGTGATAATTGGCCGTAGGCCTCTGGGGCTCTTGCTTGCTCCAGCAATGTGCTGGCGCACCACGCCCTGGCCCTGGTGGGGTGGGCAGGCCTCTGCGCTCATCATAGTGTCCCACTTGGATTTAGGTGGGGCCTGAGTGGCGCCCTGGCCTGGGCTACCCTACTGGGACCGTTACATGCACATTGGTGCATGGAATTTTTTTTTTTTTTCTCTTATCCTTTTTTTTTTCCCCTTTTCCCCTGGCAGGAGGAACGGTATTCTCTACCAGAGATATGGCCACCTTGAAAGTATTGTCATATAATGTAAGGGGTTTAAATGTCCGTACTAAACGTCATATGGTCTTGAGGGAGCTAAGGAAGCTCGGATTTTCTGTAGCTTGTTTACAGGAAACTCATCTTACTCACCAAATGTCGGTGCGTTTATATTCTCCTGTTTTTCCAAAATGGTATTATGGGCTTTCAGATAATAATAAAGCAAAAGGGTGGCCATAGGCTTTAGCAGAGATATCGTTTTTCAGCTGGATGAAATGATAGCAGATGACGCGGGTAGATATTTATTTTTGAGAGGGACTATTGGAAACTATTGGAAACTCCATATGTACATTTGCGAACATTTACTGCCCAAATGTACAGCAAATATCATTTATGTCAAAGGTTCTTACTAAACTTGCAATGTTTGCGAAAGGGGTGACAGTGCTAGCAGGGGATATTAATGTATCCCTCGATTGATACATCATTAGGCCGGTCCAACATGGCGCCTTTTGAACCCTACAACACGCGATTATTCATACTTCTCAAAGACACATTATTTATACTCTAGAATTGATGTGATATTTATTAATCATCATTATCTATCGATGGTAAGGGAAGCTTCTATTGGCCAGCTTTGAATTTCAGACCATGCACCAGTACAGATTACGTTGCTATTTCCATCTTTAACAAAGAAAGCCTATCAATGGCGATTAAATGATTTCCTTCTGGCAAACCCGGTGGATGTGGCCGCTGTCTCTTTATCTTTGACACAATACTTTGTTGAAAATTCTACCAATAGCATATCTCCCTCTGTACTTTGGGAGGCCCACAAGGCCAAAATAAGGGGGGTTTTGATAGAGCTTGGGGCCAGGAAGAAAAAGGAAAGGTGCCAACAAAGGGAACAACTTTTGTCTGAAACTGGCTAACTTGCCGACTATCCCGGTTGAGTCTCTATTACCCCTGGAGGACGATTTGACAGAGATAGAATTTAAAGCAGCATTAGATTCTACTGCTGGGGGGAAAGCTCCAGGCCCCGATGGCCTATCGGTAAACTATTATAAGACGTTTAGCCCCCTAATCCTTCCATATTTAACTGCATATGCAAATTCAACATCAATATGCTCTCAACTCCGTAAAGAGACGCTTGAGGCGCACATCACAGTCCTGCCAAAGCCAGATAAAGATCCGTCTTGCTGTACTAGTTACCACCCTATTTCTTTACTGAATGTAGATGTAAAACTGATGGTGAAAGTTTTGGCTACCCGTCTAATGCCCTTGATACCTCAATGGGTGTCGTCTGATCAATCTGGTTTTGTGCAGGGCCGTGAAGCCTGTGATAATTCATTGAGATCTATATCTCTGATTTATTATGTAAGTTTAAAGTCCCAGCCCACCCTTCTCCATTCTACAGACTATTTAAGGGCTACACTTCAGCATTTTGGATTAGGCCCCAAGATGATTGTGCGGATATTTTCTCTTTATTCCTTTCCAACAGCTAGGGTTAAAATAAATGGCTCCTTGAGCGATACCATTGCCTTGCATAATGGAACCAGACAGGGCTGCCCCCTTTCGCCCATATTGTTTGTTGCTTCTTTAGAACCCTTCTTAGCTACAGTGAGAAATAGCATAGACATTAAAAGGGATCCAGATTGGTAAATATATACATAAATATGCCGCATATGCAGATGATATTCTTTTTTTTCTACAAAAACCTTTCCTTTCTTTGCCTAACCTAATCTCTGCATTAACGGAGTATCAATTCGTTTCTAATTTCAAAATTAATATGAATAAGTCTGAAAAAATGAATATTAATCTTTCCCCTACAAAGATTGCTATAATTAAACCTTTGTTTCCCTTCCGGTGGCAACCACATAGTTTAAAATATCTAGGGATCCAGCTCACTGCAAAAACCTCTAAACATTTTAGATATAACTATATACCATTATTGAATGGGATTAAGGATCTCTTTCGACGGTGGTCAACAATCTCACACTCATGGCTGGGGAAGATTAATGTAATAAAGATGTCAATACCACCCCGTATATTATTTTTATTTCAGATGCTGCCACTGGGGGTTCCATCAAGTTTTTTTTTTCAGTCTTACAAGGATTATTGTCTAAATTTATCTGGAAAGGCAAGCCCCCTAGGGTCGCTAGGACGATCTTATTCCGTACTAAAACGAAAGGAGGTCTCACATTACCTCAAATGAAATTATACTACTTCGCTGTAGCTCTATCAAGAATAGCGGATTTGGTACACATGAATAAGGTCAAACAATGGGTTCAGGTTGAGCGAGAGCTAAGTGGGGTAGATATTTCTAGGTCTCCATGGTTACCACATAAATATAGATCTTTTGCCCCCTTGGTCTCACCAATTTCTAAATCTACGTTATCTATATGGGATTCTTTACATAAGAAATTTAAATGGGTTTATAATTCACCTCTAATGCGTTTAGTGGGGCATGCCCTGTTTCCCCCAGGTCTTTTAGACTCTGGCTTTAAACATTGGACTCCTGAAGAGGATCTCCGTATAGGCCATGTTTTTAGGGATGATCAGATTAAACCCTTAAATTAAATTATGCATCCAACACAACCATCCCGGATGGATGAGTGGAGATATGGCCAGCTGGTGAATTTTTTTAATTCACTTTCTAAACCCATACGAAATTATTCGGACCTTAATCCGGTGGAAGAGATACTCCAGGCCCAACAGCCACTTAAACATGCTATATCTGTTTTTTATAATGCATTGTTGAACCTGTACTACCCCGAGGAGCCGAGATATTTGGCTAAATGGGAAAAGGATTTGTGGAGTTCCTTAACGGAAGGTCAGAAGAGGAGAATTCTCCAGTTGGCCCTGTCTTCATCTCTATCCTCTAAAATAGCCGAGGTTAATTATAAACTCTTGACAAGGTGGCATTATACACCATCAAAACTGCATGCGATGTTCCCCTTGGGATCAGCTCTTTGCTGGAGGAAATGTGGCCAGGTGGCGACACATGCTCATATTTGGTGGACCTGCCCGGCTATACAATCATACTGGGAGAAAATATTATTTACTATAAATAAGATAACGAGTTCTAATTTAACACGAGACCCTTGGAGTGTTCTCTTTCATTGTACTACAAAACCTCTGAAGGCATATAAACGCTCTATTACACCTCACCGCTTGAATGCGGCGAAAGCGGTAATCCCGGTTAGATGGGGAGAACCGGAACCACCCACCTTTCGAGAGTGGTGTAGTAGGGTGGATTCTATAGCTCTTATGGAGGATCTCACTTATATCTCTAATGGGCGGATAGATAAAGGATATAAAATATGGGATGTCTGGAAAAAAATTAAGGCAGACTGCAACTTGATCTGATCTGACATGTAATAATCTTAGCTTGATGGGTGTGAGTTATGATGATACGACTTGGTGAAATAAGAAAGCGATAAACGTTCTGTAATACCACTCCGCCAGTGTTTTTTGTTTTTTTTTGTGTATTATTGTTAGTAGGATGTGATGGATGTTATGTTTTTATGTTTTCTTTGTTATTTGTATACTATTGGAAAAATTAATAAAAAGTTATTAAAAAAAAAAAAATATTGTGTTTCCAGCGGCTGACGGCCCCTGTCACCATGGACCTTTTTGATACTGTCAGTTTATAGTGCTGTTCTCTGTACTTGGGCCTTTTCCTCGCCCTTTCCCATGATCCCCCCCCCCTTTTTGTTTTTTCTTTTGTTTTTTCTTCCTCTTTTCTACTTGTATTATATTTTATTATGAAACTTTCTAATAAAAATTATTGAACTAAAAAGAAAAAATATGGAGAGGTGAATTCATTGATCTTTTTTCTTTACTTCCTATTTCCAAGGGAAGTTATAACAGGAATGAGAAAAGAACTGAAGATACAGATGACAAGCGCAGGTTCCCACCTAGATCCTTTTATAATTGGCTCCAGGCCTTTTGTATATTTTCGGCGGTGCTTGGTGAGAAACAGCCAGACAAATGCAGCAGATTGTTTCAGCACCTAGAAAACATTCTTGAATCTTAAAGAAATTTTGGCGGATTTGGTTGGTTTAGCTATGACGAATCATTTCGCCAAAAAATGGCCGTTTACCCCAGTCTCAGATGGTGTATGAAGGACGTAGGTTTATGGCTTAATCTTATCAGCCCACAAAAGCCAGTTTTTTCCAAAAAACCGGCGCCTGCCCCTGTAAGGAATGTGTCTTCAGTCTACAAAAAGGTATCTGTTATGCCTTTAATGAGTCCCAATGTAAGTGGGCGACATCATACCATTATAGGCATGAGTGTTCTTTTTGTTTTGGCAGTCCTCCAGTAGTTACAGTGGTGATCAAAAGTTTGGGCACCACAGGTAAAAATGTGTATTAATGCGCATAAAGAAGCCAAAAAAAGATTTAAAAATCTCCAAAAGGCATCAAATTACAGATTAGACATTCTTATATGTCAACAAAAGTTAGATTTTATTTCCATCATTGACACTTTCAAAATTACAGAAAACAAAAAAATGGCATCTGCAAACGCTTGGGCACCCTGCAGAATTTATAGCATGCACTGCCCCCTTTGCAAGGCTGAGACCTGCCAGTGTCATGGATTGTTCTCAATCATCGTCTGGGAAGACCAGGTGATGTCAATCTCAAAGGTTTTAAATGCCAAGACTCATCTGACCTTGCCCCAACAATCAGCACCGTGGGATCTTCTAAGCAGTTGCCTAGAAAACGAAAAATAGTTAATGCTCACAAAGCTGGAGAAGGCTATAAGATGATAGCAAAGCGTTTTCGGATTATAATATCCTCTGTTCGGAATGTAATTAAGAAATGGCAGTCATCAGGAACAGTGGAAGTTAAAGCAAGATCTGGAAGACCAAGAAAAATATCAGACAGAACAGCTCGCCGGATAGTGAGAAAAACAATTCAAAACCCACGTTTGACTGCACGATCCCTCCAGAAAGATCTGGCAGACACTGGAGTTGTGGTACACTATTCCACTATAAAGAGATACTTGTACAAATAAGGTCTTCATGGAAGAGTAATCAGAAGAAAACCTCTTCTACATCCTCACCACAAAAATCAGTGTTTTAACTTTGCAAATGAACATATAGACAAGCCTGATGCATTTTGGAAACAAGTTCTGTGGAATGATGAGGATAAAATTGTTTTTTTTGGCCGGAATGAGCAAAGGTACGTTTGGAGAAGAAGGGACACAGGATTTAATGAGAAGAACCTCTGTCCAACTGTTAAGCATGGGGGTGGATCAATCATGCTTTGGGGTTGTATTGCAGCCAGTGGCACAGAGAACATCTCGAGTAGAAGGAAAAATGGATTCAATAAAATTTCAGCAAATTTTGGATGCTACCTTGATGCCATCTGTGAAAAAGCTGAAGTTAAAGAGAGGATGGCTTCTACAAATGGATAATGATCCTAAACACACCTTAAAATGAAGGTTTTGCCATGGCCTTCACAATCTCCTGACCTCAACATAATTGAAAATCTATGGATAGACCTTAAAAGAGCAGTGCGTGACAGACAGCCCAGAAATCTCAAAGAACTGGAAGACTTTTGTGGGCAAAGATACCTCAAACAAGAATTGAAAGACTCTTGGCTGGCTACAAAAAGCGTTTACAAGCTGTGATACTTGCCAAAGGGGGCAGTACAAAATATTAACTCTGCAGGGTGCCCAAACTTTTGTAGACACCATTTTTTTGTTTTCTGTTATTTTGAAAGTGTAAATGATGGAAATGAAATTTAACTTTTTAAAAACAAAAGGGAAACTGGGACTTTACATGAAACCGCAGGTGCAATCAGGGGGGGTTGATAAAAAAAAATAATATCACATGTGTGATTGATGTGTCCATGTATAAAGTCATAGCACAACTGAAATATTAAAGAGTATTGCATTTAGTTAATGACAAAACAGAATATACAACAAAGTAGTAGGAAAATGTACCTCCCAAACCTAAGGTCGCCTATAGAAGAGCGAGGAACATCAAGAGTATGGTGGCCCCCAGTAAGTTGAAGCATCCACCTACATCAATGTCAGAAATACCTTGTTTGATCCCACTCATTGGCATGTTCCAATGTCGAAAAAGATTGTGTTTGACTTGCAAACACGTAACCCATGGACAAAAAATGTTTAAAGTAAAAGGCAAAACATACCCCTTGACACAATTTTATAATTGTTCCACGGAGTTTGTCGTTTACTGTCTCACGTGCCCATGCGGGTTATTTTATGTAGAAAGGACAATTCGCACCCTGAGGAAGAGATTCGGTGAGCACCGTAGGTTTGTGGAGGCTGGCGATGATAAACATAGTGTTTCACGCCACTTGCTGCTGCACCATGAACATCTATCTCTTGGCCTCAGGGTGTGGATTATTGAGTCCATACCTGCTGCTTTCACGTCAGCAGAACGCTTCAAGAGGTTATGACAAAGGGAGGCCTATTGGATCTATACTTTAGATACTCTAGTGCCGGGTGGTTTGAATGAAGAAATCGAAACCAACTCTCTCATTTGATCCTATCCAATAATCTTTCAGTTCCCTTGAGAAAGTCACATGTCTGCTGTGACGCAACTAGTCGGGAGAAGCGTCTGACGTCACTTCCGGTCCTCGGCCGAGACCGGAAGTCCCTGGATACTACTGCCTAAGCCGCTGCCACGCTACTTTTATGCTGTTATATGCCTACATCCATGTGAGTGCATTTTTTTAAATTAATAAATGTTACCATTTTGAAACGTACTACACCATGAAGTGCCTCCTTTTATCGTGGGTTTGAGTTCCAAACCATATTCAGGATTTCATCCCTTGATGTCGATACTGACTTTCCATTAAAGTCCCAGAGGAGCCTGCTCTTAAGGAACCATTGGTGGATCCCTATTCCCACATAGGCCATCCGGTTTTTACCCTTGATACAAACGCTCATTCTGAGTGTTTTGGAGGTGAGCGGCCATTGCACTTATTTAAGGATCCTAGCTCACCACCACAGTTAAATTGGTTTCCCGCACTTTTAAGGAGTTTTCCGCACTTCTGGAATTATTTCCTCACCAGCACTTTCGTTATGAACTTTTGATATTTATGGATTGATGAACTTATTCTTTGCACGTTTTATCTGTGTATTTATTTACCTCTCACTATGCACTATATCACTTTATGATATTTTATACGTTTTATCCTTTGCATTATTTGCACAAAATCACCTATATCTTTAAATATTATCATCATACTTTTGCAGTTGCTGTACTTGGTTTTAAAAGTTTTTATTATTTATTCTTATGGGGGGTGATTAAGCGCCGATTCATTTTACCCTATTTATCTTGATATATGTATGTGGAGACACTGCTAGGAATTGGCTGCTAATCCTTAAAATCCCCCTTCTTCATCTCTATTTTAAATCTCTAATTTCTTATTACATCTGGATGATGGTCAGCGCGTGGGCATATTTTACTTCATTGGATTGGACTTTTGTGTCCGATTTGGCCTTTTCCTTGATGGTTATGTCCTATCAGCCTTTATAATAGTGACTCATGTGGTTGGAATACCTAATAGGTTCTATTAGTTGATGGTTCTATGGGTTGATGGTTTTGTAGATAATGTTTATAATGGTGGTTTTTATATAATGATTTTTATCTAATGATATTTGTACATATATTTATGTTCTTATATTATACTATGATAATATATCCTTATGTGTTTTTGCACTTGTATATATATATATATATATATATATATATATATATATATATCCCCATATGTTATACATGTGCATATATATTTTTAAACTTTTGAACTTTTAATTATTTTTAAACTTTCCATGACTTTATGATATAATGTACTACTATTATTTTTATTTTAATTTTATATTATTTTTATTTTTGATTTTTACTACATTTTTATTTTTATTTTTACTTTATTTTTATTTTTACCTTATTTTTATTTTTTATATTTTTTATTTTTTATATTTATTTTTATTTTTAGTTTACATTTATATATGATTTTCTGCATAGTTGCATTTGGGAATCAATTTGTACCAGATCTGTAAATTGTTAGTTTTAATTAGACCCATGATGATCATTCATATTGTATTTTTAACCACTGCTTGAGTTTTTTGCATAATGCACATTGTTAGTGTCCTTGAATGATGTCAGTTTGTCACAGTGGGCTTCCTGAGCATGTAAAATGGTATACTTTAGGACCCAGTTAGTCCTGCCTCCCTGCTTACTTAAGCCCTTGTCCAAAATGGTGCATTATCGGCCTGAAGGAGCGCATGCTCCGACAACGCGTCGCCGGCGCCAGTACGTACCCCGGAAGTGACGTCAGGACGGCTAGTGCTGTGTCCCCTGCAGATGGGAAGTACCGTTCGTTCATTCGCTACAACCCAGCGCTCTGAGACCGCTTGTGCCATCCTGAATCTGGATACCGGGATCATTATTCCTTTATGATACTGTTATGCTGTTTTCACACACATGCTTGTGAGTACCTTTTCGTTGGCTAATTAACAATAAATCTCGATATACTGCACTTAGTGTGGCGCCTGTGTTCTCCTTTAAGCATTTTATGTACTTTGTTTTTCAATACCAATAAACTGTTAACCCTTTCTATACTGGATGTTCACCTGACTTCCTTATCCATTGCATCCCGGTGTGGTTCATGCGCTGCCTTCCTCATCTACTTTTATCCCAAGAATATTGCTGAACTGAAAAAAGTTCTGTAAAGAGGAATGGTCAAGAATTACTCCTGACCGCTGTGCACATCTGATCTGCAACTACAGGAAACATTTGGTTGAAGTTATTGCTGCCAAAGGAGGTTCAACCAATTATTAAATCCAAGGGTTCACATACTTTTTTCCACCTGCACTGTTAATGTTTACATGGTGTGTTCAATAAAAACATGGCAACATTTCATTCTTTGTGTGTTATTAGTTTAAGCAGACTGTGATTGTCTATTGTTGTAACTTAGACGATGATCAGATCACATTTTATGACCAGTTTGTGCAGAAATCCATATGATTCCAAAAGGGTTCACATACTTTTTCTTGCAGCTGTATGTCCATCTCTGGGGTCGAGCTGCCCGGTTTCCTGGGGGGGTGGACACATGGGTGGTGCTTGTGGGAAGCAATCCCTCCCACGCCACACTAGTGTACCCTGTGGTCCACTGGGTGGCATGATCTGTGCGGGCAGATGGGACACGTCCCTCTGTCCATCCCCGCAATAACCGTGCCTTGGCGCATGCGCAGTTGCAGGCGGTAGTAAGGGGCGGTACCTTGCCAGACCGAGTGACGCCAGACATTCACCAGGCGCAGCACATCACTCGGTTGGATGAGATTTAAACCCAGACCGACACAGCTGTCGGTCTTGCTACTACAGGGAGGAGTATTCGCCCCAGTGTGAGGACTGCACCTTTGTCATCTGGAGGAGGGGATACAAATCTATGCAATGGTCAGGTATGGAAGAGCTTTTTGTTCGGGGATTATGTCTAATACTTGGCAGTATGCAGCAGCAATGCACCAGTCCATTAACCCTATATGGCTTTAATCTCCCTCCCTCCCCATCTCTTCTTTCTATCCAGAGCAAGGCTGTGACCCACAAGTGTATCCTGTGGAGATAGTTAAGGCTCCTTTAGGAGTGGTGGGACAGGGCTCTGTCCATATGCACCCTCTGTAAATCCTCTGCTGGATTTAGCTTTTTTCAAGCACAAAGGCTGGAACTCCTGGTATTCAGGAACAGCAAATCATTATCATTTATCTGACAGGTATGTACAGGATTGGCATTTATGCACTCTACTTGTTACCATCTTGCTATAGTGCCAATACATTAGTCTGCACTCATATGGATTTAATAATTTCTTCTATTTAGAGCAAGGTTGCCGCTTGTATTGTACCCGGTGAAAATTGTCTAACAAATGAAGGGACTGGACTCCGTCCAGCTGCACCACACCTAAATCCCGTCACATGGTTTATATAATATGTGCAGTATCTTTACCCCCACACTGGATTCTGGTAAGGGGAGATATATATTTACATTCCCTTTCATACAATTGATCATTCATTATCTATTGATACACTCTGCTCATAGATATGAGTGAATAATCTACATATATTGGTGTATTCTATACACATAGGTGAGAAGAGCCAGCTCATCTTAGATCATCCCCCCGCCTCCATTTGTCTTTGGGCGTTGACATTTATTGATCCACCGCTGTAGCCGTTTATTTGATGTTGTCTTCGGATTATTTAATGTACTATGCAACATATATTGTTCATTGGTAAGAGATTAGATAAGGTTATATACATTGTACAGGACGCCAAGGTTGGGTCCTGGACAATCGCTATACATCTCCTGTGTTTGGGTTGTGGTCTCTTTAAGGGAAGTTGGGAAATGTTCAGGGGGTCACCCAAGACGGGTGAGAAATTCCTGGAAATAGCTAAAATCAGGAGGACTGAATCGCAGTGCTCTCTGTGTTGAATAGAGCGATATTTGGGACCCGGAATTTGGGGGGCTCTGTAGTGATATTCGGGTGGGAAAGAGCCCCCACCCCTGACCATAAGGGATTCCAGCACATACAGGGTTAAGACCCATGAGAAGCAGTCCTTAAGAGACAGGAAGCAGCAATAGGTGAGTGTGGGGGAGGAGTAGTTTGGTGGTTGCACCTGTCTGAAGGAGCTGCAAGTTTGCTGGAAGCTGCTGAGAGGTCTATTGAGGACTGTTTCAAACCTTGGGGTGAAGACCCATCCACAAAACCGTATGTGCCTTTTTTCTTGCTTTATTCCTTTGTGCTGAAGAAAAGCGGACTTTATTTTGTGTTTGATTTATGCACTGCTGGAAGCCTGTTTAAGTTTGCTGAAATAAAGCCTTTTTGTTTATGTTTTAAACGGTTGTGCACTCAATCCGGTGGAGCTAGAACCCCCAAACTTTACAACATGTATACACATTTGTAAATGCTAGTCGTTTAAAAAGTGCATCTCTCTAGAGCACAGTTTCTTTGAAATTATGCTGTGTATTGTATGAATTTTCATGCATAGCCCCCCTTTTTTCCTCTAGATCCTATGATTAATAGAAGAAGCGCTAGAGTGCGAACTATGTCGTTCCCTATGATCATGAGTTAATTCTGTTGCGTAAAACATTTTTTATAACAATGCTAATTTTGTATATGTTTGTGAACAAGAATTTTAAGATGTTTTGAAATAAAATATAATTTTACGATATAGTGTCATGATGTTGTGCCAGTAAAGTCCATTTTTTGAGAAAATTGTCTTAGTTCCCCTATATGACCTGACGTGGCACGGCTATACTTTGGTGTCCATAATGCCATCTTATGGTGACACTTGATACATAATTCTTACCTTATTGTAGGTGGAAGACACCTGCTATTGATGGTAATCTCACTAGTTAATTGCAATAATCATATATTTGCCTGATATTAATATAATTAACTTTTCTTACACTCTATCCCCCTTAACTATTTTCCTTGGCTTTTTTGATATTTTGTGTCTTAAAATGGACTTCATTGGTGCGGCATGGACAGGATATATGAAGGAACTCCATACTGAATGCAATGGGTTAAATAGAGAGTCTGGATGGTTGCAGGGCGTGGTATGAGGATGGCGCCTTGAGGAGGATCACAGCGGAGCTCCGTGACCCGTAAGACGGCATCCGCCCTCTGCAGCGAGTGATCGACATCCCTCCCTCCCTCCCTCCCAAAACCACGAGGGAGCGACCGAATCAACCAGGGCTGCCACTTATACTGCAAACTTCTTGAAGGGAACCGCCGGTAGCATATCCGGAGATCGAGGAAACAACGGCAGCAGCTGGTGAGCGTTCCCTCCCACCTCCCATGCAGGCGAGTGAATCGCCAAATCTCAGGAGACCGAGAGCCGCGAGCCGGAGCGTGGACATCTCAGCTTATTTTCTCCGGGGCTCGCGGTGTGAGATAGTGGAGGAACGAACGAGGAATGACACGGTCGGGCGCAGCAGGACAAATGTCGGCGAAGAAAGATGGAAAGAGCAGTAGCAGCAATAAGGAAACCCAGGAACAGCCTACTGAAGCCTTACCTGACCAGACACCTACTCTTAGAGGTGAACAGGCAGCGGCCCAATCTTCCCCACCTCAAACACTGCAAGTGCAAACACCGGAATGGAAAGAGATACTATCCATCATACCTACAAAGCAAGACCTAACCGCAATAGCGGCATCCATAGTAAGTTCATTAACAAATGAAATAAACTCATTAAAGGGTCAAATTAATAATATAGATAGCAGGATAGAGGTGGTGGAAAGAGGACATAACCAATTATCAGACAGAGTGGTGTCCATTGAGGCCTCCCAGAGATCATTCTCTAAACAATTAATTATGATTCAGCTCCAGCAGGATGATGGCGAAAACAGAAATCGCCGTAACAATTCTCAGGGTTCTTTCTGAGACAGTTCAAGGCTCCGACCTAAAGGTCAAGATTACTGAGATATTTAATGAATTATTGGAACGACCCCATTCAGAGGCTATTGAGATAGATAGGGCCCACAGAGTACGGGCCCCGCGCAGCATGGGAGACGATTTTCCACGAGACATTTTGGCAAGGATCCATTTTTTTTCCCTTAAAGAAAAAATTGAGGAAGGCCTGGAATAGGGGTCCCTTTGATTTTGAAGGATCTATGATCCGGCTGTTACCTGATTTATCTAGGAACACTTTAAAGATGCGAGCGATGGTGAAGCCATTATTAGAGGAAATCTGGAAGACTGGGGCAACCTATCATTGGGGACACCCATTTCATCTAATAATAACAAAGGGAGACTCGTCTTTTACATTACGCTGGCCCGAGCAACTACCCGGGCTTTTTTATTTTCTGGAAATACAACCAGTATGGGTTCCAGATTGGTTGGGAACCCAAGTGATGCAGAAAAACCCGGGAGCGACATCACAAGAACTGTGACATTATAAGAGATAGTAAAAGGTGGTCACCTAGGTATAGGATTAAAAATGTCCGTTTCTGTTTTATAAAACTCAATAAAAGTATTGAACGAGAAAAATGGCCGTGTATATATATATATAAGTTCTTAAGGAATTGGAGCAGGGAAGGGTCCCGGGGGGAATGGTAGGGGTTATCAGGCTGGGAGGTGATAAAATTGGAGGGAGGGTTGCCATATTTCAAGTAATCAGGGCGGTAATGGGGGAGAATATTAAGGAAGGATAATGAATATATAACATAAAAATATAATGTGATGATGTGTTTAGTGATATGAACAGATAACAATAGATATGTGTTGACTTATTCGGCTTCCCCAGGCCTGCTTTTTATAGTGTGATGTAATAGGGCGGATGCTTAAGGTTGCACGGACCCACATAGATCTGTTTTTTTCTCAGTTTTTTTCTCTGTTTTTTTTTTGTTGTTTTTTTTTTAATATAACTAAAATCCTCACGGTGCGAATCCTCAGATTGCCCGCCCAATTAGGACGCGTCAAGTTATGCAAGGTCAAGGGCTGACCACATATAGTTAAAATACACTGATATACTTGTGAAAAGGGGCGGGGGTGAGGGTGGGCGGGTGATATTTTTTTTTTATATAAAAAAGGGTTGTCCCGGTCCTCCTCCTCTCATGCACTGGGTTGATATATTTTCTTCTTGTGTCTCCTAAAAGGGATAAGTAATTCCTGCGGTAAAATGCAGGGAAATAAAATTACATCGCTTAATGTAAGGGGTTTATCTACAACGGAAAAGCGATCGCGTTTATTATCGGACATGAGACGAAGTCACACGCAGATAGCTTTCTTTCAGGAAACATATTTCAAAAGTGAGCCAACACCAAAATTATATAATAAGAACTTTCCATGGGCATATCATGCCCCTTTCCCTGTATCTAAGTCTAAGGGTGTTAGTATCATCATAGCCAAAGAAGTACCGTGGACGTATCTGGAGTCACGGGCCGATCCCCAGGGAAGATTTTTAAAGCTAAAGGGGAAGATAGGAAACAAGTTGATAACTTTAGTAAATGTATATCTTTCTAATTATAATCAACTATCATTCCTATTGCTTTTTTCACCATTGATATTGGATTTTCAAGAGGGCGTGGTAATTGTAGGAGGGGATTTTAATTATGCCCCAGAACCATTGATAGATACCTCGCAAAGGCACGTCACACCTCTCATATGCCCGATTAAAAAGACTCAACCGGGAGCTCTCTCTTCTTAACTTAACTGATCCCTGGCGAATTATGCACCCTGCTGAGAAAGATTTCACGTATTTTTCTACAACACATAACAGATACTCAAGAATAGACCGGATCTTGATCTCTCAAGAGGATCTCCCTAGAGTATTATCATCACAGATTGGTTCTTTCTCTATGTCGGACGATTCTCCTGTTCATATAATAGTTAATTTAGACGCAGGACCTGTAAAGCCACCGACATGGAGATTGAACGAGTCTCTAGTGCAAATATTAGAAGCAAAGGCAGAGGTAGAGACAGAACTAACAAGGTACTTTCAGGAAAATACAGATTCGCAAGTGTCTCCATCGAGTATATAGGAGGCCCATAAGTGTGTCATCAGAGGGGTACTGATTCGGATGGGTTTGAGACGCAAACGAGAAAAAAAAAGAGAGGTTTCTGAATTGTTAACGCAGATAGCAGTTTTAAGCTCTATACACAAAAAATCAGTGGCAATAAAACATCTGCTACCTCTTACTAGGGCAAGGGAAAAACTTAATGGTCTGCTTTTTGAGAGAGCCATCAGAAATCTAGTGTCACAAAAGAGACACTATTATGAATTCTCTGATAAACCTGGAGCCATGCTGGCTCGAGCCCTTAGAGGCCCTCAGAAACGCATGGTAATTACTCATATACAGTCAGCAGGTGGCCAAAAGAAATATGGAACGGCGGAGATTGCAGAAGAGTTTAGTAGGTTCTATCAATCGATATATGACATCACCTCCTCGGAATCAGATACAGGGGGGGGAGTGCGGGTTTTCAACGAGGCGATCAAATATATTAGATCCTCAGATATGCTCTCACTAGATAAAGATCAGGTGACTGCATTGGAAGGGAAGATCACAGAGGAGGAATTAAAACTAGCTCTATCACAGTCAAAACCACATAAAGCCCAAGGCCCGGATGGTTTCTCATTGATATATTACCAACAGTTTTTTTGGTGCCTAAAGACCCCTTTATTATTGCATCTAAATTATATGGGGGAGAGAGGAAAATTTGCCGACAGATTCTTTGCGGGCATATGTTACCCTTATTCATAAAGAAGGGTAGGATCCAACATTATGAGGGAGTTATCGTCCAATTTCTCTCCTAAATATAGACACTAAGCTTTTTGCTAAAGTGATTGCGAATTGACTGCTTCCAGATATACCGCAATTAATTCATTATGATCAGGTTGGCTTTGTCCCTACAATTGAAGCGAGGGATAACACAACCCGAGCAATTGATCTGATAGATAGCATGCGTATGCGGAAAGTCCAGATGATGCTTCTCTCCATAGACGCTGAAAAGGCTTTTGACAGGGTGGCCTATAAACAATGGGTTTACATGGAAAGAGAGACCATGAACACTCCATTGCCGTTGGCCCCATGGACTCCCATTTTGAAATCCAATAAAATATACTCTCATCCGACGATTGGAACTACGATACGTGAAGCACAAAAGGCACAAAATCACATATTAGTGGAACCGACAATCTCTCCAATGACGCCCCTGGCGGGCAACTCAAATTTTTCTCCAGGGTGCACTAATGTTAAAATCATAAACTTAACCAAAGGGGGTAGAGCCCGTCTTATTGACATATGGAAACAGAAAGAACCACCCACCATGACGGAGATGACGTCATGGCCGGAAGTAAAGTTAGATACATTTAGTGCCTATCAAATTAGACATTATCTCATGCAGTTACAAAACACGGATACGCCCCGCGTCCCCTAACGCCATTTGAGACCTTGTGTAGAGGAGAACGAATCTCACATGCATTATCATATCTCTACTCTCTTCTGGGAGAAACGCAGGACATGCGACCACCGAAGTACTTGCAAAAATGGGAAGGAGATCTAGAGATTTCCTTTAACCAACAACAAATTAATAAAATTTTAAGAATTGCGCATAAGGCCTCTATAGCAAGTAGGTATCAAGAGATTAGCTACAAAATCTTATCTAGATGGTACAGAGTCCCGGCGATTTTACATAAAATGGACCGAAAACATCCTGATAGATGTTGGAGGTGTGGAGAAGAGGGTGGAACGATGTTACATATTTTCTGGACTTGTCCAGTGATAGGGGATTTCTGGAATGAGGTGGCCCGAATAATTGAGAAACTGACATTGACTAAGGTGAGAGACGATCCAGTACTGTGTTTATTACATGGTACGAGGAACTCGGTTAAGATGTGCAGGAACTTAATCCTGATACATTTACTGAATGCGGCAAAAGCATGCATACCATCTTTGTGGAGACAAACGCGTCCACCTATATTACAAATATGGTTTGCTAAAATAAGAGAGATAGATTGGATGGAAACACTAACAGCAGCACGCACAAATACGGAAGATCGATTTAGGTTGAGATGGCAACCTTGGTCGCACTTTACGTGTACAGATGAGTACTTACAGACTATAAGTCAGACCTGAATAATAAGGGGATCAGAAGTAAAAGAAGGGGATGTGACAGTAATCAGGGTGAGGGGGGGGGGGAGGAGGCTGGGACAACCCTAAGTTTGTTAAATAGGGTTTTGTCTTCATGGGGGGGAGGGCGGTGTGTCGCTTTTTTTTTTTTTTCCTCAAGGGTTGTATTTTTTTAGAATATCACAGTATGTCAGTGGAAGTCTCTTGAGATGTTTT
Organism: Pelophylax lessonae; assembly: GCF_965119305.1. Lineage (NCBI taxonomy): Eukaryota > Metazoa > Chordata > Amphibia > Anura > Ranidae > Pelophylax > Pelophylax lessonae. The sequence goes on from NC_138778.1 coordinate 137,512,798, forward strand.
GACGAATATGATAGGAAGGTTCTCTTTTTCTTTTTTTCTTTTTCTCCTTTTGTACTTTTTTTATGAGAACATGGTGGAAGAATATAGTAGTATTCTCAGAGGCATATCACTTAAACATATATTGATTTCCTCGTCCTTCCTACAATCATTCACAGGGTTGGGGGGGGGGGGGGGAATTTTTATTTTTTTCTCTTTCTCTCTCCCTCGTGTATTTTGGGTTTGTTATGGGAGAGTTGATTGAGATGGGGGCTGTGGCCGACGGAATGTATTCACTATAAAATTATATATATTTTTTTTCTTTTAAATAAGGTGGGAAGCATTGAGAATTGAAAGAAGGGACTCAATATGTAGAACTGCTGTGGTGTTGTTGTTGTGGGGTGTTTTTTTTTCTTTTCTCGGGGGGGAGGGGGGGAATGAAGGAGGTATGTGTTGTATAGGTCTTTGAGAATAATGTATATATGTATATAATATGTAATGTATTGGAAAAAAAAAACAATAAAAACGATTAATTAAAAAAAAAAAAAAAAGGGTCTGACAGTATAGACATACATTTTTCAAAGCTTAGACGTCTTCTTAAAAAGAAATCCAATTTGCATTGGCATACAGAATTTTTCTGTCAATATATATATGTGAAGAAATAAGCTCTCTAGGCCTGAGAGTACAACTCTTTCCCACAATAGCAAATGTCTCATCAGAATTCAAGACAGCATGGGAGCATAAGCTTACCCACTGCAGCCTGGAATTCATGAGTCTCCTAGTGGATCAATACAAATTGGATTTGGAAATCACTGCCCTAAATAATGCGTTTGAAATAAAAAATCAGACCCTATTTGACAAAAAAAATAAAGAACGTAAGGAATACTTGGCCAAACTGAACAAAGATGTTATCACAAAAAAACAAACAAAAATGGCCAAGGATAGACTAGCTTTTGTGGAAGGGTTTGCATACCATTAGTCAGGACCCAGACCCGGGGGTCGTATACATAGAGAATTTAGAGGCAATGTTAATCAGACTAGAAGAATGGCAGACGATAGTACAGAATCTGATTCATCTGTATCTTCTCTCTTTCAGTATACACCCTCTTCTGCTAACTCACGTGGTGGCACTAACCTAGGGACACGAAAAAGGAACTATGGTGGTGATAATGACACGACACAAGTACACAAAAAACGCCCTGATGAAGGACGTACATTTAATGCACAATCTATAGCACTACCAAATACAGGTGATGGTTCTACACACCTTTCAAGTCCCATGACCACTAAAACTCAACACAACACCACTACACATTTGGGCTCGCTAGCCTCTCAAGCATTAAATATGCTTACTTTTCAAATGCCCACTCGGTCTATTTCCTATGCACAATTAGACACTACTATTGATAATGCACCATCACAAAATCCTGATAAAGCACTGGGTGTATATAGTATCCCCAACCAAGGGGTTTTTTTCCTGGTACTCCAATGACAGGGAAAAACAGGGCACCTTGGACCCGTTTGTAACCGGCATGGGGAAACCGGTGTAGAAGCTCCCCAAAAAGATGCTGGTATTGATTTGATTAACCTAATTACTGTTTCGCTCACCAAGAATGAAATTGCCATTTTGAAGTTGGGACTCAGTTTTTGCCCGGCATCTGACATTGACAAGTATGAGGTAATCAAGGATCTATACTTATTTGCCAGGAACCTGACACTTAAGTACATTTTTGATGAGGAGCAGGTAAGGTTAAAGAAGGATAGAGAGCTTACTGAGCGTATGAAGCATCTTAAAATGCAAGAATTTAGGGCATTAAGGGATCTTATCTTACTCTTGGAGGAAAATGAAACTACCCAAAATACTAGAGTTGTAGAACGTCCACACCCCCCCCCCCCCCAAACTACTAGACGGTAAAGAACACCATCATAACTTTAAAAAAAATCCCATAATCTCCCAGACCTCACAACAAACCCCAATATATGGGCTTTCCTTGTTGCTACAGTAAGCAAGATAAAAAATACACATTTTGATCGGGCAACACTAAATCTTACACGAGCACAACATCTAGCCATATCCTCCCTAAAACAAAAATTGGGGATCGTAATTAAACCAGCAGACAAGGGGGGTAATGTGGTAGTGATGAACCAGGTAGGTTACGAGAATAGCTGTTTAGAGATACTTAAAAATAGACAATGGTACTGCAAAATCCCAAATAGAAATGTGTGCTATATAGTGCTGAATTCAAGGAAATGATCAATGGGGTCTTTTTACAAGCCTCATTGATCAGAGTACTTATGACTACCTTAACATCTAATTCCCCCGGGAAGCTACATTTTATGCCTTACCGAAAATCCATAAGAACCCCTCTAGACCACCAGGAAGACCAATTGTGTCGGGGATAGGATCCATAACAAAGAACATGAGGAAATATGTTGATTTATTTTTGACCCCACATGTGACAAGACTTCTATCTTTTGTCCAGGGATCATTGGACCTGCTCAAACAGGTGGAAGGACTCTTTATACCAGAGGGAGCTCTTTTGGTAACCCTGGATGTAGAGTCCTTAATATTCCAGTATCCCACACAACAAGGGCTTAGAAATGATACAAATGTTCTTGAGGGAGGAAGGTAACACAAAATGGAAATTCAATGATTTCCTCATCCAGCTTCTAAGAAAAAAAGACATATACACACCAATGGGATACCTGTCTATCTCACCCACTCGGCGCTAAGGTGCTTAATGCTAAAATAAATAGCTTACATAAATATAGTGGTAAAACCATAAATGTCAAAATCCGATTAAAAGTACTGTGACGGGAGTCACTTTGGGCATGGGGGTTGTGGAACCCAAATTCCTTTAGAGAGGTTGGGGGGCACCATGCCCAGCCTTATGGGGCTCTCTTATGTTTAAATCACCCTGCATCTTATATGGATGCAGGGTGACCAGGAGGGTGGTGAACACCGAAAATATGGTTTGGACTACTACAAATGGGACAGTAATATTCAGGAATAATGTCGCCCTTGTAACATGAAGACTTTTGTTCCCTTTGCCATGAGGTTTCTGAGCAGGAAGCCCACTCCTAATATGGTCATCCCTGGAAGTTCTGAGGAGCCGGACTGTCTAAGGTGGCTCCCCGTTCAGCTATTGTCAGGTGTGCTAATGACCGCACCTGTTGTCTGCTAAGGGAGGTATTGACACAGAGTAATGTGTATTGAGGGCTCGTTAGGGAACCATTGTTCTGTGTCTGACTATTATGTACATTGATTGCCTCCTGGGGCTTCTGTCTTCTTGCATTGGTCAAAGCTATCTGACCAATCCCTGTGGACTCATTTTCAAGTCCTCATTTGCATTTCCTGGTCAAGCTATCTGACCAATCCATGTGGACTCATTTTCAAGTCCTCATTTGCATTTCCTGGTCAAGCTATCTGACCAATCACTACTGACTCATTTTCAAGCCCTCATTTGCATGTCTGGAGAGGACCTGAATGGAAACTGCAGGTACTTTACAATTGACCAATAGGAAAGCGGTTGTTGGGGGCAGGATGTTCCAAATTCTGTATAAAAGTGTGCCGTGTTCTTCCAATAAATTGTCTTCCTGTTTGAACTTACATACAGCTTGCTTGGTGTTTGTTCTAATGGATTCCGGACGGCAAATAGCTGTAGTTCGGATCCCGGATCCTTGGTTGACCGAACCATCAGACGTTGTGATCTGCAAGCTGACTTACTAGAAACAGAGGAGTGTCGGGAGAGCCGACAGAGCGAGCAAGGGTCTCGTCACATTGGTTGGCAGCGGTGGGATTTGCTCTCCAGTTACCGGGACACTCCAAACCACCACAGTCAATGACCAGCTATGCAGCATGCAGGAGAGCCACGCTGAAAGACTTACTTGAGAGCCGCAGAGGGATCGGTGGGACAAAGAACAAGGCCACCCTGATCAGTGAGCTATCCGAGATGGATAAGGGGGATGGTGATTCAGGACCCCGGTCAGTTGAAGACTTGTTTCAGCAACGAGTTCGAGAGCGGTTGGCATTATATGGTGCTAATCCATCAGAGACCGCCATACAGAATGCCATTAGAGACATCCAGCTGCAGGATGAGCGACAAGAGAAAGAACTAGAACGACAAGAGAGAGAAGGAGAGCGGCAAGAGAGAGAAGGAGAGCGGCAAGAGAGAGAACGAGAGCGGCAGCATGAGCAGAGAATGGCAGAAATACAGCAATCAGAGAAAACGCCTAAAGATGCAGCGTCCCCATATGAGGAGGAGTTTCACTGGAGGTTGCAGCAACACTTGGTCCAACAGGATGAGCCTGGATCAGAGGAAGCCATACTGGACTGGAGAGATTTCACTCGAAAGGAAATGTGGTATGAGGCCTTAGAGGATGTGCAGTGGAGGCGGAGAGAGAACCTTCCCAGCGAAGAACAGCAGTTCCAGGTATACGTTGCCCTGCGGTTACCTTTCCTAGGAGAGCAGCCCCGGGATGAGTGGGTGACGGAGCTGTGGAACCTGATTTGGAAGGAGATGTGGCTGGATGAAGCTTACCGGGCACTAAAGTGGTATGCCACCAGCTACAACCACTGGATGGCTGATGACAATATGCCGGAAGGTGAGGACTATAGTGGCCCGGGCTTGCTGTGGAAGGCCTTTGAGAAGAGGGACTTTGGATGTCCAGCAGAGTTTGGGCGCTGGGAAATCCAGGACACCAGGGAAGCCCTACTGGGTCTCCCCAAAGCGAATGACCTGGGGTCAGACCTGATTAATCTGGTCAGAATGGAGTGGGAACTGGAGCAGGACTACCAACGCCTGCTCTGCTCCATTCCACCCCAATCTACCCTACAAGCAGAGCCGGAGTCCTGGGTGGCAGATCCAGACCCACAACCCTTCAGTTGGAGAGACAGTACAGACTGGGGGTACTGTGAAGACCCAACCATGGCAGGTGGAGATGGGACCGAGGTCTCTCTACCGGCCCTACAGGGAGGCTGGGCAGGTGGCCCAGGTCCCCAGCTACAGCAGGAGTTACCGGGAGCCGAAGTTGTCATCTTTCCTTCAGAGCAGCAGTGTACCTTCCAGGGAGAGGAGACAACTAATCCTTCTCTCCAACCACAGGGAGACAACAGCCCTGACCCCAATGGTACAGATGGGACTGCGGTCTCTGCACCAGACCTACAGGGATGCTGGACGGCCGGTCCAGATCCCCAACCCGCCCCGCAGGAATACCAGGAGGAGGTAGGCAACCCCTCCTCTCTACAGCAGACCCCCAACCAGGTCCTGGGGGTAGTATTCGCCAACCCCAACCCAGCAGAAGAGCTGGCAACAGGGCAGAGTGTTACCGACCTCTGCCCAGCTACAGTCTTCACTTGTACACCCCAGGGAGACAACAGACATGATCCCAATGGTGCAGATGGGACCGCAGTCTCTGCACCAGACCTACAGGGATGCTGGGCGGCCGGTCCAGATCCCCAACCTGAACCGCAGGAATACCAGGAGGAGGAGGTAGGCGATCCCTCCTCTCTACAGTAGACCCCCAACCAGGTTCTGGGGGTAGAATTTGCCAACCCAGCAGAAGAGCTGGCAACAGGGCAGAGTGCTACCAACCTCTGCCCAGCACCCGCAAAAGCTACAATCTCCACCTGTACACCCCAGGGATGCTGGGCAGTCGGCCCAGATCCCCAAAAGCATGAGGAAGTGAGCCACACCACCCTGTCTTCTCTCCAGCGGCTGAAAGGACTCCCAGGAGAAGGGCCAGTCTACACTTATCCACAGCAGCGGGGATGTTCTACAAGAGTGACAGAGGTTGGCTGGGTGAGTGATGTTCTGTCCCGGACAATTTGTTTGGGGTACTTTGTGGGTGTAGACATTGAAGGACTGGAACTATGGACTAACTTCAAAGAAAACCCGGTTAGGGTCTCCTGCCGAAAGGGGAGAAATGTGACGGGAGTCACTTTGGGCATGGGGGTTGTGGACCCCAAATTCCTTTAGAGAGGTTGGGGGGCACCATGCCCAGCCTTATGGGGCTCTCTTATGTTTAAATCACCCTGCATCTGTTATGGATGCAGGGTGACCAGGAGGGTGGTGAACACCGAAAATATGGTTTGGACTACTACAAATGGGACAGTAATATTCAGGAATAATGTCGCCCTTGTAACATGAAGACTTTTGTTCCCTTTGCCATGAGGTTTCTGAGCAGGAAGCCCACTCCTAATATGGTCATCCCAGGAAGTTCTGAGGAGCGGGACTGTCTAAGGTGGCTCCCCGTTCAGCTATTGTCAGGTGTGCTAATGACCGCACCTGTTGTCTGCTAAGGGAGGTATTGACACAGAGTAATGTCTATTGAGGGCTCGTTAGGGAACCATTGTTCTGTGTCTGACTATTATGTACATTGATTGCCCCCTGGGGCTTCTGTCTTCTTGCATTGGTCAAAGCTATCTGACCAATCCCTGTGGACTCATTTTCAAGTCCTCATTTGCATTTTCTGGTCAAGCTATCTGACCAATCCATGTGGACTCATTTTCAAGTCCTCATTTGCATTTCCTGGTCAAGCTATCTGAGCAATCACTACTGACTCATTTTCAAGCCCTCATTTGCATGTCTGGACCTGAATGGAAACTGCAGGTACTTTACAATTGACCAATAGGAAAGCAGTTGTTGGGGGCAGGATGTTCCAAATTCTGTATAAAAGTGTGCCGTGTTCTTCCAATAAATTGTCTTCCTGTTTGAACTTACATACAGCTTGCTTGGTGTTTGTTCTAATGGATTCCGGACGGCAAATAGCTGTAGTTCGGATCCCGGATCCTTGGTTGACCGAACCATCAGACGTTGTGATCTGCAAGCTGACTTACTAGAAACAGAGGAGTGTCGGGAGAGCCGACAGAGCGAGCAAGGGTCTCGTCACAGGTACATTAAATAGTATAACATGATATAAAATCACAAAACCATCTAGAACCTTTCGGATATCAGCAGCCGTTATACATAAAAGCAATAATAAAATGGTATGTACATATAATAAAATCACATGGAAACACTAACAGCGCTATACAACAGATCACATAGTTCATAATGTGTTATAATATAAAGAAAGACAATCCAGCCTGCTGGCACAAACTTTGGTGATAATATCCTGTATAAGATATTCATGTGCTCTTAATTAGATAGTTGTGCACCTTCACCACACCGGCATGCCCCCCCAAGCAGTGCTCACGTACCTCACTGAGGGGGATATAAAGCCACACAAGATGTATACCCAGAAGGATAAATCTCTCTAATACAGCTCAAGGTCTCCACAGGGCTGATGGTTCACTGAGGAGGATAAACCACACCAGATGTATACCCAGGAGGATAAAACTCTCTGACACCGCTCAGGATCTCCACAAGGCTGATACCTGGATCACTCCATAGATGTTAAGTTATATGTATATGAGAAAATGCTCTCATAGCGTAATTCCATCAACACACATTTATTTATTAAAGTAAATCCAACCAAATTGCACTCACAAACAACCTTAAAAAATAGGCATCCAATGATTTATAAATACCGATTCGGGCTGCATGCCGCCGTCCCGATGTGTATGCGAAGTCACGGCTACCACTGCCGTAGGACTTCCGGGTTAGGTGTGTCGTCAGACGTACAGATCGTCAGGTTGCTATGGTCACCGCGTGTCCACCTCTCCTATTTGACTGCACGGCGAGGCAGGGCGGAAGCATCAATCTGGAGGCGTCCATAACTACTGGCAGCGCGGGATGTTACTCACATCCCGCCCATCACCAGACGTGCTCCAATTGCCTCACTCGCATTATCCAACTTGCAGGAAGAGTTTATTAACCCTCCACCTCCCGCACGAAGAAAAAATATTTTTAAAGGAGATCGCATCAAGCCGCCACCATACCAGACAGCAACTCAATATCCATCTCCGTAGTGACCACGCAACATAACATCAATTTCTATATAACCTGCACACAAAACAGTTATATGATCAATAAATATATATCGCACATTTACAAAGTGGCAAATGCAGGACTACTGAGCACATTTTAAGAATACTAGTGTGATTTGCCATAAAAACTTAAAATTTTAAATTCTAAATAAACTTAAAATTTTAATTTCTAATAAACTCTTCCTGCAAGTTGGATAATGCGAGCGAGGCAATTGGAGCACGTCTGGTGATGGGCCAAGTTTGTGACATGCGGTACTGAGCGCTGAAACTGCTGGAAGTGTCTGCCCCAGGAACTGTGGTGGTAAACCCCACAGGGAGACCAAGCACACACATAACACTCACCATGGAAAAAGGAGTTCTGTCCTTGCTCCCCCTTGACCGAATCTAAAACGAATGGCACACCACACTATATTATATCATCGACTAACCGGCACAGGCATTAAACTATAATGTCCAACCCTTTCACACTTTATAGTCACCATCAAGATACATTTTCAGAGTATCTATATATAAATATATTTATAGAACATAAACTGTCCGGCGGGGTTGCAGCAACAATTTATTATAAAGCCAGGATAAAAACATACAAAAAAATATATAAAATACACAATAAATCAACTTTACTATTCATAGAAATAAATACAAATTAAACTCCCTATTTAAACCGTGGGGAGATCAAGCTTACGTATCTAGAAACACTCTCACTCCTTGAGGAACAACTCCCTGTCACCCCTATTTTTAATTTAGAAATCAAATCCAGAAGAGTATTTTTCAATTGCAACACCATATGGCCCCATTCCACAAAGTGTCTCATTAATGGTTGTTCAATGAGTTTATCTGTAATGGTAGATTTGTCGTGATAATTCTCTCCTTAACTTGGTGAGTTCTCCCCCCACATTATAGAGGCAACGAGGACACCGAATTATAGAGATCACAGAGGAGCTCAAACTAGTAAAACATTAATTTATTTTGATCTGATAAACCTGACGGGGATGAGTGAAAAACAACCCTGACTCATCCTGTGTATATCCATTTAAAAAATGAGGTTAAAATTTTAAGCAATTGATCAGCTTGTGATGAAGTTCATCATTTACACAGAACATACGAGCTGATTTATAGACACAGAGGGCTCTTTATACACACTTGTATGGAGACCAGAGCTTTTCTGTACTAGAATAATGCCAGTATCTGCAAGGACACACAGAAAACATTTTTATCCTATGGGCCCTGTTCCCAGGAACACATCTATTGGGTGATCTGGGTGCAGAAATCTGACATCAGTGTGAGTAAACATAGCCACATTTGGTATTAGAGGGAGAAAGGGCGCACTACTGTTGGCGTCGGTGTGAGAAAGGGCGCCCTACTGTTGGCGTCGGTGTGAGAAAGGACGCCCTACTGTTGGCGTCGGTGTGAGAAAGGGCGCCCTACTGTTGGTGTCAGTAGGCAGAGCAGTGTCTCGTACCAGTGGGAAGAATAGTGTCCCAAGGGCGGGATATAGACAAGCATAGGTACTCAGTTTGGAGGCCACTGATATAGATGAAGATCAGAAAACAGAAGCACTAGAAGTGATATCTGATAATCTCTCTCTTCTTCCTTTGCACAGAGTATACTCCACTCCTCATAGATTATACTCCGGGGGGGGGGGGGGGTCCATCACTCTGTTCTCCCAGATGTTCTAGAGACAATGATACATTACTCTCTATGCTCTGGAGGAGCCCAAAACTATTTCCATACTGGACATCCATCTTCCAAACATTCCAAGATCTGAGCTCTCTTCAAATACTGTTTGACCCTAAACTGAGGATTATCCCTGAGACTGAGGGACCTCCAATGTTCAAGGATAGGGAGAGACTAATTTTTGTCCCTAAGACCCGTAGTTCAATGGAGACCACTTAGATTGTCACTAAATTTAATGCACACCACCAGATACTAAGATCAATACTTTCAAATAACTGGCATTTTCTTGTGGATGATAATATCATCTCCAAATATGTACATACCAGACCAGAGATAGTATTTAGGAAATCAAAATCATTTGGAGACTCCCTAGTACACAGCCACTATCCACCCTCAACCCCCCTCCCCCTGCCTCTTTGGGGGTTGGCGGTAGAGTAGGTACATCTCGGTGTGGGCGATGCGACCATTGCACCTAGGTCAGGGAAGGTTGTACCCTTCCTCTCCCTAGGGGGGGCATCCTTAAACCTAATTTTTCGGTCAATTGTCAAAAGGAAGGTGTGGTCTATTTGGCCAATTGCCAATGTGGTGCATTCTATATTGGCAAAACAAAGAGAAAATTTGCTAAGAGATTACAAGACCATCTGTACTACCTGCATGCGGGCCTTTTATATACACCTATTTGTAAGCACGTGGGGCTTAACCACAGTTGTGATCCAAATATGATTTGCTTCTCAGCACTTGAAACTATTCCTAAGAACCCCCGTGGTGGGGATTTTGATGACCGGATCTTACAGAAAGAGGCTAAGTGGATATACAACCTTCAGGCTACAGCATGGCCTGGTTTGAATATGGCCATGTCATTCAAACCTTTCTTCTAGCCTTTTGGATCTATCCACCATGCCTCTGGAGTATATAATATTGTTTGGTTTTTCATTCAATCATTCAATTTATATTTATTATAAGTCCTGAATTATATATATATATATATATATATATATATATATATATATATATATATTATTTTTTTTTGTGTATTTCTTTGGATTGGGATACCCCATAAAATGTTATGTATTATTAAAATGTATTTATATGTTTGTGTTTTTTGTTTCTATATACTGTGTTTTCACGTTTGATTGATGCGTATATGTAATAGGCTGCGTTTATTTGTCAGATCACTGCACTCACTATGGGTGGTCCATGTCCTATTATGCGGACTCAGGCACAAAGCAGGGGAATGATCAGGGTTCCTTCCCTGGTCTGTCTCCCCTCTCGATCCTCTCCTGATCAGGACTGTGCGGCGCCGTCGGCTGGTGGACTTCCTGTTTGCGGTCCACCGTGGTTCGGTGCATACGCTGTAATCTTACACAAAGGGGCGGCACTGGCTTTCCACTTCCGGTGGGACCAGCTTTTTAGCATGCTTGTCGGGGACGCAGGTTCTCGGCTCCCTGTCAACGCACTAGACTAGTGTGGAACAACATTGAGCAGCAGGTATATATATCTATGGATCTGGGCAACACTTATCATTTTTATTGGGCATGTGTTCAAATAACTTCGGCCCCGTTTTTTATTGGAAGAATCCTTTACTTGGCATGTCATGGACATATTGTCATAAGACCCATCTCTGGTTAGAGACTGGGGAAAGTATATACATCGATTTATACTTTCTAGTTCAGCAGTCTCCTTGCTAATTATCTTTTTGAGCACCCATAGCTATGGGAAACCTGCTTTTAAATTAAGAGGACTGCAGTCTCTTCTTTTCCCCTTTATGGGCTCCTCCCTTGTTGTGGGTTGGAGAGGTATATATGTATTTACAGGTATGGCACCTTGACACTGACATGCAGATATATATGTTTATTTATTCTCACAGATACTAGTGTACTCATCATCCGAGGAGTGCAGTGTCTGTGGGGTGCCTGCCCTGTCTTCTTCCACGGACGCTCGGTCCAGTTTGCATGAGTATTTGTCACAATCTGGATGGAGGCCGAAGTGTAGAGAGGGCTTCCCTTGCAGCTCAGTGCGAGTCACCCCTGGAAGTGGTACAGGAGGTGAAGCGTCCCAAGTAGCACAGGTCGCCTGTGGTGAGCACCAGATGATTTCAGAAACTCTGGGTAAGGCAGGCAACTAGAGGAGTAGTAAAAGCCAGGCCGAGAGTCAAACACCGGTGATCAGTCCAAGAGCAAGGTAAGAAGCAAAACAGGGACGAGCCGGGGTCATACACAGGTGAGCAGGCAGAAACAGAGTCCTTAGGCAAGCTGGGGTCATACACTGGGAAAACAGGCAGGTAGTTAGCAAGAGCAAAGTCCAAAAGGCAAGCCGAGGGTCAAACACCAGGAGGAGATCAGATGGTTCAGAAACAAGCCGGGTCACAATAGGAAGTCCAAACAGGAAGCACAGGAAGATGAGAGATAATCCAGCAATGAGTCTGCTCCTATGGACACCTTTTATAGGCTAGCAGAGGGCAGTTTCAATTGAGGCAGGAACGACCATTGCTATTACTGGCAATGTTGCCAGTTCTCCTACGGCCATTTCCCTGACGGGCCAGCAGAGGGCTGTGTCGATTGAGCCAGGAGTGTCCATGACTAGTACTGGCAGAAATGCCAGTACGGTTGTGTCCCTGACAGTATTCCTCTGGGCCAGGTCTATCACAGCCATCCATGAGGTTAAGCTGGACAATATGGTATACCCTTGGCTGGTTAAGCGGGGCTGATTAAGTAAACGCACTCTACAGTGTATTTGTGAATTATGGTGAGCATGATTTCAATCGGACCTTCGGGCCCAGTAACTATATGTATGAAATATATAAGAAATGTATTCATTATGGATTTTCTCTCTTTCTTTTAAGTCTGTAAAGATGCTTTAGCCATTGCTGATGGTTCCTGACGAAGCAGCTATTGAATAATATCAATTTGTGAAACGCGTTGAACCAGGCAGATGTCTTTACACATAATTGATACAGTTTGTATTATGACAATTTTGATGTATTAATGCTTTCAACAATTTTACACAACTTTAATAAAGTTTTATTTTATTCATATATTGTTGATAACCTGATACCCTTTAAAGTATGGCCAGCATAAGTCTACAATAAGACTGGAACCAGCTGAACCCATTTTTTTTTTTTTTTTTTTTTTACAAGAAATCAGAACTTATAAAGAACCATTATAAGCCGGCTGATAACACTTTTACTCTATCATCCAGATAAGTTATAGTGGCTCTTCTATTATCCATAAAGATGACACAAGGAGTGTAACTCCCTCCCCAATCCCTGGGACTTTCCCTACAACATCCTCTCATGTCTGAGGGAGAATTCACACTTGAAATCGCATTCGGTGCTCCGGCTGCTCTGCGTTGCTTGCCTCTAGGGGGCAGTGTGATACACCATCCATCGCATTGCTCTTTTTTCTTGTACAAGCTTTGTTTAAAGTGTTTAAAGTGTACAAAACATACGCGTGTTGTGCTCCCAGACATTGCCCTGTAACAAAATGCGGCGTGTCTGCATTTTATCCCAGCACAGCGCTAGGCTGCATTGCAGTGTGAATGGGACATATAGAAAACAATTGTTCCCTGTGTCTCCCTGCAGTGACAGGCGTTTGACTATGGGATAAAATGTCACCACATAGAGTGTGAAGGGACCAACTGTTTGTTTTGATGATGTATCAGTCCTGCGCCTTTTAGGCACTCAATCTGTGTTTGCTTCATTTCTGCATGCATTTTCAATGCGTTTACATGTCTACACTCTGCTTTTTTTTTTATAAATTGCGTTTACACACACTTATCTTCACTCACACGTTTGTGGTTATTTTCTGCACATTGATGCACATTTGTGCCCGGTTATGCAGAAAAACTCAGCACGCTGCACTTTTTCTTAATGCACATGAAAGCAGCGCTATGGTGTCATCTCAGCACATTGGAATACATTCATTTTTCTTCTATATGCCTTTGTTTATTCCCCCCTGACTGAATCTGCTGTAAATAAGCCCATAAACATTGTATGAATGACTGAAATGAATGAATAAAAATGTAATAAAATGAATGAATTGCAGGGAGCCTCATATCCAGCACTGCAGCCCTTCCATGTGCTGTCACTGTAGTGTGTGTGCCTCCTTCACACTACATGCAGTCAGCTGCAGATTATTTATAAAGGAGAAATGAATGAATTCCAATGAGAAATGAAAGCTGTATCCCCTCCATGACACAACGCAGGAATAATCCTCACATCACCCACAGGAGATGGAATATATAATATATTCTTATCACACCTCCCCCTCCTATATATCCCTATACCAATCCTCAATCCGCTCTATATCTCCTCCATAATAGAACGCTATCAGAAACATCATCTCTCCTCCATCATCCTCCTCTATCCTACAGCGCCCAGATTTCTCATCCAATATAAAGAATAATCCTAGATTTCTCCCTCTCTAACCACCATCATCCCTCCCATCCATTCCCCACCACGTCTCAACAAATACTACTTCCGCTCCCAGCATCCCCTGCCTTTCCTCTCATAACTCCTCCAGCACTAGAAAACGGATCTGTCCTGCAATATTGGGCTCCGGCGGCAGCGGCCATTTTGTCGTGGACACAAATGCATTGATCGTAATGGCAGAATTCTCAAACGCTAGAGCACGAATGTCCTTTCTTTGCTAAGTCTCTGGTCTGTGGAAAAAAAAAAAAACCCTCAGGATAGGTAATATATATATATATATATATATATATATATATATAATATATATATAGATATAGATATGATACAAACTGCTGTGAAATAAAGTCATAAAGACAAAAAAAGAAATAAGCAATATATAGTGATTGTTTCTCCACAGCCTCATATGTGTACAATGCAGAGAATTTCAGATATAAAACATATGACATTGTGGTTATAATAAAGTGTGTATGAGGTACAGACGCTGTGATGTCACTACCAATAATAAGCGTACCCCGGATATCGCCACATTAGGGTTCATTCACACCGTTTCTGTTTACCTCCATTATTCTGTATGGAATCATTACCAGGAGAAAACGGCGTTCTATGTGCCGCAGTCACACCACAATATGGCGTCATTTAGCCGCCGTTCACATTGACTTCACCTGAAATCTCACAATTTCAAAGCCGCAATCTCAGAGCGACATTGACTGCGACTTTGAAGATATCAGTGCAGCCGCATGCACAGATGTCTATTCAAGTCGCACCCAAAATCTGCAAAAGTAGTGGGGGGAGGGGGGCAGTAGAAAACAGGCAGCAATGTTTAGGAAATACAATATAAACAATAGAAAAGGCATCAGGGAGGGGGCTACAGGGCCCTCTAACAGACTGCTAGCCGCTGCTCTACCACCCTCTGAAGAACATTCCACCATTGATCACTTTTCAGAGGGCAGTAAGCATTACAGGCAGTGTGAAAGAGCCCCAAGGCCTTGTTTACATGGGGCAGTAGGGACACTTCTCCTAATTTCACAGCCGTGTAAGTGCGGGTGTCTGGCCCTGAACACAGATAGTAAGCATTCAGGGGCGCACACCATCCCCCACACGACTGTCACACTGGGAGCAGTGGCTGTGTCTGTTGTTGTCTTTGTGTTCCAATTAACATCAATGGGACTGCCTGCATGGAACGCCTGTGAATCCCCATCCATGCAGGTGAACACGGCCCTCGCCCAGCGTACACTTAGTACTCCCCATGTGATGGAAGCCATACTCCTCGCTCACACTGAGGGGGGGTTTGAAATCCTCCAAGTCCAGCTGAACTCGCACAATTTCACACCTACATGTCAGTGCGAGTTTGGGGGCGATTTGACAGACACCTGTGTGAGTTCATGCACAGATGTCCATTGAAATCGCCCCAAAGTCACCTAAAGTAGTGCAGAAACGACATTTGGGAATCAGTGCAACGCCACAAAGTCAGCGTCGCATCGATTCAGACAGCGCCATTGCCAGTCAGATCAGAGCAATGTGAATGTGGGCTGAAACTCCCATCCCCCGAGAATCATCAGGTGTTACCTGTTATATATCAGAGAGACACTCATAGCAAATTACTATTTATTAACCCCTTCCACTCAACACCAATGCTTTCATTGTTTGCTGACTTTATTTGAAGAAATAATACATTCTAATAATGATTTATTTTATTAAAATTTCTATATTGTATATACAGTATATGGAGTCAGTATAATATGCAGCTGCTTTTTTCTGTGAAAAAAAAAATAAAAATAAAGTTCATTTTTGGATTTATGCCTCCTGCAGTATACTAAATATATATATATATATATATATGTATATGTATATATATATTATATAGATATATATATATATATACACATACACACACACACACACACATATACATAGTCACTTTATTGTGCAAGGGATTGGTGAAACACATGGCTATGTGGGCTGTACAATGTGCCACCTTTTTATATGAAAAAATTTACAGTACAGAGAACCCCCCCCCCCCCCCCCCCAGTTGCGCACTCATGAAATCTGCACTCTGTGTATTAAAGACCCTGGACCCTCACACCCTTACAAACATTCACGTGTGGCACAATAATTAAATAATATTTTTGGTATACAAGGACAGTGCAATATGTTACCATGATAATAGTGAGTGGGCTCAGTTTTTAAGCCCCTCCCATTATTATCACAATTATGCCACACACAATTCACGCTGTCTGATTATCCTTTGGTTACTCGTGGCTAAACCTCCCCAGGAAATAAAATTATCTAAGGCTCTATGAACGATATTTTTTCTATTTTAATAAATCTATTTCTAGTAATAATAAAAAAAAATAACTATTTTGTTTTTTTTGTCCTCAAAAGCTGCATAAAGTACGTGGTTTATCAAATCAGGCCTACAAGATGCTCAGACTTCTTAGGCAGTATGTCAATAATATTCTTTTTACCCGCTTCAATACAGGGCACTTTTACCCCCTTCCTGCCCTGGCCAACTTTCAGTGCTGTCAAACTTTGAATGACAATTGCACGGTCATACAACCCTGTACCCAACGAGATTGTTATTTTTTGGTGGTATTTAATCACTGCTGTGTTTTTTATTTTTTGCTAAAAAAAAAAAAAATTGTCAGAAAGTTTTGTAAATAAGTAATTTTTCTCCTTCACTGATGTGAGCTGAGGAGGCTGCACTGATAGGGATGGATAATGGATAGGGATGAGCCGAAGACCCCCTGTTTGGTTTGCACCAGAACTTTCAAACATCACGGAAATTCATAACCAAATAACGAACCCCCAGGTCTATGGGACCGGAACTGGAAAAATCAATAGTGCCCATTTTGAAGGCTTATATGCAAGTAATTGAACATGCAATGGTTACAGGGGCACAAAACGCACAGAAATATACGGCGTTAAACGGCACATAACACACAGAAATATACGGCATTAAACATGCAGTATTGCAAAGAAATATACTGCGTTAAACAGCACATAAAGCACTAAAATATTCTGCGTTAAACGGCACATAACACACAGGAATATACTGCGTTAAACGGCACATAACACACAGAAATATACTGCGTTAAACAGCACATACCGCACAGAAATATACTGCGTTAAACAGCACATAACGCACAGAAATATACTGCGTTAAACGGCACATAACGCACAGAAATATACTGCATTAAACGGCACATAAAAGCAATGAAATATACTGCATTAAACGTGCACTTACGCACAGAAATGTACTGCCTTAAACGCCACATAACACACAGAAATAAACTGCGTTAAACGTGCACTTACGCACAGAAATATACTGCATTAAACGGCACATAAAACACGGAAATATACTGCGTTAAACGGCACCTAAAGCACAGAAATATACTGCATTAAACGGCACAAAACACACAGAAATATACTGCGTTAATGGGTGTAACG
Source organism: Pelophylax lessonae (assembly GCF_965119305.1). Lineage (NCBI taxonomy): Eukaryota > Metazoa > Chordata > Amphibia > Anura > Ranidae > Pelophylax > Pelophylax lessonae. The sequence continues at coordinate 137,530,257 of NC_138778.1, forward strand.
GATCTTTGTACCCCAGGTGGGCACATCCGCCGGATCTGTGTCTCCTGTCCTCCAAACGCACCCACAGCCTGCAGAGAAGCCATATCCAGCCCGTAAACCCTCAATCACGAGACAATCCACACAGGTGTTGAGGGTTAGCCATGCAGAGCTTAAACTGTTTATTACATTCCAAGACAACAGTTTTACATACAGTTAGGGAAACTCCCCTTAGCCTTTCCACAGAAGGGGGGGAAGGGAACCAACCAATGAGAACTGAACATTTGTACATTTGAAACATGCAGTCTTAATACACACCCCCTGCGGAGAGATGTCTCCAACTCAGACCATTGTCTGCCATGAATCCACACACTAAAGCCCCGTACACACGTACCGATCGTCGGCATACAAATGTTCGTCTTTTCTCCCCGGGATGTCGGTGTCTGTTGAAAAGTGCAAAGACAGCACAAGGACAGCACAAGAATTTTGTCTGCAGACTTCAGCTGACTGCAGAAGTGATGTCATGTAATGGTTAACTTTCCCTGTGTTTTTAATTTTCTGAGCATGCCCAGTCTTGCAAATCTGCGGTCTGTCGGCCGAATTCTGTACTGACAGGCGAACAATCGTCCGTTCTGGTGTCCGCAGACAAAAATTTTCATGTTTGCACGAAAGACTTTTGTCCGCGGATTGTGCGCAGACATCTGTCGGAGGCACCATACTAACACGCGTACAATCGGCAGATCTTTCGTCCGCCGACGTTTGTATGCCGACGATCGGTACGTGTGTACGGGCCTTTAGACACAGAAACAGGAGGGGGGGGGGATGGGTTGTAACATTACATTACATTAACTCAATGCCATGAGTCAGTTGTTCAGAGGATGAATAAAGGGAAAATAAAATGCAATGTCCCAAACTCATAAGAAAATGACACAAAGGGGTTTACAATCCAGGAACAGGGTGATCCGTCACCCATAGTGACGGCTAGTACCGTCACATCTCTTCCCCCCCAAAGGTAGACCAATCCAGGCACTAGACCTCCAACTGGTCTGTGCCTGAATTAGTCGGGTAACAAATCCCAAAAAGAGTCAATGTCTGTTTGCCTGGATAATTCGTCGGCGTTGCCGTTTTGCTTCCCAGGCCAGTAGTGGATGGTAAAGTCAAAAGGCTGCAGCGCCAAACTCCAGTAGCTTCTGGCCCATAGTCTGTCGGTAGGAGGCTTGCGCACAGTCCCCTCCAAAACACACAGTGACAGTGGGTTCTGTCACATTTCTCCCCTTTTAAAAACAGACTAACAAGGTTCCTGACCCTCAAATGGTCTGGACCTGCGTTAGTCACAAACTTCCACCCCAGGCAACCAGGAAAAGTAAAAGAACGACTCTGGCGCTGGGGAGCAACACCGCACATAGGGTCTCCCATGAATAAAAACAGCCGCTGCAGAGTGGGAACAGCTGTCTGCACTCCTCTGATCCAGGGCAGGGTTGCAGATATTGGGGGGAGCTGAATAATTCTCTGCCCTGATGCCAGCGCTTCCGCTGGTAGGGAATGTAGGCTGGTAGGGCTATGCATTTGGGGAGAAAAAGGTACTTGCTTTTCTCCTGGTGTAGTTACCAGCCGCTGAGAAGGTATCTTGCAGGGACTGTCTCCCAGATTCTTCATCTCTGGTTCTGATGCTGGGCAGAGACCATCAGCGCTCTGTCCTGTAGCCAGCGCTTCTGCTGGGGGGATGAACATTGGGGTAGTGTCCAATTGCTGGGGAGGGAGAATTGCTTCCTTTACTCCCGGTGGGGATATCTGCTGTTGGGAAAACAGCTCACGCAGATCCTCTCTCAGACTCTCCGGATCCAACTCTTTTTCTGATGCTGGGCAGATGCCAGGGGCACTCTGCCCTGTAGCCAGCACATCTGCTGGGGCGATAAACACTGGGGTAGTGTCCAAGTGCTGGGGAAACGGCTCACTGAGGTCACCCCTCGGACTCCCTGGATCTACCTCTGAGGGTGGGCAGAGGCCAGCGGCACTCTGCCCCGTAGCCAGCGCTTCTGCTGGGGGGGATAAACACTGGGGTAGTGTCCAAGTGCTGGGGAAACGGCTCACTGAGGTCACCCCTCGGACTCCCTGGATCTACCTCTGAGGGTGGGCAGAGGCCAGCGGCACTCTGCCCCGTAGCCAGCGCTTTTGCTGGGGGGATAACCACTGGGGTAGTGTCCAAGTGCTGGGGAAACGGCTCACTGAGGTCACCCCTCGGACTCCCTGGATCTACCTCTGAGGGTGGGCAGAGGCCAGCGGCACTCTGCCCCGTAGCCAGCGCTTCTGCTGGGGGGATAAACACTGGGGTAGTGTCCAAGTGCTGGGGAAACGGCTCACTGAGGTCACCCCTCGGACTCCCTGGATCTACCTCTGAGGGTGGGCAGAGGCCAGCGGCACTCTGCCCCGTAGCCAGCGCTTCTGCTGGGGGGATAACCACTGGGGTAGTGTCCAAGTGCTGGGGAAACGGCTCACTGAGGTCACCCCTCGGACTCCCTGGATCTACCTCTGAGGGTGGGCAGAGGCCAGCAGCACTCTGCCCGTAGCCAGCGCTTCTGCTGGGGGGATAAACACTGGGGTAGTGTCCAATTGTTGGGGAGGGAGAATTGCTTCCTCTACTCCCGGTGGGGGTATCTGCTGTTGGGAAAACAGCTCACGCAGATCCTCTCTCAGACTCTCCGGATCCAACTCTTTTTCTGATGCTGGGCAGATGCCAGGGGCACTCTGCCCTGTAGCCAATGCTTCTGCTGGGGCACCAGATGAGATACTCTGGACTTGCTGCTGATCACCATTTCCCAGCCTTCCAGCGCCTGTCTCAACTCCCCCTTCTGAGACCTTCATGCTATTAGCTTGTCTTGCTGCCTGGTGGACCTCCGGTGCGTTCCGGCATTCTAGCGCTCGCAGTGCCCTCTGTATCATCACTGCTTCTTCCATTGCAGTTAGTACGGGAAAACGCAGGGTCACCCCTGGCCCCATTTGCTTCTCATCTTCGTGACTGTCTGCTATTTCTCTCGGACAGTCCCAGGCAACGGGAGCCATGCCAGGCTGTTGATCACCGTCAAACAGCCGCTTGTAGGCAATCTCGAGCTCCCATTCCTGCTCAACCAGGAACTCCAATTCCTCCAGGTCACACGCCTCGTCGGGGAGGTCCAGCACCTCATCTCGGAAATCCAGAATGTGTTCCAGCCGCCACTCCTCATCGCTCCCAAAGTCTGGGTCTCCGTACATTTTTTGATGGAGCAGCCCCACGCCGCCATAGCCAACGCCTTCTGTTGGACTGCCATCTGCTGTACCTGGCCACAGTTGAGCCGCGAACCACCGGAGGGCTCTGTAGCTGGCGTCCAGCCTCATTTCCTCCTGGACCAATCTTCCGAGCTCTGTCTTCCATTCATCTCGCGGTCGTTCCCTCAGGAACACCTCTCGCGCACGGTACTGCTTCCGGTACATCTCTGTGGAGGAGGGAAGGATCTTCCCCTGATGGTGCCGCTCGTGGCTTAGCGCCTCATGCCAGAGTTGCCGGCGGATCACATCCTCCCAGCCGAGCCTGGTGTGCTCTGTCGCTGGTCCCCGATGGTGCTTCCGCATGCCTTGCAGCCTCCTCCCGAACTCCGCTCTCATGCTGGCTGGTCCCCGTATCACTCCTCGGCAGCTGCCCAGATCTTGAATCCTGGTGGTGGTTTGGATGTCCTGGACTGCAGGAGACATCCCACCGCTGCCAACCAATGTAACGGATCTTTGTACCCCAGGTGGGCACATCCGCCGGATCTGTGTCTCCTGTCCTGCAAACGCACCCACAGCCTGCAGAGAAGCCATATCCAGCCCGTAACCCCTCAATCACGAGACAATCCACACAGGTGTTGAGGGTTAGCCATGCAGAGCTTAAACTGTTTATTACATTCCAAGACAACAGTTTTACATACAGTTAGGGAAACTCCCCTTAGCCTTTCCACAGAAGGGGGGGAAGGGAACCAACCAATGAGAACTGAACATTTGTACATTTGAAACAAGCAGTCTTAATACACACCCCCTGCGGAGAGATGTCTCCAACTCAGACCATTGTCTGCCATGAATCCACACACTTAGACACAGAAACAGGAGGGGGGGGGGATGGGTTGTAACATTACATTACATTAACTCAATGCCATGAGTCAGTTGTTCAGAGGATGAATAAAGGGAAAATAAAATGCAATGTCCCAAACTCATAAGAAAATGACACAAAGGGGTTTACAATCCAGGAACAGGGTGATCCGTCACCCATAGTGACGGCTAGTACCGTCACATCTCTTCCCCCCCAAAGGTAGACCAATCTAGGCACTAGACCTCCAACTGGTCTGTGCCTGAGTTAGTCGGGTAACAAATCCCAAAAAGAGTCAATGTCTGTTTGCCTGGATAATTCGTCGGCGTTGCCGTTTTGCTTCCCAGGCCAGTAGTGGATGGTAAAGTCAAAAGGCTGCAGCGCCAAACTCCAGTAGCTTCTGGCCCATAGTCTGTCGGTAGGAGGCTTGCGCACAGTCCCCTCCAAAACACACAGTGACAGTGGGTTCTGTCACATTTCTCCCCTTTTAAAAACAGACTAACAAGGTTCCTGACCCTCAAATGGTCTGGACCTGCGTTAGTCACAAACTTCCACCCCAGGCAACCAGGAAAAGTAAAAGAACGACTCTGGCGCTGGGCAGCAACACCGCACATAGGGTCTCCCATGAATAAAAACAGCCGCTGCAGAGTGGGAACAGCTGTCTGCACTCCTCTGATCCAGGGCAGGGTTGCAGATATTGGGGGGAGCTGAATAATTCTCTGCCCTGATGCCAGCGCTTCCGCTGGTAGGGAATGTAGGCTGGTAGGGCTATGCATTTGGGGAGAAAAAGGTACTTGCTTTTCTCCTGGTGTAGTTACGAGCCGCTGAGAAGCTATCTTGCAGGGACTGTCTCCCGGATTCTTCATCTCTGGTTCTGATGCTGGGCAGAGACCATCAGCGCTCTGTCCTGTAGCCAGCGCTTCTGCTGGGGGGATGAACATTGGGGTAGTGTCCAATTGCTGGGGAGGGAGAATTGCTTCCTCTACTCCCGGTGGGGATATCTGCTGTTGGGAAAACAGCTCACGCAGATCCTCTCTCAGACTCTCCGGATCCAACTCTTTTTCTGATGCTGGGCAGATGCCAGGGGCACTCTGCCCTGTAGCCAGCACATCTGCTGGGGCGATAAACACTGGGGTAGTGTCCAAGTGCTGGGGAAACGGCTCACTGAGGTCACCCCTCGGACTCCCTGGATCTACCTCTGAGGGTGGGCAGAGGCCAGCGGCACTCTGCCCCGTAGCCAGCGCTTCTGCTGGGGGGATAACCACTGGGGTAGTGTCCAAGTGCTGGGGAAACGGCTCACTGAGGTCACCCCTCGGACTCCCTGGATCTACCTCTGAGGGTGGGCAGAGGCCAGCAGCACTCTGCCCCGTAGCCAGCGCTTCTGCTGGGGGGATAAACACTGGGGTAGTGTCCAATTGTTGGGGAGGGAGAATTGCTTCCTCTACTCCCGGTGGGGGTATCTGCTGTTGGGAAAACAGCTCACGCAGATCCTCTCTCAGACTCTCCGGATCCAACTCTTTTTCTGATGCTGGGCAGATGCCAGGGGCACTCTGCCCTGTAGCCAATGCTTCTGCTGGGGCACCAGATGAGATACTCTGGACTTGCTGCTGATCACCATTTCCCAGCCTTCCAGCGCCTGTCTCAACTCCCCCTTCTGAGACCTTCATGCTATTAGCTTGTCTTGCTGCCTGGTGGACCTCCGGTGCGTTCCGGCATTCTAGCGCTCGCAGTGCCCTCTGTATCATCACTGCTTCTTCCATTGCAGTTAGTACGGGAAAACGCAGGGTCACCCCTGGCCCCATTTGCTTCTCATCTTCGTGACTGTCTGCTATTTCTCTCGGACAGTCCCAGGCAACGGGAGCCATGCCAGGCTGTTGATCACCGTCAAACAGCCGCTTGTAGGCAATCTCGAGCTCCCATTCCTGCTCAACCAGGAACTCCAATTCCTCCAGGTCACACGCCTCGTCGGGGAGGTCCAGCACCTCATCTCGGAAATCCAGAATGTGTTCCAGCCGCCACTCCTCATCGCTCCCAAAGTCTGGGTCTCCGTACATTTTTTGATGGAGCAGCCCCACGCCGCCATAGCCAACGCCTTCTGTTGGACTGCCATCTGCTGTACCTGGCCACAGTTGAGCCGCGAACCACCGGAGGGCTCTGTAGCTGGCGTCCAGCCTCATTTCCTCCTGGACCAATCTTCCGAGCTCTGTCTTCCATTCATCTCGCGGTCGTTCCCTCAGGAACACCTCTCGCGCACGGTACTGCTTCCGGTACATCTCTGTGGAGGAGGGAAGGATCTTCCCCTGATGGTGCCGCTCGTGGCTTAGCGCCTCATGCCAGAGTTGCCGGCGGATCACATCCTCCCAGCCGAGCCTGGTGTGCTCTGTCGCTGGTCCCCGATGGTGCTTCCGCATGCCTTGCAGCCTCCTCCCGAACTCCGCTCTCATGCTGGCTGGTCCCCGTATCACTCCTCGGCAGCTGCCCAGATCTTGAATCCTGGTGGTGGTTTGGATGTCCTGGACTGCAGGAGACATCCCACCGCTGCCAACCAATGTAACGGATCTTTGTACCCCAGGTGGGCACATCCGCCGGATCTGTGTCTCCTGTCCTGCAAACGCACCCACAGCCTGCAGAGAAGCCATATCCAGCCCGTAACCCCTCAATCACGAGACAATCCACACAGGTGTTGAGGGTTAGCCATGCAGAGCTTAAACTGTTTATTACATTCCAAGACAACAGTTTTACATACAGTTAGGGAAACTCCCCTTAGCCTTTCCACAGAAGGGGGGGAAGGGAACCAACCAATGAGAACTGAACATTTGTACATTTGAAACAAGCAGTCTTAATACACACCCCCTGCGGAGAGATGTCTCCAACTCAGACCATTGTCTGCCATGAATCCACACACTTAGACACAGAAACAGGAGGGGGGGGGGATGGGTTGTAACATTACATTACATTAACTCAATGCCATGAGTCAGTTGTTCAGAGGATGAATAAAGGGAAAATAAAATGCAATGTCCCAAACTCATAAGAAAATGACACAAAGGGGTTTACAATCCAGGAACAGGGTGATCCGTCACCCATAGTGACGGCTAGTACCGTCACATCTCTTCCCCCCCAAAGGTAGACCAATCTAGGCACTAGACCTCCAACTGGTCTGTGCCTGAGTTAGTCGGGTAACAAATCCCAAAAAGAGTCAATGTCTGTTTGCCTGGATAATTCGTCGGCGTTGCCGTTTTGCTTCCCAGGCCAGTAGTGGATGGTAAAGTCAAAAGGCTGCAGCGCCAAACTCCAGTAGCTTCTGGCCCATAGTCTGTCGGTAGGAGGCTTGCGCACAGTCCCCTCCAAAACACACAGTGACAGTGGGTTCTGTCACATTTCTCCCCTTTTAAAAACAGACTAACAAGGTTCCTGACCCTCAAATGGTCTGGACCTGCGTTAGTCACAAACTTCCACCCCAGGCAACCAGGAAAAGTAAAAGAACGACTCTGGCGCTGGGCAGCAACACCGCACATAGGGTCTCCCATGAATAAAAACAGCCGCTGCAGAGTGGGAACAGCTGTCTGCACTCCTCTGATCCAGGGCAGGGTTGCAGATATTGGGGGGAGCTGAATAATTCTCTGCCCTGATGCCAGCGCTTCCGCTGGTAGGGAATGTAGGCTGGTAGGGCTATGCATTTGGGGAGAAAAAGGTACTTGCTTTTCTCCTGGTGTAGTTACGAGCCGCTGAGAAGCTATCTTGCAGGGACTGTCTCCCGGATTCTTCATCTCTGGTTCTGATGCTGGGCAGAGACCATCAGCGCTCTGTCCTGTAGCCAGCGCTTCTGCTGGGGGGATGAACATTGGGGTAGTGTCCAATTGCTGGGGAGGGAGAATTGCTTCCTCTACTCCCGGTGGGGATATCTGCTGTTGGGAAAACAGCTCACGCAGATCCTCTCTCAGACTCTCCGGATCCAACTCTTTTTCTGATGCTGGGCAGATGCCAGGGGCACTCTGCCCTGTAGCCAGCACATCTGCTGGGGCGATAAACACTGGGGTAGTGTCCAAGTGCTGGGGAAACGGCTCACTGAGGTCACCCCTCGGACTCCCTGGATCTACCTCTGAGGGTGGGCAGAGGCCAGCGGCACTCTGCCCCGTAGCCAGCGCTTCTGCTGGGGGGATAAACACTGGGGTAGTGTCCAAGTGCTGGGGAAACGGCTCACTGAGGTCACCCCTCGGACTCCCTGGATCTACCTCTGAGGGTGGGCAGAGGCCAGCGGCACTCTGCCCCATAGCCAGCGCTTCTGCTGGGGGGATAACCACTGGGGTAGTGTCCAAGTGCTGGGGAAACGGCTCACTGAGGTCACCCCTCGGACTCCCTGGATCTACCTCTGAGGGTGGGCAGAGGCCAGCGGCACTCTGCCCCGTAGCCAGCGCTTCTGCTGGGGGGATAAACACTGGGGTAGTGTCCAAGTGCTGGGGAAACGGCTCACTGAGGTCACCCCTCGGACTCCCTGGATCTACCTCTGAGGGTGGGCAGAGGCCAGCGGCACTCTGCCCCGTAGCCAGCGCTTCTGCTGGGGGGATAACCACTGGGGTAGTGTCCAAGTGCTGGGGAAACGGCTCACTGAGGTCACCCCTCGGACTCCCTGGATCTACCTCTGAGGGTGGGCAGAGGCCAGCAGCACTCTGCCCCGTAGCCAGCGCTTCTGCTGGGGGGATAAACACTGGGGTAGTGTCCAATTGTTGGGGAGGGAGAATTGCTTCCTCTACTCCCGGTGGGGGTATCTGCTGTTGGGAAAACAGCTCACGCAGATCCTCTCTCAGACTCTCCGGATCCAACTCTTTTTCTGATGCTGGGCAGATGCCAGGGGCACTCTGCCCTGTAGCCAATGCTTCTGCTGGGGCACCAGATGAGATACTCTGGACTTGCTGCTGATCACCATTTCCCAGCCTTCCAGCGCCTGTCTCAACTCCCCCTTCTGAGACCTTCATGCTATTAGCTTGTCTTGCTGCCTGGTGGACCTCCGGTGCGTTCCAGCATTCTAGCGCTCGCAGTGCCCTCTGTATCATCACTGCTTCTTCCATTGCAGTTAGTACGGGAAAACGCAGGGTCACCCCTGGCCCCATTTGCTTCTCATCTTCGTGACTGTCTGCTATTTCTCTCGGACAGTCCCAGGCAACGGGAGCCATGCCAGGCTGTTGATCACCGTCAAACAGCCGCTTGTAGGCAATCTCGAGCTCCCATTCCTGCTCAACCAGGAACTCCAATTCCTCCAGGTCACACGCCTCGTCGGGGAGGTCCAGCACCTCATCTCGGAAATCCAGAATGTGTTCCAGCCGCCACTCCTCATCGCTCCCAAAGTCTGGGTCTCCGTACATTTTTTGATGGAGCAGCCCCACGCCGCCATAGCCAACGCCTTCTGTTGGGCTGCCATCTGCTGTACCTGGCCACAGTTGAGCCGCGAACCACCGGAGGGCTCTGTAGCTGGCGTCCAGCCTCATTTCCTCCTGGACCAATCTTCCGAGCTCTGTCTTCCATTCATCTCGCGGTCGTTCCCTCAGGAACACCTCTCGCGCACGGTACTGCTTCCGGTACATCTCTGTGGAGGAGGGAAGGATCTTCCCCTGATGGTGCCGCTCGTGGCTTAGCGCCTCATGCCAGAGTTGCCGGCGGATCACATCCTCCCAGCCGAGCCTGGTGTGCTCTGTCGCTGGTCCCCGATGGTGCTTCCGCATGCCTTGCAGCCTCCTCCCGAACTCCGCTCTCATGCTGGCTGGTCCCCGTATCACTCCTCGGCAGCTGCCCAGATCTTGAATCCTGGTGGTGGTTTGGATGTCCTGGACTGCAGGAGACATCCCACCGCTGCCAACCAATGTAACGGATCTTTGTACCCCAGGTGGGCACATCCGCCGGATCTGTGTCTCCTGTCCTCCAAACGCACCCACAGCCTGCAGAGAAGCCATATCCAGCCCGTAACCCCTCAATCACGAGACAATCCACACAGGTGTTGAGGGTTAGCCATGCAGAGCTTAAACTGTTTATTACATTCCAAGACAACAGTTTTACATACAGTTAGGGAAACTCCCCTTAGCCTTTCCACAGAAGGGGGGGAAGGGAACCAACCAATGAGAACTGAACATTTGTACATTTGAAACAAGCGGTCTTAATACACACCCCCTGCGGAGAGATGTCTCCAACTCAGACCATTGTCTGCCATGAATCCACACACTTAGACACAGAAACAGGAGGGGTGGGGGGGATGGGTTGTAACATTACATTACATTAACTCAATGCCATGAGTCAGTTGTTCAGAGGATAAATAAAGGGAAAATAAAATGCAATGTCCCAAACTCATAAGAAAATGACACAAAGGGGTTTACAATCCAGGAACAGGGTGATCCGTCACCCATAGTGATGGCTAGTACCGTCACATCTCTTCCCCCCCAAAGGTAGACCAATCCAGGCACTAGACCTCCAACTGGTCTGTGCCTGAGTTAGTCGGGTAACAAATCCCAAAAAGAGTCAATGTCTGTTTGCCTGGATAATTCGTCGGCGTTGCCGTTTTGCTTCCCAGGCCAGTAGTGGATGGTAAAGTCAAAAGGCTGCAGCGCCAAACTCCAGTAGCTTCTGGCCCATAGTCTGTCGGTAGGAGGCTTGCGCACAGTCCCCTCCAAAACACACAGTGACAGTGGGTTCTGTCACATTTCTCCCCTTTTAAAAACAGACTAACAAGGTTCCTGACCCTCAAATGGTCTGGACCTGCGTTAGTCACAAACTTCCACCCCAGGCAACCAGGAAAAGTAAAAGAACGACTCTGGCGCTGGGCAGCAACACCGCACATAGGGTCTCCCATGAATAAAAACAGCCGCTGCAGAGTGGGAACAGCTGTCTGCACTCCTCTGATCCAGGGCAGGGTTGCAGATATTGGGGGAGCTGAATAATTCTCTGCCCTGATGCCAGCGCTTCCGCTGGTAGGGAATGTAGGCTGGTAGGGCTATGCATTTGGGGAGAAAAAGGTACTTGCTTTTCTCCTGGTGTAGTTACGAGCCGCTGAGAAGCTATCTTGCAGGGACTGTCTCCCGGATTCTTCATCTCTGGTTCTGATGCTGGGCAGAGACCATCAGCGCTCTGTCCTGTAGCCAGCGCTTCTGCTGGGGGGATGAACATTGGGGTAGTGTCCAATTGCTGGGGAGGGAGAATTGCTTCCTCTACTCCCGGTGGGGATATCTGCTGTTGGGAAAACAGCTCACGCAGATCCTCTCTCAGACTCTCCGGATCCAACTCTTTTTCTGATGCTGGGCAGATGCCAGGGGCACTCTGCCCTGTAGCCAGCACATCTGCTGGGGCGATAAACACTGGGGTAGTGTCCAAGTGCTGGGGAAACGGCTCACTGAGGTCACCCCTCGGACTCCCTGGATCTACCTCTGAGGGTGGGCAGAGGCCAGCGGCACTCTGCCCCGTAGCCAGCGCTTCTGCTGGGGGGATAAACACTGGGGTAGTGTCCAAGTGCTGGGGAAACGGCTCACTGAGGTCACCCCTCGGACTCCCTGGATCTACCTCTGAGGGTGGGCAGAGGCCAGCGGCACTCTGCCCCGTAGCCAGCGCTTCTGCTGGGGGGATAACCACTGGGGTAGTGTCCAAGTGCTGGGGAAACGGCTCACTGAGGTCACCCCTCGGACTCCCTGGATCTACCTCTGAGGGTGGGCAGAGGCCAGCAGCACTCTGCCCCGTAGCCAGCGCTTCTGCTGGGGGGATAAACACTGGGGTAGTGTCCAATTGTTGGGAGGGAGAATTGCTTCCTCTACTCCCGGTGGGGGTATCTGCTGTTGGGAAAACAGCTCACGCAGATCCTCTCTCAGACTCTCCGGATCCAACTCTTTTTCTGATGCTGGGCAGATGCCAGGGGCACTCTGCCCTGTAGCCAATGCTTCTGCTGGGGCACCAGATGAGATACTCTGGACTTGCTGCTGATCACCATTTCCCAGCCTTCCAGCGCCTGTCTCAACTCCCCCTTCTGAGACCTTCATGCTATTAGCTTGTCTTGCTGCCTGGTGGACCTCCGGTGCGTTCCAGCATTCTAGCGCTCGCAGTGCCCTCTGTATCATCACTGCTTCTTCCATTGCAGTTAGTACGGGAAAACGCAGGGTCACCCCTGGCCCCATTTGCTTCTCATCTTCGTGACTGTCTGCTATTTCTCTCGGACAGTCCCAGGCAACGGGAGCCATGCCAGGCTGTTGATCACCGTCAAACAGCCGCTTGTAGGCAATCTCGAGCTCCCATTCCTGCTCAACCAGGAACTCCAATTCCTCAAGGTCACACGCCTCGTCGGGGAGGTCCAGCACCTCATCTCGGAAATCCAGAATGTGTTCCAGCCGCCACTCCTCATCGCTCCCAAAGTCTGGGTCTCCGTACATTTTTTGATGGAGCAGCCCCACGCCGCCATAGCCAACGCCTTCTGTTGGGCTGCCATCTGCTGTACCTGGCCACAGTTGAGCCGCAAACCACCGGAGGGCTCTGTAGCTGGCGTCCAGCCTCATTTCCTCCTGGACCAATCTTCCGAGCTCTGTCTTCCATTCATCTCGCGGTCGTTCCCTCAGGAACACCTCTCGCGCACGGTACTGCTTCCGGTACATCTCTGTGGAGGAGGGAAGGATCTTCCCCTGATGGTGCCGCTCGTGGCTTAGCGCCTCATGCCAGAGTTGCCGGCGGATCACATCCTCCCAGCCGAGCCTGGTGTGCTCTGTCGCTGGTCCCCGATGGTGCTTCCGCATGCCTTGCAGCCTCCTCCCGAACTCCGCTCTCATGCTGGCTGGTCCCCGTATCACTCCTCGGCAGCTGCCCAGATCTTGAATCCTGGTGGTGGTTTGGATGTCCTGGACTGCAGGAGACAGCCCACCGCTGCCAACCAATGTAACGGATCTTTGTACCCCAGGTGGGCACATCCGCCGGATCTGTGTCTCCTGTCCTCCAAACGCACCCACAGCCTGCAGAGAAGCCATATCCAGCCCGTAACCCCTCAATCACGAGACAATCCACACAGGTGTTGAGGGTTAGCCATGCAGAGCTTAAACTGTTTATTACATTCCAAGACAACAGTTTTACATACAGTTAGGGAAACTCCCCTTAGCCTTTCCACAGAAGGGGGGGAAGGGAACCAACCAATGAGAACTGAACATTTGTACATTTGAAACAAGCAGTCTTAATACACACCCCCTGCGGAGAGATGTCTCCAACTCAGACCATTGTCTGCCTTGAATCCACACACTTAGACACAGAAACAGGAGGGGGGGGGGATGGGTTGTAACATTACATTACATTAACTCAATGCCATGAGTCAGTTGTTCAGAGGATGAATAAAGGGAAAATAAAATGCAATGTCCCAAACTCATAAGAAAATGACACAAAGGGGTTTACAATCCAGGAACAGGGTGATCCGTCACCCATAGTGACGGCTAGTACCGTCACATCTCTTCCCCCCCAAAGGTAGACCAATCCAGGCACTAGACCTCCAACTGGTCTGTGCCTGAATTAGTCGGGTAACAAATCCCAAAAAGAGTCAATGTCTGTTTGCCTGGATAATTCGTCGGCGTTGCCGTTTTGCTTCCCAGGCCAGTAGTGGATGGTAAAGTCAAAAGGCTGCAGCGCCAAACTCCAGTAGCTTCTGGCCCATAGTCTGTCGGTAGGAGGCTTGCGCACAGTCCCCTCCAAAACACACAGTGACAGTGGGTTCTGTCTAGTGTTGAGCGAACACGGACTGTATTATTCGTGTTCGTACCGAATAATTGGATTTTTTGTACCCGAACACGGACACGGACACTTTACTGTATGTTCGGGTAAAAATCCGTGTTCGGTCGTTTTATTTCCGGGTTTTGCATGCTTTGGCGCTCTTTTCATGGCGGGCTTTCAACAGCCAATCAACAATCGTTTAACTGGTGTGCCTTAAGCCATCCCAGCCATGCCTGCAAATGTCTCAGTAGCTGTGATTGGCCGTCTGAAGCATGTGACCAAGTCTTTATAAGTTCGAGGCAGCCGCAGCGGCGTCATTATGCTGCTTAGATTCAGGGACAGAGCACACATCAACGTGCTGGCTGCTGATTAGGGAAAGATAGGCAGGAAAAAACCATTTGTGTCCGGATAGAATTGAGGGACAGGTCGGAGTGTTTAGGCAGGGCGAGTTGTAGGCATTTTAGGGATAGAGTCTGCTGAATTATATAGGGTCAGTGTCTTCTACAAACTACAATCGATATTGCTGTGTGGGGGGTGGGGTCTGCACTCAATCCTGATCTACGATCTCTTCTCAATCCTGTTAGGGACAGAGTCTGCTGAATTTTAGGGAAACTGTGTTCTACAAACTACAATCGATATTGCTGTGTGGTGTGGGATTGGAGATAGGCAGGTGTCAGTGATCCACATCCATTTTTCTGTGTGTGAGCTGCAGTGAACACAATCTTTTTGGGCTGCAGTGAACACAATCTTTTTGGGCTGCAGTGAACACAATCTTTTTGGGCTGCAGTGAACACAATCTTTTTGGGCTGCAGTGAACACAATCTTTTTGGGGTGCAGTGAACAAAATCTTTTTGGGGTGCAGTGAACACAATCCTTTTTGGTGTGCAGTGAACACAATCTTTGTGGGGTGCAGTGAACAAAATCCTTTGTGGGGTGCAGTGAACACAATCTTTTTGGGGTGCAGTGAACAAAATCCTTTTTGGGGTGCAGTGAACAACATCCTTTTTGGGGTGCAGTGAACACAATCTTTTTGGGGTGCAGTGAACAAAATCCTTTGTGGGGTGCAGTGAACACAATCTTTTTGGGGTGCAGTGAACACAATCTTTTTGGGGTGGAGTGAACAACATCCTTTTTGGGGTGCAGTGAACAAAATCCTTTTTGGGGTGCAGTGAACAAAATCATTTTTGGGGTGCAGTGAACACAATCTTTTTGGGGTGCAGTGAACACAATCTTTGTGGGGTGCAGTGAACACAATCTTTTTGGGGTGGAGTGAACAACATCCTTTTTGGGGTGCAGTGAACAACATCCTTTTTGGGGTGCAGTGAACACAATCTTTTTGGGGTGCAGTGAACACAATCTTTGTGGGGTACAGTGAACAGAATCTTTGTGGGGTGCAGTGAACACAATCTTTGGGGGGTACAGTGAACACAATCTTTGTGAGGTGCAGTGAACACAATCTTTGTGGGGTGCAGTGAACACAATCATTGTGGGGTACAGTGAACACAATCTCATACTGAAGGTTTGAGGGTGCTGCCTGTTCCATACTCCCCCTACTCCTCATCTAGCCTTTTAGGGGTACAAACAATAGTAATTGGGGCCTAGTGTGGTTGTGTACGTGTGATATACATACACTTTTTTGGGATCATATTTTCTATTCCGCTATTTAATCAAAAACCTTTGGGGATCAGTTAAATTGGGGGATAGTCTGTGTTGGTACGTGTGAGAGAGATCCACCTTTCCAAGTTGTTGGGGTTCATCTCATACTTCTGAAGGTTTGAGGGTGCTGCCTGTTCCATACTCCCCCTACTCCTAGCCTTTTAGGGGTACAAACAATAGTAATTGGGGCCTAGTGTGGTTGTGTACGTGTGATATACATACACTTTTTTGGGATCATATTTTCTATTCCGCTATTTAATCAAAAACCTTTGGGGATCAGTTAAATTGGGGGATAGTCTGTGTTGGTACGTGTGAGAGAGATCCACCTTTCCAAGTTGTTGAGGTTCATCTCATACTTCTGAAGGTTTGAGGGTGCTGCCTGTTCCATACTCCCCCTACTCCTAGCCTTTTAGGGGTACAAACAATAGTAATTGGGGCCTAGTGTGGTTGTGTACGTGTGATATACATACACTTTTTTGGGATCATATTTTCTATTCCGCTATTTAATCAAAAACCTCTGGGGATCAGTTAAATTGGGGGATAGTCTGTGTTGGTACGTGTGAGAGAGATCCACCTTTCCAAGTTGTTGGGGTTCATCTCATACTTCTGAAGGTTTGAGGGTGCTGCCTGTTCCATACTCCCCCTACTCCTAGCCTTTTAGGGGTACAAACAATAGTAATTGGGGCCTAGTGTGGTTGTGTACGTGTGATATACATACACTTTTTTGGGATCATATTTTCTATTCCGCTATTTAATCAAAAACCTTTGGGGATCAGTTAAATTGGGGGATAGTCTGTGTTGGTACGTGTGAGAGAGATCCACCTTTCCAAGTTGTTGGGGTTCATCTCATACTTCTGAAGGTTTGAGGGTGCTGCCTGTTCCATACCCCCCCTACTCCTCATCTAGCCTTTTAGGGGTACAAACAATAGTAATTGGGGCCTAGTGTGGTTGTGTACGTGTGATATACATACACTTTTTTTGGATCATATTTTCTATTCCGCTATTTAATCAAAAACCTTTGGGGATCAGTTAAATTGGGGGATAGTCTGTGTCGGTACGTGTGAGAGAGATCCACCTTTCCAAGTTGTTGGGGTTCATCTCATACTTCTGAAGGTTTGAGGGTGCTGCCTGTTCCATACTCCCCCTACTCCTCATCTAGCCTTTTAGGGGTACAAACAATAGTAATTGGGGCCTAGTGTGGTTGTGTACGTGTGATATACATACACTTTTTTTGGATCATATTTTCTATTCCGCTATTTAATCAAAAACCTTTGGGGATCAGTTAAATTGGGGGATAGTCTGTGTTGGTACGTGTGAGAGAGATCCACCTTTCCAAGTTGTTGGGGTTCATCTCATACTTCTGAAGGTTTGAGGGTGCTGCCTGTTCCATACTCCCCCTACTCCTCATCTAGCCTTTTAGGGGTACAAACAATAGTAATTGGGGCCCAGTGTGGTTGTGTACGTGTGATATACATACACTTTTTTGGGATCATATTTTCTATTCCGCTATTTAATCAAAAACCTTTGGGGATCAGTTAAATTGGGGGATAGTCTGTGTCGGTACGTGTGAGAGAGATCCACCTTTCCAAGTTGTTGGGGTTCATCTCATACTTCTGAAGGTTTGAGGGTGCTGCCTGTTCCATACCCCCCCTACTCCTCATCTAGCCTTTTAGGGGTACAAACAATAGTAATTGGGGCCTAGTGTGGTTGTGTACGTGCGAGATACATACACTTTTTTTGATCATATTTCCTACTCCGCTATTCAATAAAAACCTTTGAGAATCAATTGAATTGCGGGATAGTCTGTGTCGGTACGTGTGAGAGAGATCCACCTTTCCAAGTTGTTGGGGTTCATCTCATACTTCTGAAGGTTTGAGGGTGCTGCCTGTTCCATACTCCCCCTACTCCTCATCTAGCCTTTTAGGGGTACAAACAATAGTAATTGGGGCCCAGTGTGGTTGTGTACGTGTGATATACATACACTTTTTTGGGATCATATTTTCTATTCCGCTATTTAATCAAAAACCTTTGGGGATCAGTTAAATTGGGGGATAGTCTGTGTCGGTACGTGTGAGAGAGATCCACCTTTCCAAGTTGTTGGGGTTCATCTCATACTTCTGAAGGTTTGAGGGTGCTGCCTGTTCCATACCCCCCCTACTCCTCATCTAGCCTTTTAGGGGTACAAACAATAGTAATTGGGGCCTAGTGTGGTTGTGTACGTGCGAGATACATACACTTTTTTTGATCATATTTCCTATTCCGCTATTCAATAAAAACCTTTGAGGATCAATTGAATTGCGGGATAGTCTGTGTCGGTACGTGTGAGAGAGATCCACCTTTCCAAGTTGTTGGGGTTCATCTCATACTTCTGAAGGTTTGAGGGTGCTGCCTGTTCCATACTCCCCCTACTCCTCATCTAGCCTTTTAGGGGTACAAACAATAGTAATTGGGGCCCAGTGTGGTTGTGTACGTGTGATATACATACACTTTTTTGGGATCATATTTTCTATTCCGCTATTTAATCAAAAACCTTTGGGGATCAGTTAAATTGGGGGATAGTCTGTGTCGGTACGTGTGAGAGAGATCCACCTTTCCAAGTTGTTGGGGTTCATCTCATACTTCTGAAGGTTTGAGGGTGCTGCCTGTTCCATACCCCCCCTACTCCTCATCTAGCCTTTTAGGGGTACAAACAATAGTAATTGGGGCCTAGTGTGGTTGTGTACGTGTGATATACATACACTTTTTTTGGATCATATTTTCTATTCCGCTATTTAATCAAAAACCTTTGGGGATCAGTTAAATTGGGGGATAGTCTGTGTCGGTACGTGTGAGAGAGATCCACCTTTCCAAGTTGTTGGGGTTCATCTCATACTTCTGAAGGTTTGAGGGTGCTGCCTGTTCCATACTCCCCCTACTCCTCATCTAGCCTTTTAGGGGTACAAACAATAGTAATTGGGGCCTAGTGTGGTTGTGTACGTGTGATATACATACACTTTTTTTGGATCATATTTTCTATTCCGCTATTTAATCAAAAACCTTTGGGGATCAGTTAAATTGGGGGATAGTCTGTGTTGGTACGTGTGAGAGAGATCCACCTTTCCAAGTTGTTGGGGTTCATCTCATACTTCTGAAGGTTTGAGGGTGCTGCCTGTTCCATACTCCCCCTACTCCTCATCTAGCCTTTTAGGGGTACAAACAATAGTAATTGGGGCCCAGTGTGGTTGTGTACGTGTGATATACATACACTTTTTTGGGATCATATTTTCTATTCCGCTATTTAATCAAAAACCTTTGGGGATCAGTTAAATTGGGGGATAGTCTGTGTCGGTACGTGTGAGAGAGATCCACCTTTCCAAGTTGTTGGGGTTCATCTCATACTTCTGAAGGTTTGAGGGTGCTGCCTGTTCCATACCCCCCCTACTCCTCATCTAGCCTTTTAGGGGTACAAACAATAGTAATTGGGGCCTAGTGTGGTTGTGTACGTGCGAGATACATACACTTTTTTTGATCATATTTCCTACTCCGCTATTCAATAAAAACCTTTGAGGATCAATTGAATTGCGGGATAGTCTGTGTCGGTACGTGTGAGAGAGATCCACCTTTCCAAGTTGTTGGGGTTCATCTCATACTTCTGAAGGTTTGAGGGTGCTGCCTGTTCCATACTCCCCCTACTCCTCATCTAGCCTTTTAGGGGTACAAACAATAGTAATTGGGGCCCAGTGTGGTTGTGTACGTGTGATATACATACACTTTTTTGGGATCATATTTTCTATTCCGCTATTTAATCAAAAACCTTTGGGGATCAGTTAAATTGGGGGATAGTCTGTGTCGGTACGTGTGAGAGAGATCCACCTTTCCAAGTTGTTGGGGTTCATCTCATACTTCTGAAGGTTTGAGGGTGCTGCCTGTTCCATACCCCCCCTACTCCTCATCTAGCCTTTTAGGGGTACAAACAATAGTAATTGGGGCCTAGTGTGGTTGTGTACGTGCGAGATACATACACTTTTTTTGATCATATTTCCTATTCCGCTATTCAATAAAAACCTTTGAGGATCAATTGAATTGCGGGATAGTCTGTGTCGGTACGTGTGAGAGAGATCCACCTTTCCAAGTTGTTGGGGTTCATCTCATACTTCTGAAGGTTTGAGGGTGCTGCCTGTTCCATACTCCCCCTACTCCTCATCTAGCCTTTTAGGGGTACAAACAATAGTAATTGGGGCCCAGTGTGGTTGTGTACGTGTGATATACATACACTTTTTTTGGATCATATTTTCTATTCCGCTATTTAATTTAACTGGGCCTCCATGCGAGACCTGTGTGCCTTGTTGCGCTGTTTTGAGTACTCCACCAACATGGCCAGTGGCAATGACGCCGTTCTCAGCTTAACTATCCCACTTCCATGCCTCCTTGAAAAAACAATTCGGGCGATGATGGAAGAGGATGTGGCACAGGATGAGGAGGAGGAGGAGGATGAAGAGGTAACATTTCCAAGGCTTTCAGGGCAGTCATTCGCAAGGGGCTCCGAGGGTGGGTTCCTGCACACGCAAACGCCAGGGACGCAATTGTCCAGCAGGGGCACAGTTCTGGAGGATGAGGAGGATGAGGAGGAGGAGGAGCTGGAGGAGGAGATGGAACCATGTTCACAGCAGGGTGGCACCCAGGCCAGCTCATGGCCATCACTGGTGCGTGGCTGGGGGGATACAGAGGACACGGACGATACACCTCCCACAGAGGACAGCCTTTCGTTGCCTCTGGGCAGCCTGGCACACATGAGCGATTACATGCTGCAGTGTCTCCACAACGACCGCCGAGTTGCCCACATTCTAACTTGTGCTGATTACTGGGTGGCCACGCTGCTGGATCCCCGTTACAAGGACAACGTACCGTCCTTAATTCACTCACTGGAGCGCGATCGCAAGATGCGCGAGTACAAGCGCACGCTGGTAGACGCCATGCTGCTGGCATTCCCATCTGACAGCGGGGCCACAGTGGAAGCACAAGGCAGAGGAGGAGGAGGAGGAGGTCGCCAACGCAACCAGGGCACCGCCAGCACCTCAGAAGGCAGGGTTAGCATGGCCGAAATGTGGAAAAGCTTTGTCAGCACGCCACAACAAACAGCAGCACCAGCAGCTCAGATGGAACGTCTTAGCAGGAGGCAGCATTTTACCAACATGGTGGAGCAGTATGTGTGCACACGCCTACATGTAGTGAATGACGGGTCTGCCCCCTTCAACTTCTGGGTCTCCAAATTGGGCACATGGCTTGAGCTTGCCCTTTACGCCTTGGAGGTGCTGGCGTGCCCTGCAGCCAGTGTATTATCTGAACGGGTATTTAGCACGGCTGGGGGCGTTATAACAGACAAGCGCAGCCGCCTGTCCAGAGACAATGTGGACAAGCTCACGTTCATTAAAATGAACCAGGCATGGATCCCACGGGACTTTTCCGTACCTTATGCAGAATAGCAATGGATACCGACCTTACCCACCCATTGTTCCATTTTTGCTCTTTCTCACTCTTTTGGGGTGTACCCTCATTTAAAATTTTTGAAAAGAAGCAGTGTTGGCTACCTCGTCCTCCTCCTCAGGGCCAGATTAATGTAGGGGCTATTGGAGCTGCAGCTCCAGGCCCCTACCTTTTATATAGGCCCCGGGTTGGCCATATTCACTGTTACCGCTCTTCTGTCACTTGTAAACACAGAAGTCTGGCTTCTATGCTCGCTTCCCCAGGCAGCACCCTCAGAACCTCCCCACACAGCGTGAAGGCCGGACAAGGAGGGACAGTTGGCGATGCATGGATGTGTTTATGGGCTTCAGAGACAGCATCCCATGTTGAATTAGGCATGCATGGCTGCACCCTTCCTCCTCTGGGTGCATGGCAAGGCACGGCCCTTAAGGCCCTTCAAAATCCTCAGCACCAAGCCCATGATGCTGTTAATCCGGCCCTGGTCCTCCTCCACCGCCGCTTCCACCTACACCGCCCATAGGTGTGCGCAGCCTATTGCATTAAGGTGTGCACCCCAAAGTTGAAATACACATGCATGTGTTTGCCAGCAGGGAGAGTAATGTATCGGGGCCATGTACCTGTAGGCAAGGAGAAATAGAGCAGAGCAGGTCCCAGGGAGATCTTTCCCATCTCCTCACTGGCAATGCTATGTGCCCTAGGTGATTAGGGTGTGCCCAGGCACACCCAGCACACCCTGTGCGCACGCCTATGTCACCGCTAGGCTTGTGACGGTATCAGATTTTCATGCTGCGATTAATTGATTAAGGTTTTGCCACGGTATACGGTATTATCACGGTATTCTATTATTAAATTTAAATTATTAAATTTCCACCTCACTTCAATTTCATTGCTGAATTTAGGGGCTTTGGTTCACTTATGCACATTATTATATAGTCAGTCAGTACAGACTCTGTGAACCAGGCCTAAAATAGGTCATCAAGCAGTGTCTGGCCTAACTGGTGATAACTGGTTCTGGCGCTCGGCTCCGATCCGATGGCCTGGTCATTAAGAGGGCAAATCCTTGTGGTCAAGAAGTGGTTAAACCTGAAGGAGGTGTTGTTTATAAATTACTTTACTATTGCTTTAGGCCTGGTTCACATGTATGCGGGTTGGTGGTTCACATTTGCACAGGCATAGCAGCCCATTGATTTGAATGGGCTGCTATGCCCTCATTTTCCGCAGAAAAAAGGTGCATGCAGCATTTTTTTAAAATTCAGTGGCCTTGAAATCCATCCTGCTTTTGCACCATGCGACTAACCTGCAGTTCCTGCTCTGGCAAGCTTTCTGCATTTTTTGTATACGTGGGCACGGCATTTAAAAATAAACAGTTTGCGTGTGCAGCAACGGCAGGTAAGTCGCATGGTGCAAAAGAAGGATGGATTTCATGGCCACTGCATTTTTTTAAATTCTGCATGCACCTTTTTTCAGCTGAAAACGCAGGCATAGCAGCTCAAGCCCATTCACATCAATGGGCTGCTATGCCTGTGCAAATGTGGGCCCCCAACCCGCATACATGTGAACCAGGCCTAAAGCAATAGTAAAGTCATTAATTGGTTAAACCTGCAGGAGGACCGGTGTTTTTATCTATTAATGACTTTACTATTGCTTTAGGCCTGGTTCACATGTATGCGGGTTGGGGGCCCACATTTGCACAGGCATAGCAGCCCATTGATGTGAATGGGCTTGAGCTGCTATGCCTGCGTTTTCAGCTGAAAAAAGGTGCATGCAGAATTTAAAAAAATGCAGTGGCCATGAAATCCATCCTTCTTTTGCACCATGCGACTTACCTGCCGTTGCTGCACACGCAAACTGTTTATTTTTAAATGCCGTGCCCACGTATACAAAAAATGCAGAAAGCTTGCCAGAGCAGGAACTGCAGGTTAGTCGCATGGTGCAAAAGCAGGATGGATTTCAAGGCCACTGAATTTAAAAAAAATGCTGCATGCACCTTTTTTCTGCGGAAAATGAGGGCATAGCAGCCCGTTCAAATCAATGGGCTGCTATGCCTGTGCAAATGTGGGCCGCCAACCCGCATACATGTGAACCGCCAACCCGCATACATGTGAACCACCAACTCGCATACATGTGAACCAGGCCTAAAGCAATAGTAAAGTCATTAATAGATAAAAACACCGGTCCTCCTGCAGGTTTAACCACTTCTGGATCGCAAGGATTTGCCCCTTTAAAGACCAGGCCATCGGATCAGAGCGCCAGGACCAGTCATCACCAGGTAGGCCAGACACTGCTTGATGGCTATATAATAATGTAATGTGGGCTGCTAGGCGTGTGTGTGTGTATATATATATTTATTAGAGCTGCACGATTCTGGCCAAAATGAGAATCACGATTTTTTAGCTTGGAATAAAGATCACGATTCTCTCACGATTCTCTGTGTAACAAAAAAAAAAAAAATTGGGATAACTTTACTGTTACGTTTTTTTTTTTTTTTTTATTCATTAAAGTCTAATCATTGCGTTTGAAAGACTGCTGCGCAAATACAGTGTGACATAAAATATTACAACAATCGCCATTTTATTCTGTAGGGTCTCTGCTAAAAAAATATATAAAATGTTTGGGGGTTCTAAGTACTTTTCTAGCAAAAAAAAAACTGATTTTAACTTGCAAACAGCAAGTGTCAGAAAAAGATCCAGTCTTTAAGAGGTTAAACTTCCTTTCTCCCTGGCAGAGGGAAGGAAAAGATACAAATGTAATCATTTTTGTTTATAGTTAGGAGACTTAATGCTGAAAGGTGTTAGCTGAGTGAGTGAATGAGTCATCCAGCTCACTGAAATGTATCAATTCACAAGTCAGGCAGACTTGACAGAGAAACTCGGTATTTTAAAAATGCCACAATAACAATACCGTGGCTATGCAATACCGCGATATATCGAATTACCGAAAACCGGCATATGTCTAGTCACCGCCACATCCACCACCACCTCAACCTCCCTCCTACTCCATATGGGCCTCGTCCTTCAGAGATGAAGAAGAACATTGTTTTATTTTTCTGTTTTTTTTTGTTGTTTTAAGTTATTTCCCTATCCACATTTGTTTGCAGAGCACTTGCCATGCTCTTAATTACGTTTTGCTGCCATTTGCAGCACTCTAGCCCTTTCCTTTGGTGTTTTAGAGCCATTTTAGTGCCTTAAAGTTCGGGTCCCCATTGACTTCAATGGGGTTCGGTGTCCGGGAAAAGTTCGGTAAAAGTCCGGGACACGGACCCGGACTTTTTTTTAAAGTTCGGCCGAACCCGTCGAACACGGACATCTAGGTGTTCGCTCAACCCTAGTTCTGTCACATTAAAATGACACAAAGGGGTTTACAATCCAGGAACAGGGTGATCCGTCACCCATAGTGACGGCTAGTACCGTCACAATGGGCACATAACACACAGAAATACACTGCGTTAAACGGCACACAACACACTGAAATATACTGCGTTAAACGTGTAGTAACGCACAGAAATATACTGCGTTAAACATCACATAAAGCACAATAATATACTGCGTTAAACAGCACATAAAGCACAGAAATATACTGCGTTAAACGGCACATAACACACAGAAATATACTGCGTTAAATGGCACATAACACACAGAAATATACTGCGTTAAACAGCACATAAAGCACAGAAATATACTGCGTTAAACGGCACATAAAGCACGGAAATATACTGTATTAAACAGCACATAACGCACAGAAATGTACTGCCTTAAACGGCACATAATGCACAGAAATATACTGCATTAAAAGGCACACAAAGTACAGAAATATACCGTGTTAAACGGCACATAACGCACAGAAATATACTGCATTAAATGGCACATAACACACAGAAATATACTGTGTTAAATTGCACATAACACACAGAAATATACTGCCTTAAATGGCACATAAAGCACAGAAATATACTGTGTTAAACGACACATAAAGCACAGAAATATACTGCATTAAACGGCACATAGAGCAAAGAAATATACTGCGTTAAACAGCACATAAAGCACAGAAATATACTGCGTTAAACATGCACTTACGCACAGAAATATACTGCCTTAAACGGCACATAACACACAGAAATATACTGTGTTAAACGGCACATAAAACACAGAAATATACTGCGTTAAACGGCACACAACACACTGAAATATACTGCGCTAAACGTGTAGTAAAGCACAGAAATATACTGCATTACACGGCACCTAACACACAGAAATATACTGCGTTAAACGGCACACAACACACTGAAATACTGTATACTGCGTTAAACGTGTAGTAACACACAGAAATATACTGCGTTAAACGGCACATTAAGCACAGAAATATACTGCGTTAAACGGCACATAAAGCACACAAATATACTGCATTAAAGGGCACATAAAGCACAGAAATATACTGCGCTAAACGGCACATAAAGCACAGAAATATACTGCGTTAAACGTGCACTTACGCACATAAATATACTGCATTAAACGGCACATAAAGCACGGAAATATACTGCGTTAAACGGCACATAAAGCACAGAAATATACTACATTAAACGGTATATAACACACAGAAATATACTGCGTTAAAGGGCAAATAACACGCAGAAATATACTGCGTTAAACGGCACACAACACACTGAAATATACTGCGTTAAACGTGTAGTAACGCACAGAAATATACTGCGTTAAACATCACATAAAGCACAATAATATTTTGCGTTAAACAGCACATAAAGCACAGAAATATACTGCGTTAAACGGCACATAAAGCACAGAAATATACTGCATTAAACGGCACATAACGCTCAGAAATATACTGCATTAAAGGGCACATAAAGCACAGAAATATACTGCGTTAAACGGCACATAAAGCACAGAAATATACTGCATTATCCGGCACATAAAGCACAGAAATATAGTGCGTTAAACGGCACATAACACACAGAAATATACTGCGTTAAATGGCACATAACACACAGAAATATACTGCGTTAAACAGCACATAAAGCAAAGAAATATACTGCGTTAAATGGCACATAAAGCACAGAAATATACTGCGTTAAACGTGCACTTACGCGCAGAAATATACTGCCTTAAACGGCACATAACACACAGAAATATACTGCGTTAAACGGCACACAACACACTGAAATACTGTATACTGTGTTAAACGTGTAGTAACACACAGAAATATACTGCGTTAAACGACACATAAAGCACAGAAATATACTGCGTTAAACGGCACATGAAGCACAGAAATATACTGCATTAAACGTGCACTAACACACAGAAATATACTGTGTTACAAGGCACATAACGCACAGAAATTTACTGCATTAAACGCGCACTATCGCACAGAAATATACTGCGTTAAACAGCACATAACACACAGAAATATACTGCGTTAAGCGGCACATAACGCACAGAAATATACTGCAATAAACGGCACATAACGCACAGAAATATACTATGTTAAACAGCACATACCACACAGAAATATACTGCATTAAACGGCACATAACACACAGAAATATACTGCGTTAAATGGCACACAACACACTGAAATATACTGCGTTAAACGTGTGATAACGCACAGAAATATACTGCCTTAAACGGCACATAACACACAGAAATATACTGCATTAAACGGCACATAACACACAGAAATATACTGTGTTAAATGGCACATAACACACAGAAATATACTGCGTTAAACGGCACATAACACACTGAAATATACTGCGTTAAACGTGTAGTAACGCACAGAAATGTACTGCGTTAAACGGCACAAAAAGGACAGAAATATACTGCATTAAACGGCACATAACACACAGATATATACTGCGTTAAACGTGTAGTAACGCACAGAAATGTACTGCGTTAAACGGCACATAAAGCACAGAAATATACTGCGTTAAACGGCACATTACGCACAGAAATATACTGTGTTAAATGGCACATAAAAGCAAAGAAATATAGTGCAATAAACGTGCAGTAATGCACAGAAATGTACTGCGTTAAACAGCACATAACACACAGAAATATACTGCGTTAAACGGCACATATCGCACAGAAATATACTGCATTAAGCGGCACATAACGCACAGAAATATACTGCGTTAAACGGCACATAACGCACAGAAATATACTATGTTAAACAGCACATACCACACAGAAATATACTGCATTAAACGGCACATAACACACAGAAATATACTGCGTTAAATGGCACACAACACACTGAAATATACTGCGTTAAACGTGTAGTAACGCACAGAAATATACTGCCTTAAACGGCACATAACACACAGAAATATACTGCATTAAACGGCACATAACACACAGAAATATACTGTGTTAAATGGCACATAACACACAGAAATATACTGCGTTAAACGGCACATAACACACTGAAATATACTGCGTTAAACGTGTAGTAACTCACAGAAATGTACTGCGTTAAACGGCACAAAGAGCACAGAAATATACTGCATTAAACGGCACATAACACACAGATATATACTGCGTTAAACGTGTAGTAACGCACAGAAATGTACTGCGTTAAACGGCACATAAAGCACAGAAATATACTGCATTAAACGGCACATAACACACAGAAATATACTGCGTTAAATGGCACACAACACACTGAAATATACTGCGTTAAACGTGTAGTAACGCACAGAAATATACTGCCTTAAACGGCACATAACACACAGAAATATACTGCATTAAACGGCACATAACACACAGAAATATACTGTGTTAAATGGCACATAACACACAGAAATATACTGCGTTAAACGGCACATAACACACTGAAATATACTGCGTTAAACGTGTAGTAACTCACAGAAATGTACTGCGTTAAACGGCACAAAGAGCACAGAAATATACTGCATTAAACGGCACATAACACACAGATATATACTGCGTTAAACGTGTAGTAACGCACAGAAATGTACTGCGTTAAACGGCACATAAAGCACAGAAATATACTGCATTAAACGGCACATAACACACAGAAATATACTGTGTTAAATGGCAAATATCGTACAAAAATATACTGAGTTAAACGGCACATATTGGACAGAATTATACTGCGTTAAACGGCACATAAAAGCAAAGAAATATCCTGCATTAAACGTGCAGTAACGCACAGAAATATACTGCATTATTGGGCACATAACACACAGAAATATACTGCGTTAAACGTGTAGTAACGCACAGAAATATACTGCGTTAAACGGCACATAAAGCAATGAAATATACTGCGTTAAACGTGCACTTACGCACAGAAATATACTGCCTTAAACGCCACATAACACACAGAAATATACTGTGTTAAATGGCACATAAAGCACAGAAATATACTGCGTTAAACGTGCACTTACGCACAGAAATATACTCCATTAAACGGCACATAAAACACGGAAATATACTGCGTTAAACGGCACATAAAGCACAGAAATATACTGCGTTAATGGGCACATAACACACAGAAATATACTGCGTTAAACGGCACACAACACACTGAAATATACTGCATTAAACGGCACAAAACACACAGAAATATACTGCGTTAATGGGCACATAACACACAGAAATATACTGCGTTAAACGGCACACAACACACTGAAATATACTGCGTTAAACGTGTAGTAACGCACAGAAATATACTGCGTTAAACATCACATAAAGCACAATAATATACTGCGTTAAACAGCACATAAAGCACAGAAATATACTGCGTTAAACGGCACATAACACACAGAAATATACTGCGTTAAATGGCACATAACACACAGAAATATACTGCGTTAAACAGCACATAAAGCACAGAAATATACTGCGTTAAACGGCACATAAAGCACAGAAATATACTGTATTAAACAGCACATAACGCACAGAAATATACTGCCTTAAACGGCACATAATGCACAGAAATATACTGCATTAAAAGGCACACAAAGTACAGAAATATACTGCCTTAAACGGCACATAAAGCACCGAAATATACTGCGTTAAACGGCACATAAAGCACAGAAATATACTGTGTTAAACTGCACATAACACACAGAAATATACTGCCTTAAATGGCACATAAAGCACAGAAATATACTGTGTTAAACGACACATAAAGCACAGAAATATACTGCATTAAACGGCACATAAAGCAAAGAAATATACTGCGTTAAACAGCACATAAAGCACAGAAATATACTGTGTTAAACATGCACTTACGCACAGAAATATAGTGCCTTAAACGGCACATGACACACAGAAATATACTGCGTTAAACGGCACACAACACACTGAAATATACTGCGTTAAACGTGTAGTAAAGCACAGAAATATACTGCATTACACGGCACCTAACACACAGAAATATACTGCGTTAAACGGCACACAACACACTGAGATACTGTATACTGCGTTAAACGTGTAGTAACACACAGAAATATACTGCGTTAAACGGCACATTAAGCACAGAAATATACTGCGTTAAACGGCACATAAAGCACACAAATATACTGCATTAAAGGGCACATAAAGCACAGAAATATACTGCGTTAAACGGCACATAAAGCACAGAAATATACTGCGTTAAACGTGCACTTACGCACATAAATATACTGCATTAAACGGCACATAAAGCACGGAAATATACTGCGTTAAACGGCACATAAAGCACAGAAATATACTGCATTAAACGGTACATAACACACAGAAATATACTGCGTTAAAGGGCAAATAACACGCAGAAATATACTGCGTTAAACGGCACACGACACACTGAAATATACTGCGTTAAACGTGTAGTAACGCACAGAAATATACTGCGTTAAACAGCACATAAAGCACAATAATATTCTGCGTTAAACAGCACATAAAGCACAGAAATATACTGCGTTAAACGGCACATAAAGCACAGAAATATACTGCATTAAACGGCACATAAAGCACAGAAATATACTGCATTAAACGGCACATAACGCTCAGAAATATACTGCCTTAAACGGCACATAACACACAGAAATACACTGCATTAAAGGGCACATAAAGCACAGAAATATACTGCGTTAAACGGCACATAAAGCACAGAAATATACTGCATTATCCGGCACATAAAGCACAGAAATATAGTGCGCTAAACGGCACATAACACACCGAAATATACTGAGTTAAATGGCACATAACACACAGAAATATACTGCGTTAAACAGCACATAAAGCAAAGAAATATACTGCGTTAAATGGCACATAACACACAGAAATATACTGCGTTAAACGGCACCTAACACACAGAAATATATTGCGTTAAACGGCACACAACACACTGAAATACTGTATACTGCATTAAACGTGTAGTAACACACAGAAATATACTGCGTTAAACGACATATAAAGCACAGAAATATACTGCGTTAAACGGCACATAAAGCACAGAAATATACTGCATTAAACGTGCACTAACACACAGAAATATACTGTGTTACAAGGAACATAACGCACAGAAATTTACTGCATTAAACGCGCACTATCGCACAGAAATATACTGCGTTAAACGGCACATTACGCACAGAAATATACTGTGTTAAATGGCACATAAAAGCAAAGAAATATAGTGCAATAAACGTGCAGTAATGCACAGAAATGTACTGCGTTAAACAGCACATAACACACAGAAATATACTGCGTTAAACGGCACATATCGCACAGAAATATACTGAGTTAAGCGGCACATAACGCACAGAAATATACTGTGTTAAACGGCACATAACGCACAGAAATATACTATGTTAAACAGCACATAACGCACAAAAATATACTATGTTAAACAGCACATACCACACAGAAATATACTGCATTAAACGGCACATAACACACAGAAATATACTGCGTTAAACGGCACATATCGCACAGAAATATACTGAGTTAAGCGGCACATAACGCACAGAAATATACTGTGTTAAACGGCACATAACGCACAGAAATATACTGCGTTAAACGGCACATAACGCACAGAAATATACTATGTTAAACAGCACATACCACACAGAAATATACTGCATTAAACGGCACATAACACACAGAAATATACTGCGTTAAATGGCACACAACACACTGAAATATACTGCGTTAAACGTGTAGTAACGTACAGAAATATACTGCCTTAAACGGCACATAACACACAGAAATATACTGCATTAAACGGCACATAACACACAGAAATATACTGCATTAAATGGCATATAACACACAGAAATATACTGCGTTAAACGGCACATAACACACTGAAATATACTGCGTTAAACGTGTAGTAACGCACAGAAATGTACTGCGTTAAACGGCACAAAAAGCACAGAAATATACTGCATTAAATGGCACATAACACACAGATATATACTGCGTTAAACGTGTAGTAACGCACAGAAATGTACTGCGTTAAACGGCACATAAAGCACAGAAATATACTGCATTAAACGGCACATAACACACAGAAATATACTGTGTTAAATGGCAAATATCGTACAAAAATATACTGAGTTAAACGGCACATATTGGACAGAATTATACTGCGTTAAACGGCACATAAAAGCAAAGAAATATACTGCATTAAACGTGCAGTAACGCACAGAAATATACTGCGTTATTGGGCACATAACACACAGAAATATACTGCGTTAAACGTGTAGTAACGCACAGAAATATACTGCGTTAAACGGCACATAAAGCAATGAAATATACTGCGTTAAACGTGCACTTACGCACAGAAATATACTGCCTTAAACGCCAGATAACACACAGAAATATACTGTGTTAAATGGCACATAAAGCACAGAAATATACTGCGTTAAACGTGCACTTACGCACAGAAATATACTCCATTAAACGGCACATAAAACACGGAAATATACTGCGTTAAACGGCACATAAAGCACAGAAATATACTGCGTTAATGGGCACATAACACACAGAAATATACTGCGTTAAACGGCACACAACACACTGAAATATACTGCATTAAACGGTACAAAACACACAGAAATATACTGCGTTAAACATCACATAAAGAACAATAATATACTGCGTTAAACAGCACATAAAGCACAGAAATATACTGCGTTAAACGGCACATAACACACAGAAATATACTGCGTTAAATGGCACATAACACACAGAAATATACTGCGTTAAACAGCACATAAAGCACAGAAATATACTGCGTTAAACGGCACATAAAGCACAGAAATATACTGTATTAAAGGAACACAAAGTACAGAAATATACTGCGTTAAACGGCACATAAAGCACCGAAATATACTGCGTTAAACGGCACATAAAGCACAGAAATATACTGTGTTAAACGGCACATAACGCACAGAAATATACTGCATTAAATGGCACATAACACACAGAAATATACTGTGTTAAATTGCACATAACAGACAGAAATATACTGCCTTAAATGGCACATAAAGCACAGAAATATACTGTGTTAAACGACACATAAAGCACAGAAATATACTGCATTAAACGGCACATAAAGCAAAGAAATATACTGCGTTAAACAGCACATAAAGCACAGAAATATACTGCGTTAAACGTGCACTTACGCACAGAAATATACTGCCTTAAACGGCACATAACACACAGAAATATACTGTGTTAAACGGCACATAAAACACAGAAATATACTGCGTTAAATGGCACACAACACACTGAAATATACTGCGTTAAACGTGTAGTAAAGCACAGAAATATACTGCATTACACGGCACCTAACACACAGAAATATACTGCGTTAAATGGCACACAACACACTGAAATACTGTATACTGCGTTAAACGTGTAGTAACACACAGATATATACTGCGTTAAACGGCACATTAAGCACAGAAATATACTGCGTTAAACGGCACATAAAGCACACAAATATACTGCATTAACGGGCACATAAAGCACAGAAATATACTGCGTTAAACGGCACATAAAGCACAGAAATATACTGCGTTAAACGTGCACTTACGCACATAAATATACTGCATTAAACGGCACATAAAGCACGGAAATATACTGCGTTAAACGGCACATAAAGCACAGAAATATACTGCATTAAACGGTACATAACACACAGAAATATACTGCGTTAAAGGGCAAATAACACGCAGAAATATACTGCGTTAAACGGCACACAACACACTGAAATATACTGCGTTAAACGTGTAGTAACGCACAGAAATATACTGCATTAAACAGCACATAAAGCACAATAATATTCTGCGTTAAACAGCACATAAAGCACAGAAATATACTGCGTTAAACGGCACATAAAGCACAGAAATATACTGCATTAAACGGCACATAACGCTCAGAAATATACTGCCTTAAACGGCACATAACACACAGAAATACATTGCATTAAAGGGCACATAAAGCACAGAAATATACTGCGTTAAACGGCACATAAAGCACAGAAATATACTGCATTATCCGGCACATAAAGCACAGAAATATAGTGCGTTAAACGGCACATAACACACAGAAATATACTGCGTTAAATGGCACATAACACACAGAAATATACTGCGTTAAACAGCACATAAAGCAAAGAAATATACTGCGTTAAATGGCACATAAAGCACAGAAATATACTGCGTTAAACGCGCACTTACGCGCAGGAATATACTGCCTTAAACGGCACATAACACACAGAAATATACTGCGTTAAACGGCACCTAACACACAGAAATATACTGCGTTAAACGGCACACAACACACTGAAATACCGTATACTGCGTTAAACGTGTAGTAACACACAGAAATATACTGCGTTAAACGACACATAAAGCACAGAAATATACTGCGTTAAACGGCACATAAAGCACAGAAATATACTGCATTAAACGTGCACTAACACACAGAAATATACTGTGTTACAAGGCACATAACACACAGAAATTTACTGCATTAAACGCGCACTATCGCACAGAAATATACTGCGTTAAACGGCACATTACGCACAGAAATATACTGTGTTAAATGGCACATAAAAGCAAAGAAATATAGTGCAATAAACGTGCAGTAATGCACAGAAATGTACTGCGTTAAACAGCACATATCGCACAGAAATATACTGCGTTAAGCGGCACATAACGCACAGAAATATACTGCGTTAAACGGCACATAACGCACAGAAATATACTATGTTAAACAGCACATACCACACAGAAATATACTGCATTAAACGGCACATAGCACACAGAAATATACTGCGTTAAATGGCACACAACACACTGAAATATACTGCGTTAAACGTGTAGTAACGCACAGAAATATACTGCCTTAAACGGCACATAACACACAGAAATATACTGCATTAAACGGCACATAACACACAGAAATATACTGCGTTAAATGGCACATAACACACAGAAATATACTGCGTTAAACGGCACATAACACACTGAAATATACTGCGTTAAACGTGTAGTAACGCACAGAAATGTACTGCCTTAAACGGCACAAAAAGCACAGAAATATACTGCATTAAACGGCACATAACACACAGATATATACTGCGTTAAACGTGTAGTAACGCACAGAAATGTACTGCGTTAAACGGCACATAAAGCACAGAAATATACTGCATTAAACGGCACATAACACACAGAAATATACTGTGTTAAATGGCAAATATCGTACAAAAATATACTGAGTTAAACAGCACATATTGGACAGAATTATACTGCGTTAAATGGCACAAAACACACAGAAATATACTGCGTTAAATGGCACATAACACACAGAAATATACTGCGTTAAATGGCACATAACACACAGAAATATACTGCGTTAAACTTGTAGTAACGCACAGAAATGTACTGCGTTAAACGTGCACTTACGCACATAAATAGACTGCCTTAAACGGCACATAACACACAGATATATACTGCGATCAACGGCACATAAAGCACAGAAATATACTGCGTGAAACGTGCACTTACGCACAGAAATATACTGCATTAAACGGCACATAACACACAGAAATATACTGCGTTAAACGGCACACAGCACACTGAAATATACTGCGTTAAACGTGTAATAACGCACAGAAATGTACTGCGTTAAACAGCACATAAAGCACAATAATATACTGCGTTAAACGGCACATAACGCACAGAAATATACTGCGTTAAACGGTACACAACACACAGAAATATACTGCGTTAAACGTGTAGTAACACACAGAAATGTACTGCCTTAAACGGCACATAAAGCACAGAAATATACTGCGTTAAACAGCACAGAAATATACTGCGTTAAACGGCACATAAAGCACAGAAATATACTGCGTTAAACGTTCACTAACACACAGAAATATACTGTGTTACATGGCACATAACGCACAGAAATTTACTGCATTAAACGTGCACTATCGCACAGAAATATACTGCGTTAAACGGCACATAACGCACAGAAATATACTGTGTTAAACGGCACATAAAAGCAAAGAAATCTAGTGCATTAAATGTGCAGTAACGCACAGAAATGTACTGCGTTAAACGGCACATAACGCATAGAAATATACTGCGTTAAACGGCACATAACACACAGAAATATACTGCGTTAAACGGCACATATCGCACAGAAATATACTGCGTTAAACGGCAAATAAAGCACAGAAATATACTGCGTTAAACGGCACATAACGCACAGAAATATACTATATTAAACGGCACATACCACACAGAAATATACTACGTTTAACGTGTAGTAACGCACAGAAATATACTGCGTTAAGTGGCACATAAAGCACAGAAATATACTGCCTTAAACGGCACATAAAGCACAGAAATATACTGCGTTAAACGGCACATAACACACAGAAATATACTGCATTAAATGGCACATAACACACAGAAATATACTGCGTTAAACGGCACATAACAAACTGAAATATACCGAGTTAAATGTGTAGTAACGCACAGAAATGTACTGCGTTAAACTGCACATAAAGCACAGAAATGTACTGCATTAAACGGCACATAAAGCACAAAAATATACTGCGTTAAACGGCACATAACACACAGAAATATACTGCGTTAAACGGCACATAACACACAGAAATATACCGCGTTAAACGGCATATAACATACCGAAATATACTACGTTAAACGTGCACTAACGAACAGAAATATATTGCGTTAAACGGCACATAACGCACAGAAATATACTGCATTAAACGTGAATCAACGCACAGAAATATACTGCATTAAACGTGCAGTAACGCACAGAAATGTACTGTGTTAAACACGCACTAATGCATTGAGCTATAGTGCAGGAAACCTATAATGTGTTTGAAGGTGTGCTGATCAAATGTGGGGATTGCTGCACTTAAAATTCCTGAATATTGGAATGTGAAATAGTGAAAAAATAAAAATACAGTGCGCTATGCTATACTTATAGGGATGAGCTTCGAGTTGAACGTAAGTTGAACTCGAACATAGGTCGTTCGATCGTTCATTGAATGACGAACAAATATGCTTCTTCGTGGGAAATTTGAGCGCCCATAATGCGCAGCACATTATGTAATTGGCCAAAGCATACACCCTGACCTCATGCTTTGGCCAATCAAATGATCTCTGCCATGATTGGACGAAAGGCAGGCTGCCTTTAGCCAATCATGGCTCAGGGGCTAAGTACACGCCCCCCCCCACACTATATAAAGGCTGCTCGCGCAGCCGAATCATGTAGTGTGATTGTGTGGGCGAGGAGATAGTTTGTTTTTTTGCAGTTTGTCAGACAGTGCAGTGAGACATTGCTAGCAGTGTAGGGAGGGAGAAGAACGTGTTTGAGTCAGGGAGAGAATATTTTTTTGCAGTTTGTCAGACAGTGCAGTGAGACATTGCTAGCAGTGTAGGGAGGAAGAAGAACCTGTTTGAGGCAGGGAGAGAATGCATTATTCCTACATATAGCAATACTAAATATAACTGATTACAACTAAAACTACACTACTTTAAAATTGAGGTGAACCCACTACTTTAAAACTACTACTGATTATCCTAAATATAGCAATACTTCACATCCTGCATTATTTCTCCAGAATACTTCATATTCTGCTTTTTCCTCTACCTTTAAATACCACCACCCTCATCTCAATTAACTATGAGAAGCCCCTCTCCGTCATGGACTTATCTCATTCCCATTTTTACGTGCCTATACATAGTAGTATATATGCATTATTTCTTATTATTTTTTCTAGGTTAAATATTATCAGTTTTTTCATAATTTTTTTTTTTTCTTTACCTCTAATTTTATTTCTATTTTTATTTTCATTTTTATTATTTTTTTTTTTTGTAGGGAGGGAGAGGAACGTGTTTGAGGCAGGGAGAGAATAGTTTTTTTGCAGTTTGTCAGACAGTGCAGTGAGACATTGCTAGCAGTGTAGGGAGGGAGAGGAATGTGTTTGAGGCAGGGAGAGAATTTTTTTTTGCAGTTTGTCAGACAGTGCAGTGAGACATTGCTAGAAGTGTAGGGAGGGAGAGGAACGTGTTTGAGGCAGGGAGAGAATATTTTTTTGCAGTTTATCAGACAGTGCATTGAGACATTGCTAGCAGTGTAGGGAGGGAGATGAATGTGTTTGAGGCAGGGAGAGAATAGTTTTTTTGCAGTTTGTCAGGCAGTGCAGTGAGACATTGCTAGCAGTTAGGCAGGGAGAGAGATTTGTGCTTTTTACAAGTTAAGAGATCAGACAGTGAAGTATATTCAGTAGTGCATACCATAGACCATATACCATACATAGATCCCTATATATATATGGGGCTATCCATTACGTCATATCAGGTCATTGAGTATTTTATAGGTCACTTGTGTATACCCTATATCCATCAGATCTCTATATATAGGGTTATCAATTACATCATATCAGGTCATTGAGTATTTTATCGGTCACTTGTGTATACCCTATATCCATCTGATCCATATCTATATATAGAGCTATTGATTACATCATATAAGGTTATTGAGTATTTTATTGGTCACTTGTGTATACCCTATATCCATCTGATCCATATCTATATATAGAGCTATCGATTACATCATATAAGGTTATTGAGTATTTTATTGGTCACTTGTGTATACCCTATATCCATCTGATCCATATCTATATATAGAGCTATCGATTACATCATATAAGGTTATTGAGTATTTTATTGCTCACTTGCGTATACCCTATATCCATCTGATCTATATATATATATATATATATATATAGGGCTATCGATTACATCATATCAGGTCATTGAGTATCTATCGGTCGCTTGCATTTACCCCATATTGATCTCTATCCACATCGCCGACAAGGAGAGGCAGACGCTCACAGGCCACAAAAAGAGGGCAAGCACCCTCTATGTACACAGTGAAAAGTGGTGGTCACAGTCGACATGGTGCATCCTCTGAAGGCGGGGCACGCCGGTTCTTTATTTCCAGTGCTGCCCGTGTTATGTAGCCACAACATGTGGAAGAGTTGGTGGAGTGGATAAATGAGCCGTCCTCATCCTCCTTGTCCTCTGACACCCACGCTCACAGAAGTTTGCCTTCCACTACAGCTGCCAAAGTGGCCCATTCCACAAACTTCTTCTCCACAGCTACTCCTTCTGTCACCCCACCATCATGCATGGAAGAGTCACCTGAACTATTCGATCATAGTATCAGTGTCAGTGACATGCCGCTGGAGGATGCACAGAAATTTGAAAGCTGTGATGTTGGTTCGAAGGGGGGTGACAATGACAGACAAGAAACTATCAGTCATGTTCCCACAGCTGCAGCATACTACCAAGTTTGATCCAGTGAAGAGGAGGGAGGGGATAGTGAGGTCACTGACTATACTTCGGTGCCTGACAGGATAGAGGAGGAAAGTGGGGGGGAGGAGGCACAACTCCAATGAGGCAGGATGTGCTGCAGGGGCCGCCATAGAAATGGCCAACCAACCTATTGCATAACAGCACAGAGCTCCACAGCTGCAGGGTGCTGCAAATTCCTAGCAGACTTCAAAAAGTTCATTAGTGTGGGCTTTTTTTCAGCACATGTGCAGTAGACCGCAGCGTTGCTGTTTGCAACATCTGTCTTAAGTGGACAGCCTTAACGTAAAAATAAAAGATTTTTGTGTTTTTGTCCTTTAGGTCCAATTCACACTAGGAACTGCACAAGAACCTGCTGCGTGTTCCTGTGCGATTCACGTGCAGTTCAAATGTGGTGCAATTTAAGCCTATTTATTTTGAATGCCCCAAATGTAGTGCATGCATGCACTTCTTCTGGAAACACCCTGCAACTGGATTGCATGGTACTTCTGTATAATGCATTTGAGATCTGCGTTGGGGTGTCACTAACATTGATACCCACTACAGAACGCAACTGCAGCTTGAATATGGTGTGGGAAACGTGCACAGAATTTGGGTTTCCTACGCCGTGTTCAGGCGTCAACGGGGCCTAACAGCTAAGTTTAGAAAATAGGACCTACAAGAGATCATTAAAATACCGCCAATGCTGGCTTACAATATTCCTTCTATTTTTTTATTATATCATTTTTATTGTTTTTAAGAAGTTGTAAAATAATACATTCAAACAGACAAAAAAATAAAAGTTTCACAGAAGAAGCTATGATAGTAAGCAATCTCCCCCCAACCAGAGGGAGGAGGGGGAGGCGGACCTCATTTTACAGATAGGATTGGCAGCAAGGACGGGAAACGTCATTATAATGGGAGACTTTAATTATCCAGATATAGACTGGGCAGAAGGAACCGCACACTCAGCCAAGGCTAGGCAGTTCCTAAATGTTTTGCAGGACAATTTCATGGGTCAGATGGTGAATGCATTGACGAGAAAAGATGCGGTACTTGACCTGCTGATTACCAACAATTCAGACCTGATCACGGTTATAGAAATACGGGACAACTTAGGAAACAGTGACCATAGGTCAATAAGTTTCAGTATTAATTACAGTTATAGGAAGCAGAGGGGTAATATAAGGACGCTGAATTTCAAAAGAGCCAATTTCCCAAAACTGCTCTCGCTGCTAGAAAATATCAATTGGGATAGAACCCTGGGAACAAAGAACACGGAGGAAAAATGGGAGTGCTTCAAGAGCATACTTAACAAGGGGATTGACCAGTGCATTCCAAAGGGAAATAAATTTAAAAGAGCAAAATTAAACCCTGGGTGGCTAAACTCCAACATAAAAATGCATATTAGTGCTAAAGAAAAGGCCTTCAAAAAATACAAGACTGAGGGGTCATTGGCAGCATTTAATCATTACAAAGAGTGTAATAAGAAATGTAAAGGCAAAATCAGGGCGGCTAAAATAGAACACGAGAGACATATAGCGGAGGAGAGTAAAAAGAACCCCAAGAAGTTCTTTAAGTATATAAACAGTAAGAAAGCGAGGCCAGAACACATTGGCCCCATAAAAGATGACAAAGGTAATATGGCCACTGAGGACAAAGAAAAGGCGGAAGTGTTAAATAATTTCTTCTCTTCAGTCTTCACAAAAGAATCAGGGGCTACACGAACCTAGCTTGTAAGGCCGAACTAAACAACACACCTCAGGAAATGCCGCCATGGCTAACAGAAGATAGACTTAGAACTGATCTAGAGAAACTTAACATAAATAAATCACCGGGACCGGATGGCTTGCACCCGAGGGTTCTTAAAGAGCTCAGCCAGGTGATTGCCAGACCCTTATTCTTGATCTTTAAGGATAGTTTACAGATGGGTATTGTGACGAGACCCTTGCTCGCTCTGTCCGCTCTCCTGACACTTCTCTGTTTCTAGTCAGTCAGCTTGCAGATCGCAACGTCTGATGGTTCGGTCAACCAAGGATCCGGGATCCGAACTACAGCTATGTGCCGTCTGGAATCCATTAGAACAAACACCAGGCAGGCTGTATGTAAGTTCAAACAGGAAGACAATTTATTGGAAGAACACAGCACACTTTTATACAGAATTTGGAACATCCTGCCCCCAACAACTGCTTTCCTATTGGTCAATTGTAAAGTACCTGCAGTTCCCATTCTGGTCCTCTCCAGACATGCAAATGAGGGCTCGAAAATGAGTCAGTAATGATTGGTCACATAGCTTGACCAGGAAATGCAAATGAGGACTTGAAAATGAATCAGTAGTGATGGGTCAGATAGCTTGACCAGGAAATGCAAATGAGGACTTGAAAATGAGTCAACAGGGATTGGTCAGATAGCTTTGACCAATGCAAGGAGACAGAAGCCCCAGGGGGCAATCAATGTACACAATAGTCAGACACAGAACAATGGTTCCCTAACGAGCCCTCAATAGATATTACTCTGTGTCAATACCTCCCTTAGCAGACAACAGGTGCGGTCATTAGCACACCTGACAATAGTTGAATGGGGAGCCACCTCAGAACTTCCTGGGATGACCATATTAGGAGTGGACTTCCTGCTCAGAGACCTCATGGCAAAGGGAACAATTGACCTTGCTGACAAATATGAAGCAATTCAACCTATTGTAATGTTCTGGTACCTTTGGTACCTTAATTCCACTTTTCCTAAGTGTATGCGCCCCACCATTCTCTTTTGGTAAGGTGCGCATACACCTTTAAGACCGATGCTGTCATCACTGAGTGCCGCTGGAGCGGCTATTTCAACCTCCGGCGGTCTCACTCACATGTTCGTTCAACGCCGCATAATCTGCCTTGAAGCTCTCATGCTTGCAAGCATACCTCGCTATCGGAACCACGCTGCTGATCCCTGTATCCCGCTACCGGATCATCTGCTCTTGCCGAACCTCTCCTCTACTACATTGCTACTAGTGATAAGTACCCCACAGGGGAAACCTCTATAACCTTCATACTAAAGCTTACACTATCTAGCTCTGCATACTAAGGACTATTACTACATCTGCATTAACTAAGATTGCTAGCTCTTGAGCCTAATACCATCTGCTCTTGCACTGGGTTGGTCTATCCTTATGTTCACCTGCTACTCTATCATCTGCTACCATACATGATTGCTTAACCTATCTGCATCCCATCTGCTACTATCTTACTTTCAAGAACATTCCTTTCAAGTGTCTGTCATCTACCATCTCTACCCAACCTGTCTCTTCAGCCTATCATCACTATATTACTATACATATAAGTCACTCTAGGAACATCTTATTGAGTGTGTGTATCTACTTGCTGAATTGAGACTATCCACACATGATGAGTCTTGGGAGTTGGGATTGGTGTCTCAGCGTTTCTCTACATGACTACTGAAGTGGAATATTTCTGCAGCTGTAAATCCACATTATACATAAAACGCAGGAGCGTTACAGATTGAACAAACCTCAAATGGATTCAGCAGAAATAACCACTCAGGTGACACAATTAAAACAGCAAGTAACTGTGTTAATACACGCACTTGCTGAATTAAGAGAAGAAAATCAGGCTCTGACGCAGCAGGTAACCAGACTGACACAACTTACCACTGCTCAGTCCCCTGAACCCAAAATAAATCCTCCTTTGGTATTTACAGGCGATCGCAAAAAAATTTGCGAATTTAAAAACGCATGTGAGTTACTTTTCTTGCTAAAACCCCGTACCTACCTTACTGATCACATTAAGGTTTGTACTATTATTTCTTACCTAACAGGCGATCCTCGGGCCTGGGCAGACTCTCTTTTTGAGAAAAACGATCAGCTTCTCAAATCCTATACCATATTTCTAGCAGAACTTACTAGCCTATATGATGATCCCAATAGGCAGAGTACTGCCGATCTTCAATTAAGGTCCTTGAAACAAGGTAGGAGACCTGTGGAAGACTTTGTCGCAGAATTCAAGAGATGGACCCTTGATTCAGAATGGAATGATGCATCTCTGAAAACTCAATTTAGGCTTGGCCTATCAGAGGCCGTTAAAGACGAGCTCGCCCGAGCGGATCTGCCAAAAACCCTGGATGCATTGATACAACTCAGTATCACCATAGATAGAAGACTACGAGAAAGAAAGGCTGAAAAAATGGGAATGCCATTATCCAGTTCTTCTCGGATTTCGGCCGATGACCCCACTCCTATGGAGGTAGGAACCATACGCCCACCTCTATCAACTATGGAAAGAGCCAGAAGACGATCTGGTAATCTCTGCTTGTACTGTGCATCCCCGGATCACAAGATAAACGTCTGTCCCCTAGTCTACAAAAAGAAGGGTGAGTGTTCACATGTCCTCCTAGGGGGATTGACAACTTCAATTACTAACCCTTACCTTTTTGTTTGCTTAACATTACAGTGGGACCAGAACAGGATTACTACTAAGGCCATGATTGACACAGGATCTTGTGGAAATTATATTGACATACGTTTTGCTGCTTTAAATAAAGTCCCTATTATTTCTAAACCTAAACCTATCTCAGTGAGTCTTATTAACGGTGTTCCTTTATCCTCTGGTCCGATCCCTGATCAGACACAGGCATTCCTAGTCACTACTAACGGGT
Organism: Pelophylax lessonae; assembly: GCF_965119305.1. NCBI lineage: Eukaryota > Metazoa > Chordata > Amphibia > Anura > Ranidae > Pelophylax > Pelophylax lessonae. The sequence goes on from NC_138778.1 coordinate 137,573,687, forward strand.
CTCATATGGAGACCACTACCTTCGATCTAATACCTTCACCCCACTTTCCCATTGTTTTGGGACTTCCCTGGTTACACACACATCAACCAACCATAGATTGGAAGGAACGGACCCTGGCCTTCCTCTCTTGCTATTGCGAGGGTACGTGTAACCTCCCGTCTTCCGGGAAGATCCTGTCTGTGGTGACAGATGAGATTGCACCACTATGTTATCAGGATCTCTCTGAGGTTTTTCTTGAGAAAAATGCTCAAGCACTACCTCCCATCGAGACTATGATTGTAGTATTGATCTACTCCCAAATAGGAAATTGTCGTTCGGTCATGTTTATCCTCTTTCACAGGATGAACTTTCCCATCTCAAAGAATATTTGGATGAGAATTTGAAAAAAGGTTTTATTAGACCTTCCACTTCTTCCACAGCAGCAGGACGCTTTTTTGTCCGCAATAAGGACTCAAGTCTCAGGCCTATCATCGACTATAGGCAATTGAATGCTATTACAATAAAAGATCGCTATCCTCTACCGCTTATCCCTGAACTCATTGAGCAGGTGCGTGGAGCTACCTATTTTTCAAAATTGGACCTGAAAGGGGCATACAATCTCATTCGAATCCGTGATGGACACGAGTGGAAGACTGCATTCAGAACCAGATACGGATTGTTCGAATATCTTGTAATGCCATTCGGGCTATGCAACGCCCCCGCAGCCTTTCAACGATTTATAAACGATATTTTCAGAGACTTACTAGATGTTTGTGTTGTGGTATATCTGGACGATATACTTATATATTCACGATCCTTGTCTGAACACATAAGACATGTAAGACTAGTATTATCGAGATTGCTTGCACACAACCTATACGTGAAACTGAAAAAATGCTTGTTTCATAAAGAAGAGGTACTGTTTCTAGGCTACATCATATCCAAAACAGGAATCAAGATGGACATGAGTAAGATATCCTGCATTCAGGATTGGCCTACACCAACCACCCGCAAGGCGCTACAGCGATTCCTTGGATTTTCTAATTTCTACAGGAAATTCATCAGGAACTTCTCTGCCATTGTGAGACCCCTCACACAGCTCACTAGCATTAAGAGACCATTCAAATGGTCAGATGAAGCAAATAAAGCTTTTCACCTGTTAAAGACAAGGTTTACTTCTGCTCCCATACTACGCCATCGAGACCCATCCCTCCAATACATTCTGGAAGTAGATGCGTCAAACATGGCAGTAGGAGCAATACTCTCCCAACGACCAACTAACACTTCACCACTCCATCCAGTCGCCTTCTTTTCTAAATCCTTAAGCAGTCCAGAGGTAAATTACCCCGTGGGTGAAAAGGAACTGCTTGCTATAAAATTGGCTCTGGAGAATTGGCGACATCTACTTGAAGGCACCCGATTACCAATACTTATATACACGGACCATAAAAATCTTCAATATCTTCAGACTAACAAAACTCTCTCTCACCGACAGATATGATGGTCACTATTCTTTCTAAGGTTTAACTTCCTAGTGACCTACACACCTGCAGATAAGAACAAAAAGGCGGATGCACTATCACGACTAACTGAAGAAAACTACTTCGAAATCCCTTCCGTTCCTATAATACCTCACAAGCGTATTATTGGAGTTGTCCGTTCTTTGAAGGAAGAGGTTTTGCATGGTATAAGTTTGGATTCACCCCCACCACAACTAAATACCGATGCAGAAGGCTTCCTCTACTACAACGACAAACTTTACATACCACCTACCATGCGCACCAAGATCTTGGAATTATCGCATGATGTGCCTATGGCAGGACATATGGGTATGACAAAGACTCCTAATCTTATTACCAAACAATTCTGGTGGCCTGACATGAAAACATCTATACAAAAATTCGTCTCTTCATGCAATGTCTGTGCCGGGTCCAAAATTGACACTACGAGACCATCCGGTCTACTATGCAGTCTACCAATACCCCAAACTCCATGGGAAGTCGTGTCCTTGGACTTTATAGTAGAACTACCTCCTTCCAAAGGATTTAATACCATCTTGGTGTCAGTGGACCATCTGACAAAGATGGCACATTTCATTGCTATTCGCAGACTACCTTCGTCCAAACAAACGGCAGAACTCCTGATGAAACATGTCTTTAAGTTACATGGTATCCCAAAAACTCTTCTGTCTGACCGTGGATCACAATTTATTTCCAAGTTCTGGCAAGAACTATGTCACATACTACGAATTGAGCGGAAGCTCACTTCTCCTTACCATCCGCAGACCAACGGACAGACTGAAAGAGTCAACCAATGCATTGAGCAATATTTACGTTGTTACACTTCTTACCAACAGGATGATTGGGTGGATCTTCTCCCTCTGGCAGAATTTGCCTACAACAACGCAACCCACAGTACGACCAAGCAGAGTCCGTTCTACTTGAACTATGGGTTTCATCCCTCTATTCTTCCACCACGCATCCTTCCTTCAAATAACCCAGTAGCCTCAGACTATCTTACCCAAATAAAGGACTCTCTGGGTTTGCTTAATACTACCATTGCACACGCTCATAGTCAACAAAAGAAGTACTATGATCTTCGCAGAAGACCTTCTCCTCAGTATGCTATTGGGGACCTCGTTTGGCTCTCAACAAAAAATTTAAGACTGAAAATCCCTAGCAAAAAGCTTGGACCTCTCTTCTTGGGACCTTTCCCAATCAAGGAACTTATTGGAAAAGCTGCAGTACAGCTTACATTGCCAATAGACCTCAAAATACATCCCATTTTCCATGTGTTGCTACTGAAGCCCCATGTTCCTGACCAAGGAATAAGGCCTACTATCCCACTTCCTCCTCCTGTACAAGTTGAAGGTGGAGAAGAATATGAGATAAAAGAGATTCTGGATTCTCGTATCCACAGAAGAAAACTTCAATACTTAGTTCGATGGAAGAACTATGGGCCCCAAGACGACACCTGGCTAAACACCTCTGACATACATGCCCCTAGATTAATCCGCAACTTTCATGCGAAGTACCCAGACAAACCAGCTCCAGAGGCCTTCAGGAGCCGGCCTTAAGGGGGGGGTACTGTAATGTTCTGGTACCTTTGGTACCCTAATTCCACTTTTCCTAAGTGTATGCGCCCCACCATTCTCTTTTGGTAAGGTGCGCATACACCTTTAAGACCGATGCTGTCATCACTGAGCGCCGCTGGAGCGGCTATTTCAACCTCCGGCGGTCTCACTCACATGTTCGTTCAACGCCGCATAATCTACCTTGAAGCTCTCATGCTTGCAAGCATACCTCACTATCGGAACCACGCTGCTGATCCCTGTATCCCGCTACCGGATCATCCGCTCTTGCCGAACCTCTCCTCTACTACATTGCTACTAGTGATAAGTACCCTACAGGGGAAACCTCTATAACCTTCATACTAAAGCTTACACTATCTAGCTCTGCATACTAAGGACTATTACTACATCTGCATTAACTAAGATTGCTAGCTCTTGAGCCTAATACCATCTGCTCTTGCACTGGGTTGGTCTATCCTGTATGTTCACCTGCTACTCTATCATCTGCTACCATACATGATTGCTTAACCTATCTGCATCCCATCTGCTACTATCTTACCTTCAAGAACATTCCTTTCAAGTGTCTGTCATCTACCATCTCTACCCAACCTGTCTCTTCAGCCTATCATCACTATATTACTATACATATAAGTCACTCTAGGAACATCTTATTGAGTGTGTGTATCTACTTGCTGAATTGAGACTATCCACACATGATGAGTCTTGGGAGTTGGGATTGGTGTCTCAGCGTTTCTCTACATGACTACTGAAGTGGAATATTTCTGCAGCTGTAAATCCACATTATACATAAAACGCAGGAGCGTTACACCTATCACCCATCTGTCCTTAAATTCCAGTGATGGTGAACACCATCACATATCTTCCCCCGGGGAAACAGTCCAACAGCCACAGTGGGACCCCGAACGGGTCAACTCGAGGATGTTGGAAAAGTAGTCTTAAGGTTCTAGGTCTGTCTGTCGGGATAACGCCTCTGCATTCCCATGTATATTCCTGGTGTAGGGGTGTGGGGCCTTTGTGTAATTGAGAAATCTACCCGTATGCGTCTTCCAAAAAGTTCCATTCCATTTGCATGTTCTTTTGCCTCCTTTGCGTCTTCAACATTTTCAAAGCAGACAAAGGCGAAACCCCTGGAACGTCGAGACTGCCGATCATACACAATGGATACATCAGCCATTGGACCATATGTTGAAAATACTTCTCTTAGATCTCGCTCCGTTGTGTAAAGACTTAGGCCAAACACGCCCAAACAGCAGTTAGGATCAGAATTTGCCCGACCTACACTACTTCCTATATGCCGCCTTCGATTTGACATGGGAGAGCGACTGTTGCTGTGACGTCTGGTGGTCCCGGCCATGGCGGCCTCTGGGGCATAAGAGGAAGTTAAATGGCCCAAATCGTTCCCCAAAAGTACTTCTGCGGGTAACTCGCGTAGTAATCCCACTCGCACATATCGCTCCCCTGAGCCCCAATCCAAGAGGACTTGGGCGGTGGATAAACGTAGCACCTGGCCCCCTGCTACCCTGACTGCAACAGTCTGGCCGGTCCGGGCTGACTGGGGAATCATGTGAGGCTGGATGAGGGTAATTGTAGCCCCGGAATCGCTGAGTCCCTGGGCCGGCTGCCCATTAACCCATAGTGCCTGGCGATGGTGCTGCCGATTATCTCCGGCAGCAGCTTAGACAGGATCCGCTTCGAAAAGTTCGCCGCACTCTTCCTGAACATCTCGATGGTTGGGCTCATTCTGGTAGCAATGAGCCGCTCGTCTGGATGGATGATTAGTCTCTCGATACCTCGTGGATTGGCTAGGGTAATGTCGTTGCAGATGACCAGTTTGGTTACAGGTATAGCACTTAGGTCCGGTAGGAGGGTTGGGTCGGGCTGGGGGTCTCGAGGCAGACCACGGAGGTACTGAAGTTGGCTTAGAGGCTGGTAAACTGGGCCGAGATAGTGGATAGTGCTCATTTTCGCCTGACCTTCGAGAGTCTAGATATTCATCAGCCAGAGTAGCTGCTTGCTGTACCGTCTGTGGTTGTTTATCTCGCACCCAATCCCGTACTACCGGAGGGGTGTGGTTAAAAAACTGTTCTAATAGTACTAGCTGGGTGATGTCCTCTATGGTATGAGCGTGGCTTCCCTGTAACCAGCTCTTAAGGTTCCGCTGCATACGATGTGCCCACTCCACATATGTTGTGTTGGTTTGTTTCCGGGATTCTCAAAACTGAATCCGGCTGGCTTCAGGTGTAATGGCAAATCCGGCTAGCAAAGCTTCTTTTACCCGGTCGTAGTCTTTAGCGTCTTTGTCCTCCAGGGCCCGATATGCATCCGCCGCTCTGCCAGTTAAATTACTCGCCAGTAAGGCGACCCAATCTTGGGACAGTACTTCATGTATCTGGCATAGTCTCTCAAAGTCCTGCAGGAATGCGTCAATTTCCTCCTCTCCTTCCTTAAATAGTTTGAACGCCCAAAAGGGCAACTTACGGACAGTCGCTGCATCTTTAGGCGTTTTCTCCGATTGACATATTTCTGCCATTTTCTGCTCATGTTGCCGCTCTCGTTCCCTCTCTTGCCGTTCTCGTTCTTTCTCTTGCCGTTCTAGTTCTTTCTCTTGTCGTTCTAGTTCTTTCTCTTGTCGCTCATCCTGCAGCTGGATGTCTCTAATGGCATTCTGTATGGCGGTCTCTGATGGGTTAGCACCATATAATGCCAACCGCTCCCGAACTCGTTGCTGAAACAAGTTTACAACTGACCGGGGTCCTGCATCACCCTCCCTCTGATCCATCTCGGCCAGCTCACTGATCAGGGTGGCCTTGTTCTTTGTCCCACTGGTCCCTCCGCGGCTCTCAAGTAAGTCTCTCAGCGTGGCTATCCTGCATGCTGCATAGCTGGTCATTTACTGTGGTAGTTTGGAGTGTCCCGGTAACTGGAGAGCAAATCCCACCGCTGCCAACCAATGTGACGAGACCGTTGCTCGCTCTGTCCGCTCTCCCGACACTCCTCTGTTTCTAGTCAGTCAGCTTGCAGATCGCAACGTCTGATGGTTCGGTCAACCAAGGATCCGGGATCCGAACTACAGCTATGTGCCGTCCGGAATCCATTAGAACAAACACCAGGCAGGCTGTATGTAAGTTCAAACAGGAAGACAATTTATTGGAAGAACACAGCACACTTTTATACAGAATTTGGAACATCCTGCCCCCAACAACCGCTTTCCTATTGGTCAATTGTAAAGTACCTGCAGTTCCCATTCTGGTCCTCTCCAGACATGCAAATGAGGGCTCGAAAATGAGTCAGTAATGATTGGTCACCTAGCTTGACCAGGAAATGCAAATGAGGACTTGAAAATGAGTCAGTAGTGATGGGTCAGATAGCTTGACCAGGAAATGCAAATGAGGACTTGAAAATGAGTCAACAGGGATTGGTCAGATAGCTTTGACCAATGCAAGGAGACAGAAGCCCCAGGGGGCAATCAATGTACACAATAGTCAGACACAGAACAATGGTTCCCTAACGAGCCCTCAATAGACATTACTCTGTGTCAATACCTCCCTTAGCAGACAACAGGTGCGGTCATTAGCACACCTGACAATAGTTGAATGGGGAGCCACCTTAGACAGTCCGGCTCCTCAGAACTTCCTGGGATGACCATATTAGGAGTGGACTTCCTGCTCAGAGACCTCATGGCAAAGGGAACAATTGACCTTGCTGACAAATATGAAGCAATTCAACCTATCACCCATCTGTCCTTAAATTCCGGTGATGGTGAACACCACCACAGGTATGGTGCCAGCTGATTGGAAAAAAGCCAACGTGGTACTAATATTTAAAAAGGGGCCGAGGTGTATCCCGGGGAACAATAGGCCGGTCAGCCTAACATCTGTAGTCTGCAAGATTTTGGAGGGGATATTAAGGGACCATATACAAGACTTTAGTAATGAAAACTGTATTATTAGTAGCAATCAGCATGGATTTATGAAAAATCGTTCTTGCCAAACCAATCTATTAACCTTCTACGATGAAGTGAGCTGCCACCTAGATAAAGGTAAGCCGGTGGATGTGGTGTATCTGGACTTTGCAAAGGCCTTTGACACCGGTCCCCACAAACGCTTACTGTACAAACTAAGGAAGGTAGGTATGGACCATAAGGTGAGTACCCGGATAGAGAACTGGCTCCAGGGGAGAGTCCAGAGGGTGATGATTAATGGGGAATACTCGGATTGGGCGGGTGTGGAAAGTGGGGTCCCCCAGGGTTCGGTCCTGGGACCAATCCTGTTTAATTTATTCATAAATGATCTAGAGGAGGGGATATCTAGTACAATCTCGGTATTTGCAGATGATACTAAACTAGGCATGCCAATATCTTCTATGCAGGATGTGGAAACCTTACAAGCAGACCTGAACAAAATAATGGGGTGGGCAACTACATGGCAGATGAGGTTTAATGTTGAAAAATGTAAAGTAATGCACTTGGGGGCCAAAAACCAGAAAGCAAGCTACTCACTAGGGGGGGAACCTCTGGGTGAGTCTAAGATGGAAAAAGACTTGGGGGTACTGGTAGACAACAGGCTTGGCAGTGGCATGCAATGCCAAGCTGCTGCAAGTAAAGCCAACAGAATATTGGGATGTATAAAAAAGGGGATTCACTCCAGAAATAAAGAGATTATTCTCCCTCTCTACAAGACTCTGGTCCGGCCACATCTGGAGTATGCTGTCCAGTTCTGGGCACCGGTCCTCAGGAAGGATGTGCTGGAATTGGAAAGAGTCCAGAGAAGGGCAACAAAAATAATTAGGGGAATGGAGGACATCAGCTATGAGGAAAGGCTACAAGCACTGAACCTATTCTCTCTGGAGAAGAGAAGATTGAGGGGGGATATGATATCAATGTACAAATACTGTACTGGCGACCCTGGCATAAGGAACAAACTATTCAGAGTAAGGGAATACAATAAGACGCGTGGCCACTCACTAAAACTAGAGGAAAGGTGGTTTAACCTTAAAATGCGTAAGGGGTTCTTCACTGTAAGAGCGGTAAGGATGTGGAATTCTCTTCCACAAGCAGTCGTATCAGCAGGGAGCATTGATAGTTTCAAAAAACTGTTAGATGGTCACCTTAGAGACCACAACATACAGGGGTATACAATGTACGGTTAAAAGCAAACACACACACACACACATCATAGGTTGAACTGGATGGACTGTTGTCTTTTTTCAACCTCACTAACTATGTAACTATGTAACTATGTAATGGTACACCTATCAATAAAAGTTCTTTTATAATGTTTCAAAAGATTCAGGTGCCACCAATATGTTATCTGGTTATGAAAGAATTACTATGTTTAGTTTCCAAGCATGGAGGAATAAGTATATGAGGGTGGTACACCATAGTATTAAGATTGCTTTATTAGGGCATATATTTATAACAAGATGCTCATAATGTGAAAAATGTACAGCTTGGCAAACGAGGCCTACCAGAGAATATCGAAATACCACTGAGGATCGCTCTTCAGAGGTTAAGCATTAATGAGCGCTAATACATCTTGTGTGAATGTATGTCCAAATTAATGCAAAAACAAGTCAGTACTGAGCACTGTTTTCCCTCCATGTCTATATATATATGATGAGGAGGGATATACAGCCTGGACACTGGAGATGTAGAGATGTAAGGAATAGGAGCTGTAATGTGCTACAAGCGGCTTAGCATGACATGTTTCACCATCCTGGGGTGATCGGACGGCAGGACCCTTTTCTGTACATTTTTTTAATATATTCTAATTCATTTCATAACTGAAATATAAATCAGATTGGCTGTGCTTAGCACTAGATATACTTTCTGTATATGTATGTTGGCGTGTACTTAGAAATAAAAATAGTATTTTCCATTTCTGATGTAATCTGTGGTAACTGGAGAGAAGCCTTTTATATATTTTTTTGTCTATCCATTGGCCGACCAGCCTACAAAATACAACATTTGTTTGATGTTAAATACCTGTGTCATGGCAGCAGGTACCCGGATTTTTTTGTTTTTTTCACTTTAGGCCAGGGATCCTCAAACTACGGCCCTCCAGCTGTTGCAGAACTACACATCCCATGAGGCATTGTAAAACTCTGACAATCACAGACATGACTAGGCATGATGGGAATTGTAGTTCTTTAACCACTTCCCGACTGTACATTGTAGAAATACGGCCGCAGTGCGGTCGTCTAGTTCTGAGAGGGCGTTCCTGAACGTCCTCCCAGAATCGCGCTCCCGTGCGCCCCCTGGGGCGCGCACACGGGATTGACCGTGCTCGCCGGGTCGCGGGGACCCGACGCATCATGGATCAGGGTAAAGGACCAATGAGCGCGGTCCTTTACCACGTGATCGCTCCGTCCAATGATAGAGCGATCACAATTTAAACAATGCAGGGTCAGGCAGGGGTTGAGCTCTCTCCTCTCCTCACACCGTTACAGCGTTTGTGGAGAGGAGAGAGAGACCTGTAAAAAGTAAGCTTTATAATACTTTTCAGTGCCCAGCAGTGCCACATCAGTGCCAAAAAAGTGCCACCAGTACCACTAAAGTGCCACTACACTATCAGATCAGTGCCACCAGTGCCACTACAGTGCTCATCTGTGCCACCAGTGCCACATCAGTACTCATCAGAGCCACATCAGTGCTCATCTGTACCACCAGTGCCAATACAGTGCTCATCTGTGCCACCAGTGCCACATCAGTACTCATCAGAGCCACATCAGTGCTCATCTGTACCACTAGTGCCACTACAGTGCTCATCTGTGCCACCAGTACTACTACAGTGCCACCAGTGCCACATCAGTACTCATCAGAGCCACATCAGTGCTCATCTGTGCCACCTGTACCACCTGTGCCACTACAGTGCCCATCAGTGTCAAATCTGTGCCACTAGTGCAGTGGTTCTTAACCTTGTTGGAGGTACTGAACCCCACCAGCTTCATATGCGCATTCACGGAACCCTTCTTAATTGGAAAAGAAAAATATGATTTTATGAGTCTAGTCTCGGGAGGGGAACTGCCAGAAAATAAGGTGTTGTTTACAGAACTGAATTAAACGTATCATACAAAGTAAAATGTACAGTGGTCAGTAGTATGTAGGGCAGCGTACAGAGGTCAGTAGGCTGTAGGGCAGCGTACAGAGGTCAGTAGGCTATAGGGCAGTGTACAGAGGTCAGTAGGCTGTAGGGCAGCGTACAGAGGTCAGTAGGCTGTAGGGCAGTGTGCAGTAGTGAGTAGTTTGTAGGGCAGTGTGCAGTGGTCAGTAATTTGTAGGGTAGTGTACAGTGCTTAGTAGTTTGTAGGGTAGTGTACAGTGCTCAGTAGTTTGTAGGGCAGTGTAGCGAGGTCAGTAGCATGTAGGGCAGTGTATAGGGGTCAGTAGGATGTAGGGCAGTGTATACGGGTCAGTTGATTGTAGGGAAGGATAGAGTGGTCAGTAGGCTGTAGGACGGTGTACAGAGAATAGGGCAGAGGACAGGAGTTGACAGGACAGATAGGTCAGTGTACAGGCCACACACCAGGGGGCTGGGAGGGCACACACCAGGGGAGGGTCAGGAGGGCACACACCGGGGGGTTGTAGGGGAACACACCAGGGGGTTGGAAGGGCATACACTGGGGGGAGGGTCAGGAGGACACGCACTGTGGGGGAGGGTAGTGAGGGCACACACCAGTGGAGAGTCAGGAGGCCACACACTGGGTGTCAGGAGGGCACACATCAGTGGTTGGGAGGGCACACACTGGGGGGGGGGGGGTTGGGAAGGCATACCATGGGGTATCAGGAGGGCACACACTGGGGGGGGGGGGTTGGGAAGGCATACCATGGGGTATCAGGAGGGCACACACTGGGGGGGGGGGGGGTTGGGAAGGCATACCATGGGGTATCAGGAGGGCACACACAGGGAATACCATGGGGTGTCAGGAGGGCACACTGGGGTGGGGTTGGGAGGGCATACCATGGGGTGTCAGGGGGGCACACACTTGGGGGGGTTGGGAGGGCATACCATGGGGTGTCAGGTGGGCACACACTGGGGTGGGGGGTTGGGAGGGCATACCATGGGGTGTCAGGAGGGCACACACTGGGGGGAGGTGTTGGGAGGGCATACCATGGGGTATCAGGAGGGCACACACTGGGGGGGTTGGGAGGACATACCATGGGGTGTCAAGAGGGAACACACTGGGCGGGAGGTGTTGGGCGGGCATACCATGGGGTATCGGGAGGGAACACACCAGGGGGCATTCACAATGCTTATTGAGCTAAATGAAAAGGACATGCATTTCCATTTGTCAGCTAACAGCACCTCTATGCTAAGCTGCAGTAACTCAGCAGACTTAGCATAGAGGTGCTTGCAAACTAATCCACCATGTACAGCTAGCTGAGCCTACCTCCAGGAACATTCACTCGGCTCCCTCTGCTCAGCTGCTCACACTTCCCTCTTCCAGGCGGGCGCGATCTCCGTGGTCAGGTACACAATCAGTAATATTTTCTCGGGGGGAGCAATTGCCCTGTTGCCCCCCGCCGAACCCCTGAGACTGACTCACCGAACCCCTGGGGTTCGATCGAACCCAGGTTAAGAACCACTGCACTAGTGTCACATCAGTCTCACATCAGTGCCACATTTGTGCCGTCAGTGTCACATTAGTCTCACATCAGTGCCACTACAGTGCCACGTCAGTGCCAACTGTCAAACTACAGTGCCCATCAGTGCCACATCAGTGTCAAATCAGTGCCACTACAGTGCCACATCAGTGCCAACTGTGCAACTACAGTGCACATCAGTGCTACATCAGTGCGCCTCTGTGCCCCACAGTGCCACATCAGTGCTCTACAGTGCCACATCAGTGCGCCACATTAGTGCCACTACAGTGCTAATCAGTGCCACTACACATCAGTGCCACCCTATATGTAGATCCTCATCAGCACCCGTCAGTGCCGCCTTATCCGTGCACAACAGTGCAAGATAATCAGTGCAGTGCATTAATGCACCCTCATCAGCACCCACCAGTGCACCCTCATCGGCACCCATCAGTGCAGCCACATCTGTTGCCATATCTCAGCAGTTTGTCACCACAGCCCACAGTCACCAGTATGGCCAAAAAATGTTATTCCGCTGAAGAGGTATGCCAGCTTCTTTCTTTGACCGACAATAGCAGCGAGGAGCTCTCGGAGTCTGATTCTGAATTTGAACCAGTTGTAAGCAGTAGGTCTGCTACAGCATCGGAGGATGAAGAAAGTGTGCCCAGGAAACAAAGGCGTTTTGACGAGGAGCAGGCTACCACAGATAGAGCAGTGGCATCAACCAGCAGCTCAGTGCCATCCACCATTAGCGCAGTGGCATCCACTAGTAGCATAGTGGCATCCACAGGAATTGGAGTACCACTGCAAGAAATGCCAAGCACTAGTGGGGTGTCATCTCAGCCCCAAAGGGTTAGCACCGATGCCAGCCTTCCCTATGCCCTTCAAAACCCTCTGTGGCGTCCCCCTAATTCAGGCGCAGCAAACATCCCCCCTTTTACCGCCCAGCCAGGTGTCCAGGTGAACACATAAAATTTTGCCCCTATTGATTTTTTTAATTTACTTTTTACCCAAGACCTTCTATCTACCATCGTGGCCCAGTGCAAACTCTATGCACAACAGTTCATTTCAAGCAACCCAAGTTCAAGTTACGCCCGTCCCTATGTGTGGAGAGAAGTAACAGTGGAGGAATTTAAAATATTTTTAGGACTCATTTTCAATATGGGACTCACAAGAAAAAACGAATTATACTGCTACTGGTCAACCAAGCCTATTCACCACATGCCAATCTTCTCATCCGTTATGCCAAGATCAAGTTACCTAATGATCAGGTGGTTCCTGCATTACAATGCTAACACCCAGTGCCCTCCCCGAAACGACCCAGCATTCGACAAATTATTTAGAATTCGGCAGCTTCTAAATTTTTTCTCTGAGAAATTCCCCCAGTTATTTACCCCCGACAAAAATATATACGTGGATGAGTCACTTGTCCATTTCACAGGACGGCTGGGCTTCAAGTAGTTTATCCCCAGCAAAAGGGCCCGATATGGGGTTAAACTCTATAAGTTGTGCGACAGAGCCACAGGTTACATCTACTCCTTCCGGGTGTACGAAGGGAAGGACACCCAGCTGCATCCCCGTGAATGCCCAGAGTACATTGGAGTCAGCGGAAAAAATTGTTTGGGAGCTTGTATATCCACTCCTTGAAAAGGGTTACCATCTATATGAGGATAATTATTATACAAGCTTGCCCCTCTTCCGCAATCTTCACAGGAGGAAGACTCCAGCATGTGGTACAGTGAGAGCCAATAGGAAGGGCTTCCAGCAAAAGCTCGTTAATCAAAAACTACGACGAGGGGAGACAGCAAGTTTGCGGAACGATGAGCTATTGGCTATCAGGTGGAGGGACAGAAGAAATGTCTTTATGCTCTCAACTATTCATAACGACACCTATGTGGAAATCCCCAGAAGAAGAAATGGCCCAATAAAGAAACCAGCATGTGTCCACGACTACAATTTATTCATGGGAGGAGTCGACTTCAATGATCAAATGATTGAACCCTACCTTCCCACAAGAAAAACCCACCATTGGTATAAAAAAGTCTCCATTTATTTTTTCAGTTTAACCATGTATAATACTTATGTTATTTACCGCAAATCTACTGAGACCCCCATACCCTATCTTCAATACCAGGAAGAAATTATCACCACATTTGTGTATCCTGAAGGCCCACCAGAAAGCATTCGCTCGGATTCAGTGAGCAGACTCTAAGAGCGGCATTTTCCTGAACGACTCCCCCGCAGTGAAACAGGCCGAACACATCAGAAGAAATGCAGAGTCTGCTCCAAAAGAGGATTTAGAAGGGACACCACATTATTTTGTCCCGAGTGTCCTTCCCAAACAGGCCTCTGAATAGGTCAGTGTTTCCGCCGTTACCAAATTATTAGTGAAGTATGGTAAATGTCATTTTCAAATCTTTTCATTTACCTCCACACCCCTTATGCCACTGCACTAAATTGTATATGCCTCTGCCTTCTCCATAACTGACCCTGGCTTGTTATTTGACCACGCTTCTGCCTAACGCTTAACTGTACATCTCTGCCTGCTCTGGAACTGACCCTGGCCTGTTATACAACCACGCTTCTGCCTAACACTTAACTGTACATCTCTGCCTGCTCTGGAACTGACCCTGGCTTGTTATTTGACCACGCTTCTGCCTATCGCTAAACTGTACATCTCTGCCTGCTCTGGAACTGACCCTGGACTGTTTATTGACCACGTTTTATGCCTGCCTCTTGGACTGATCTTTTATCCTGCTACTGGAGTAGTGGGATTTATAACACAGGGGTCTCACATATGTGAGGGGCTACAGAAATGTTTTTCTGGATGAAGAAAACTAATTTTTTAGTTTTCTCATTCCCGAATTAGGGTCTGGAGTCCAGAGGCTTCAAAGAGATTTGGGTGGGAGAAGCCTCTACCCCTGTCCCCATTCTTTCCTGGTCTGCTACCTGTAGTATGAACCGTGTTCCTGCCTACTACCAGGACTAATACCAGGGATACAAGGCACTGCTGGCAATATCTCTACCTGCACTGACCCTGGACTGTATATGGACAGTATCCCTGCCTTTACCGACTATGGACAATATTTGCCTGCTGCCTGGACAATTCAGTTTGCTATGGTGGACCACGTCCCTGCATGTTGCCTGGACCAATGTTCTCCTGTGGACAACTGCACTACTAAAACTACAGGTAATATTTTCTTTACCCTTTTGCTCAGCAGAATGTATTTTTGGGGTGTAAATATTGATATGTACATGCTAGGTGTTAGAAATATAAAGGGCCTTCAACAATGTGAGGTGCTACTTTGATTTTGGGCCTCTGTATGTAGCCAGGTTATGTAAAAGTCTCACACATGTGGTATTGCCGTACTCAGAAGGAGTAGCAGATTGCATTTTGGGGTGCAATTTGTGGTATGCACATGCTGCGTCTTAGAAATATCTTATAAACGGACAGCTTTGTGTAAAAATATTGCGTTTTCCTTTTCTTTCCACATTTTCCACAAACTTGCAGAAAAAAATGACATGTTCAAAAGACTCATTATGCCTCATAAAATATAAGTTGGAGTGTTTGCTTTCCAAAATGGGGTCATTTTGTGGGCATTTCCATTGTCCCGGTGCTCCAGGGCCTTTAAAAGTGTGATAGGTTGTCAGGAAATTATATGTGTAAATTGTGCTCCTAAAACGCCTGGAGGTGTTCCTTGCATGTTGGGCCTCTGTATGTGGCCAGGCAGTGTAAAAGTCTCACACATGTGGTATCGCCATACTCGGGAGGAGTAGCAGAATGTATTTTGGGGTGAAATGTGTGGTATGCACATGCTGTGTCTTGGAAATATCTTATAAATGGACCACTATGTGTTAAAAAAAAATGCGTTTTCATTTTCTTTCCCCGTTTACCAAAAACGTATGGACAAAAATTTTATGTTCCAAAGACTCATTATGCCCAAGAAATTATACGTTGGGGTGTTTGCTTTCCAAAATGGGGTCATTTTGTGGGTGTTTCCATTGTCCTGGTGCTCCAGGGCCTTCAAAAGTGTGATAGGTTGTCCGGAAAGTATATGTGTAAATTATGCTCCTAGAACACCTGGAGTTGCTCCTTGTACAGTGTTTCATGATTAAGTAATTGTCATTCAAAATGTGAGAGCACTGAAAGCAAAAAATTGGCCTGGTTAGGAAGGGGGTTTAAGTACCCAGTGGGTAAGTGGTTAACAACTGGAGGGCCATAGTTTGAAGACCCCCGCAGATGATTCTCTTTAAGATAAAAGTGGTCCTGCGGGCAGATTCACTGGGGGATCACTTTTAGAAGTGCCAATCGTCGAAGACCGAGAGTGATCTGACACTGACGCGGGACCATGACGCCGATGCACAGGTGGCCCCACCCGAATTGTCAGGAGGGGACAGCAGGGGAGCGATGCTCCCCTAATAGTGCATCGCAGCTCCCGGTCAGGCTAGAGGCAACCACCACAGGGAGAACCGAAAACCGGGACATACTAAAACATTTAATGTGAAAATGGCTTAATGTAGCTTAATGTGTAATAAAGGGCCTAAACCATAATCAATTGCCCTGAAACTTTGCACAGACTAAGTTTTTAACTTTCCTAATATATCCTAGAAGTTTCATGTATTTTGGTCTTCCTGGAGGCAAACAAGGGACATTAAGCTTGTTTTTTGGGGAGCTTAATGTGGCTTAACTTACAAAAAAGAGCTTAGATGTTAACCAATTCCCCCCAAACCTCAGACAATAGAAGTTTCTATTGATGCTAAGATAGTCTGAAAATTTTAGCTCATTTGGTAAATCAAACAAAAAGTTATTGACTTTTAAGCTATTTTTTTTTTTCTTTATTAAATTTTTCACATATTCCAATTAAAAGGGCAAAAACAAAACCTTCATCTCTCCAATCACTGGAGGGATGTCCGTACAATACACATTTAAACATTTTACCCGTTTCCCTTTACCCGTTTTCCCCCTTGTTTATTTTCCCCTAAACCCCTTAAGCCTCTATCAATCCTTCTCCTAATATTTCTTTATATTCTTCTGTCTCTTTAAAGCTCTGCCATTCATCCCAAATTTCTAATTCGATCCTTTGTTCCTCCTCCTCCCAGTTCCTTAGAAACTCTAGTTTTCTTGTTTTTTCAACTCTGATCACCCATTCTTTACTTGATGGGGGCTCTTCTTTTTGCCATTTTAAAGGTATTAGGCTTTTAGCTGCATTTAATAGATGGGGCACTAAACTTTTTCTATAGTGTTTTCCTGACATATTAGTTCCATGGAACAGACATTTCCAAGGATCTTCCGGAATATGTTTTCTTGTGATTTTTTTTATCAAGGATAAGACTTCTTTCCAGAATATTTTGATTTTTGGGCAATCCCACCAAATGTGTGATATTGTTCCAATCATCTGGCATCCTCTCCAACAATCTTTAGATCTTTCCCTTTGGAATTTACCTAATTTATCAGGAGTGATGTACCACCTAGCGAGTAACTTATAATTCATTTCTTCGGTATTAGAATCACTCGCAGATCTGTGTATGAGCTGTAGGCTTTTTTCCCAGTTAATGTCCTCGCTGCAAGGGCCTAGGTCTCTTTCCCATTTCTTTTTTAATACGGGGCCTACCTCCTTTGTTATTTTTAGCAAGATTTTATAGACACCTGAGACATTATTCGCCACTCTATCTAAGAAACATAGCTGTTCAAAAGGTCTCAAATCTTTCAAGTCTCTTAATGGTTGAGGTAGTGTGGTAACAAAATGTCTCAGCTGCGTATATCTCCATTCATTTATTTTCCACTCCCCTTTTTTTTGTTTTAATTCTTCAAGGGTTATAAGTCTCCCTTGTTCTATTACATCCCCTAATCGGGCTCCGCTATCTTCTATCCAGTTTCCAAATTCTTTTCCTTCTCCCGGTGCAAAAAATTTTGTATTTACTAGTGGTATTAACGGTGAGTTATGATTCCAATTTTCTTTTGTATGTGTTGTGTCCCAAATTTTTAAGGCGTGTCGTGTTATTGTGTCTGTATTACTGTTTAGTTCTCTAAACTTTGGGGGTATCCAAATAATTTTTGCTGAGTGTGCTTTACTAAGTGTATTTTCTATTTTAACCCAATCTTTATTACTGTTTTGTTTACTCCAGTCTATCACCCGTGTAAGTATTGATGCTGTGTAATACATTTTAAAATCTGGTAGTGCCAATCCTCCGTGGCCCTTTTCTTTCCTTAATATTGTGTAACTGATCCTTGGTTTTTTGTGCTTCCATGTAAACTGGGTTATCAGAGCTTTGAGCGCTCTAAAAAATACTTGTGGAATCGGGATGGGGATCATTTGGAATATGTATAGTATTTTGGGTAGGATTATCATCTTTATTGTATTTATTCTCCCTATCAGCGAGGGGATCCTGAGGGATATTCTATTTAGGTCTACTCTTGTTTCATTTAATATTTGGAGGAAGTTAACTTTATATAGTTTCTCTGGGGTTGATGTTAATTTGATCCCAAGGTATTTTATTTCATCTTTTCTCCATTTAAAGTGGAATTCATTTTTTAACCTCTCTTCTTCTTTCTTGTTAACATTTATACTCAGTATCTCTGACTTTTTTTGGTTGATTTTTAGGTTTGAGAGTTCACCATAGCATTTTATTGTTTTTATTATGTTTGGTAGTGTAATCATGGGGTTGGTTATATATAGCAGAATATCATCTGCAAAAGCAGAGATCTTGTATTCCTCTTCTCCTATCTTTATACCCCTAATGTCATAGCTCCTCCTTATCGTAGCTAATAATGGTTCCAGAGATAGAATGAATAACATTGGGGACAATGGGCACCCTTGTCTGGTTCCATTAAACATCTCGAAGGGTTCTGACATTTCCCCATTGATCTTTACTCTTGCAGATGGTTGATTATAGAGTGATTTAATCCTAGACATCATTGTAGGGCCTATCCCAAGCTCTTCTAGGGTTTTAAACATAAACTCCCAATCAACCCTGTCAAAAGCTTTTTGTGCGTCTAATGACAATATTATACTTGAAGGACTATTTTTTAACATTTGGTTGATTAGGAGTATAGTTTTAATTCCATTATCCCGTCCCTGTCGGCCCGGGATAAACCCTACTTGGTCTCTATGTATCCATTTCCTCATCAAACTCTTAAACCTAGTTGCTATAATTTTTGTGAAAAGCTTGGTATCCGCATTGAGAAGCGAAATGGGCCTATAACTCGAGCATAGTAACCGGTCCTTCTTCTCTTTGTGGATGACAGTTATCGAGGCTGATAGAGCTTCCCTACTCATCTTATATTGAGTACCAATTCCATTCATATAGTCTTTTAATTTAGGTATTAATATCTCCTTATATCTTTTATAGTAATTAATAGTGAACCCATCAGGCCCCGGGCTTTTTCCCGAGCAAGTTCCTTTTATCGCATTCTCGACTTCCTGTTCTTATATTGGTCTCTCTAGATCTGATAGTTTGTCTTCCTCTATCCTTGTCAATTTGGCGTTTCTAAGATATTCTTTAATTTTCTCGCTCCTGTCCGGTTCTATGCTCTGTGATCCCCCTATTTTTACTGAGTAAAGGTTTTGATAGTACTTTTGAAGTTCTTTAGCAATTCCTGTTGTTGTTTGGATTATGTCCCCATTTTTATTTTTTATTTTATCTATAAAGTTCCTCGCTTTCCTTTTTTTTAGGATCCTTGCAAGATTTTTTCCCACCTAAGGCATAGAGTTGCAGCATTAAGCCAGGCAGCCGGAGACAGACCACACAGACCCCGGACGAGGTGAACCCGACACCCAGAACTTCCAGAGAGCACCAGCACGGCGGACGAAGATGTGGTGAGAGGGCGAAAGCCCCCCTCTATTCTCTTTTTCCTTTCTCTGTGTAGATTCCTACCCAATGCTAGCCAACACCCAGGACACACACTAAGCCATAGAGCCGATGGAAGTGGACATTTAAAATGTTAAAAACACTAACTACAGATAAATAGGGTGATACTGGCTGCTTGAGAGGGATCGGTTTGAAAAAAAAAAAAGGGAAAGGAGGATTCTATTCACCTCCCCCCTAGAAACTATTAAACATCCCATACAGACATTTGCCTCAGCACTGTACAGGAAGGAAAAAAAAAAAAGAAAAAGGACAACAAAGGGAGAAGGTTAACCAGGGAAAAAAAAAAAAAAAATTTACTGAAAGTTTAAAAAAGAACGGACTTCCTATTGGTCATTCCTTTTACCCTATCTCGTGTCACTTATCTTTTTTCCAATTTTTTCATTTTTATGTATATATTTTTTTTTTTCCTTGGGTTCATTTTTTTTTTGGAGTAACTATTATAAGATATTTCTGCAATAGATCTAACTGAAACTAAATCAGTTTAAAGCTCCGGAGCGATTTAACTCAGCCTGTATTCTTCATATGCTTTAAATTTTCTTTTGCAAAATATAAAAGATCAAGACGCCCACAAAAAATTGAAATCGAGACCTTATAGAGATCCCTATTAGGGCTACCCAACAGTTCTACGTATATATACCGCCGCTCTATATCTCCACAGAGCAAACCTCTTAAACAGTATACAACATCTCTGAACTGTTACAAATAACCGGAGAAAGTATACAGAGGAAGTACCAGTTATTATAAAATTGAAAATAGGTCTGTATAAGTGAGATAGAGCGGGACAGAACAAATAGGTAAAAACAGACAGGTACAGGTCTTAGCAGGTCTCAACAAGAGAAGAAAAACAACAAAAAGAGACTTTTTACATCCTATCAAGAGAGATTGAGACCAAATATGAAGAATAAAACCACAAAAGAAATAGCAGGGAAACCTGCAAAGTGTATGTCTAGCCCAGGGACTATCAAAAAAATTATGACACCAGAGGGAAAAAGGCTAAGTACATCATTAGAAAGACAACAGGTAGTCAGACCAAAACAGAATACAGAAGCAAACAAAAAAACGAAAGGTCAAGGGAATACGGGCGCAAGTGGAGAGGAAAGCTTGGAAGTATCAAAAGATAGCACTCAGGCACCAGAAGATGATGAAACGAGCAAAGTAGAGGATTTAGGCGTGAAAGAAGCCCCTCCCTCAAAATCAGAGATGCGTGAAATGTTTGCCTGCCTTGAAAAGTCCATCAAAGCTGAAATGGCCACTCTATATGGGGACTTAGGTCATATCCTGGTCAGAGTCGAGGAAACAGAAGACAAGATAGTCCACCATGGAAGGAAATTTAAAAATTTAAAGGAACAAATGAAGAAAATGCAAATAGATCAGAGAAATATGTTATATAAAATGGAGGATCAGGAAAATAGACATAGAAGGAAAAACTTACGAATAAAAGGAATACCGGAGAAGGGACAAGCGGAAAATCTAGAAGAAATATTGGAGAACATCTTTAACCCCCTGTTGGGTAGAGAGATCACAGAAAAAATAGAATTTGAGAGGATACACAGATTAAGGAGACCACTCAATATACCAAAAGACAAAACAAGGGACATAATTGTAAGACTTCACAAATATGAGACAAGAGCCCAGATCTGGGAGAAAATGAGAGAAAGACCCATTCAAAAATATGAGGGAGAAGAGATTCAGATCTTCCCCGATCTGGCGCAAGAGACGATCAATAGGAAACGCATCCTAAGGCCAGTAGTAGAAGAGCTAAAGAAATTAAACATCCCATATTTCTGGAGTCACCCAGCAGGCCTAGGAGTGCGACGTGATGGGAAAACTTCATTACTCAGATTCCCAGAAGACATCAAAGTATTTTGTGAAGCATTAAAAATACCCCTGATAGACGTTCCGGGGTGGATAGATCAGGAATCCTCAGAAGAAGACTCAGATGAAGAAGATCCGACCCAGTGGAAGGAGAAGAAAAAACGAAAGAAAAGGAAAAAGAACTAAGAAATGAAATGGATACTGGGGGAGGGGGGGGGACCCGGGTGAGGGGAGATTGGGAGAAACATGGGAAAAAGAGAGAAATATTAAATGAGAAAGGTATCAAACAGCTCCACAGCAGTCAACAAGCCTCTACCATCCAGACCTAGGAATAGGAAAGATGGACGGAAAAGGCGAACATGGCCGGAGCTCCACCTCAGCAACAAGTCGATGGATAAGGGAGAAGGAGACATCGACTATACTGGTTAAGGGAAGGAGGGATGCCAGGCCTCCACAAGGGCAGGGAGGGGGGGTGGGTCGGGGTCAGGGAGGGAAGGAGAGGGGGGAGGGATGAAGGGTGGGAGGGAGGGGGGGAAAAAAGAGGGAGGGGGAGAAAGGAAAAAACCCCATTGGGAAAACTATTCAACACCTATAGAAAAAAAAAAAAAAGAGAAGAAAAATAATACCCATCCCATATAAGCAAAGGTTAAATCCAAAAGTTACCGAACCCTATAAACTTAGAGACAATATCATAACTCAGATAAATGATAAGAAAACCCACATAAATCAGAAAAGGTGGCAATCAACATATTATCTTTTAATGTACGAGGTTTAAACCCACTTGATCAAATGAGAAGAAAAACCATATAAAATAGAAATGGTGGTACTTAATATATTATCTTATAATGTACGAGGCTTAAATTCAATAGATAAAAGGAAAAAAATCTTAAAAGAGATCGTTTACTTGAAAGCAGATATAATATTCCTACAAGAGACCCACATTTCCCACGCATCCAATATTAGGCTATACTCATCAAACCATCCCATCTGGTACTACGCGGACTCCTCGGATAGCAAGTCCAGAGGAGTGGCCATTGGTGTCACCAGAGACCTGGGATTTGCCCTCGAGGAGAGAATAGTAGATCCAGAGGGAAGATACCTCTTTTTAAGAGGGAAAATAGGAGAGGAGGAAATTACACTAGCAAATATATACAGCCCCAATATAAGACAAATAGAGTTCTTGGGGAAAGTAATGAATAAATTATTAATGTTCAAAAAAGGGGGAGTGGTTGTAGCGGGAGACCTAAATCTATGCCTCGATCCCGAAATAGATTCTACTTCAAAATCTATAAGGGTTAATAAAAACCAAAAAAGAAGAATTGAAGAAAAACTATTAATAAATCAATGGGCAGATCCATGGAGAATTCTCCATCCCAATAGCAGAGACTACACCTGCTACTCAACTGTCCATGGAACTTATTCGAGATTAGATCATATATTAATAGAACATAGATGGCTCGAAAAAATAGTAGAGGCAGAGATCGGGATTAAAACCTGGTCCGACCACACCCCTATTACTATAAAATTAAAAATGACCAGGGAAAGGCCTAGGATGGATGCGTGGAAAATTAATGAAGAGATCATAAGAGACAAAAAATGGGGAAAAGAAATAGAAAAAGAACTGGAACTCTACTTTCAAGTGAACGATCAAAATGATACACCAAAAAAGTATGATTTGGGAGGCTCATAAAGCCTATATAAGGGGCATTTTAATTTCAAAAGGAGCACAAAGGAAAAAAGAAAATACAATAAACAAGGATAGACTCTTGGCAGAAGTACATCAATTAAAGCATAAACATAAAAAAACACAAGATACAAACATATACAATATCCTAGAAAGAAAAAGAGAAGAATTAAGAGATCTCTTAGAGCAGGAAATTAGACAAGAAATGAAAAGATGTACAAAAGAAAAATATACGGAAAGAAATAAGCTATTTTTTTACAATACTAAAACGTTTAATGTCCACAGCTTAATGTGAAAAGAGCTTAACGTACCAAAATGTGCCTAAACCTCAACCAATTGTCTTGAAACTTTGCACAGCCCAACTTCTGCATTTCCCAAAGCTATCCTGGAGGTGCCATAGATTTTGGTCTTCCACGTGGAAAACTGGGGACATTAAGCTCTTTTTTTGGGGAGCTTAACGTACAAAAAAGAGCTTAGATGTAAACCAATTTCCCCCAAACTTGGCACAATAGAAGAGTCTATCTATTCCAACATATTCTGAAAATTTCAGATCATTTGGTAAATCACATCAAAAGTTATTTACATTAAGCTCTATTTTCCTATCTTAAAAACACGTGGCTTAATGTGAAAAGAACTTAATGTACCAAAATGTGCCTAAACCTCAACCAACTGTCTTGAAACTTTGCACAGCCCAAGTTCTGCACTTCCCTAAACTATCCTGGAGATTTCATCGAGTTAGGTCTCCCACATAGAAAACTGGGGACATTAAGCTCTTTTTTTGGGGAGCTTAATGTGGCTTAACGTGCAAAAAAGAGCTTAGATGTGAACCAATTTCCCCCAAATTTAGCACAATAGAAGAGTCTATCTATTCCAACATATTCTGAAAATTTCCGATCATTTGGTAAATCACACCAAAAGTTATTCACATTAAGCTCTTTTTTGCAAGCATAAAAACATGTGGCTTAATGTGAAAAGAGCTTAACGTACCAAAATGTGCCTAAACCTCAACCAATTGTCTTGAAACATTGCACAGCCCAAGTTCTGCCCTTCCCTAAGCTATCTTGGAGGTTTCATCGAGTTAGGTCTCCCACATAGAAAACTGGGGACATTAAGCTCTTTTTTTGGGGAGCTTAATGTGGCTTAACGTACAAAAAAGAGCTTAGATGTGAACCAATTTCCCCCAAACTTGGCACAATAGAAGAGTCTATGTATTCCAACATACTCTGAAAATTTTAGATCATTTGGTAAATCACACCAAAAGTTATTCACATTAAGCTATTTTTTTTTACAATACTAAAACGTTTAATGTCCACAGCTTAAAGTAAAAAGAGCTTAATGTACCAAAATGTGCCTAAACCTCAACCAATTGTCTTGAAACTTTGCACAGCCCAACAACTGATAGATGTATGGCACCTTCAGCACCCAACTGAAAAAGAGTTTACATTTTATTCGCACCCGCATGGGGTTTATTCGAGAATAGATTTCTTCTTGGTGCCACATGCTCATCTCCAGGCGGTAAAACATACCGACATCGATAACATCTCATGGTCAGATCATGCAATGGTGTCGATGATTTATAGTATCTCTACAGTTAACTCAACTAAACAGAGATTCTGGAAATTAAATGAAAGTCTGTTACAGATAGAGGAAGTAAGGTCAGAGGTACAAAAAGAACTTAAGGATTATTTTGATCTTAATGATCTACCTGATTGTGCGATAGGCACATTGTGGGAGGCACATAAATCAGTGATAAGGGGAATTTTAATTAAGCATGGTGCAAGAAAAAAAAGGGAAAGGAATAAACAATTGCTAGCATTACTAGATAAGCTCAAAATATTGGAAACAGAACACGAAACTTTTCACAGCCCAAGTTCTGCACTTCCCAAAGCTATCCTGGAGGTTTCATCGATTTTGGTGTCCCATATGGAAAACTGGGGACATTAAGCTCTTTTTTTGAGAGCTTAATGTGGCTTAATGTACAAAAAAGAGCTTAGATGTGAACCAATTTCCCCCAAACTTGGCACAATAGAAGAGTCTATATATTACAACATATTCAGAAAATTTCAGATCATTTGGTAAATCACACCAAAAGTTATTCACATTAAGCTCTTTTTTGCAATCATAAAAACACGTGGCTTAATGTGAAAAGAGCTTAACGTACCAAAATGTGCCTAATCCTCAACCAATTGTCTTGAAACTTTGCACAGCCCAACTTCTGCACTTCCCAAAGCTATCCTGGAGGTTTCATTGATTTTGGTGTCCCACATGGAAACCTGGGGACATTAAGCTCTTTTTTTGGGAGCTTAACAACTTTAGGACCGCGCGCGGTAATACTACTGCGGCAGTGCGGCACGATACCGCTCAGCCACGTAGTATTAACGTGATGCGCGATCGCGGCTCCAGAGCGCGCTCCCGCGCGCCGCGGGTCCCGATCCCGATGGCATTCGGTAGGGAACCGATCAATCATCAGATACTGACCAATGATTTTTGGTCAGTGTCTGTAGATCGGTCCCCACCAATGGCAATCTGTCCCCTGTCTGTGTAATGTAAACACAGACAGGGGAAGTGATGTCACTGTCCCTCCTGAAGTCCTTTCGGTTCCAGGAGAGAGACAGAGACACACCAAAAACGTGAGTTTCCACCAACACTACACTGACACACCTCACATAGGCACATTTAACCCCTTCATCACCTCTGATCACCCCCTGATCACCCCCAAACCCCTCACAGTGAACACTATATACAGTGGTATACAGATATTTTACTGATCACTGTATAAGTGTCACTTGTGAGCGTAGTTTGCGCCTGCGTTAGGCCCAAATAGGGTTAGGGTACCCGCCACCTATCCCCTAATAAAGTTTTTACCCCTTGATCAGCCCCAGTTAACCCCTTCACTACCTATTACTCTGTGCACTAAATACAGTATATAGGTAAATACTGATCACTGTATTTAGTGTCACTAGTGACCCTAATTTGCGCTTGCGCTAAGCCCATATAGGGTTAGGGCACCCGCCACCTATTCCCTAATAAACTTTTAAATGCTTGATCTTCCCCAGTTAACCCCTTCACTCCATATAAAACAGTGCACTAATATATACAGTATATCAGATAACTACTGATCACTGTATTTAGTGTCACTGGTGACCCTAATTTGCGCTTGCGCTAGGCCCGAATAGGTTTAGGCCACCCGCCATCTATCCTCTATAAAGGTTTAACCCCTTGATCTCCCCCAGTTTAACCCCTTCACTTCCCTGTCACAGTGTTCACTATATACAGTGATTACCGATCACTGTATTAGCGTCACGGGTGACACAACTTAGGCTAGCTAGTTAGCGTCAGGGTCCCACTACACCACCGTTACTTAGCGTCAGTTAGAGTCAAGTACACTAACACACACACACCACCGTTACTAGTATAGTGTTTGAACAGATCAATATCTGATCTGATCAGAACTATACTAGCGTCCTCATAATTTAGTGTTCCCCAAACGCAGTGTTTGCACAATCAGCACTGATTCCTGCTAGCACCTGCGTTTAGCCCCCCTGCCCAGCCCACCTTACCCAGGCAAGTGTAGTAATCAATAGATTACTGACACTTCCAAAAAACACATCACACAAAACCGCTGCGTTAGCAGAGTCAGGCCTGATCTCTGTTAGCACTAGCAGTTTTTCTTTGTAGCGACCAAATAGTCCTCGACAACCAGGTGCTTTTATTACCTAGTAGTCGCACTACTGTACCGGTAAATTTAGTTACTAAAATGACAAAACGTTGGTACAGTGGTGAAGAGGTCTACGAAATGCTGACCGCGGCACGTGAGAGCGATGGGGAAGCCTCACTGTCAGAATCAGGGTCAGTATACGAACCAGATGACAGCAGCGGCTCCCTGACAGATAGCTCCGACAGAGGGGTCCCTGCTAGGGTCAGGCGTACCCGACCCCATTCTGGAGTTGTTGACTTGCAAGAACTGGAGGTTTCTGGTATGCAGCAGAGTGCCAGTACTAGTGCCGCTCACACTTCTCGTGAACTGGCAAGCACGAGCGGCCTAGTACACCCTGGACCTTCAACCAGCACTGCAGTATCACCTGGTGACGTGGCGAGTCACCTGAGTGCAGTTGAAGCTGGTGCGGTGGCTAGCACGAGTAGTGGCCCGCAGCCACCGCGTATCCGAAGACAGGCCCGTAGAGCCAATAGTGTCTCCCTGAAGCGCTGGCATATCCTAATTGGCAGCCCACAGATTCCACAGCGCCAGTACTTCCCCCATTCACCGCCCAACCCGGAATCCAAGTGGAAACAGCTGGTTTTAATCCCATAAACTTTTTTGAGCTGTTTTTCACTGAAGATCTTTTCAGATCTATTGTGGACCAATCAAATTTGTACGCTCAACAATTCATCGCCGCCAACCCAAATTCACCCCTTCCCAGACCATTTGCCTGGAATCCTATTACGATTCAGGAGTTTAAAACCTATCTGGGCCTTTCCTTCAACACGGGCATTACAAGAAAGAATGAATTGCGGTTATATTGGTCCACTGACCCAATTCATCAAATGTACGTGTTCTCTGCTGTTATGTCCAGGGCTCGATACCAACAAATATTTCGGTTCATGCATTTCAACGACAATGAACTCTGTCGTCCTCGGGGAGACCCTGAATATGATCGGCTCCACAAAATTCGGCCCCTCATAGACCACTTCAATCAGCGGTTCGCAGCCTTGTTTACCCCCCAACAAGATGTCTGCGTTGACGAGTCCCTGATTAAGTTTACTGGTCGCCTTGCTATCAAACAGTACCTCCCCAGCAAGCGTGCCAGATACGGGGTCAAGTTGTATAAGCTTTGTGACAGGGCCACAGGCTATACAGTTAATTTCCGTGTCTATGAGGGAAAAGATAGCACTGTGGAGCCCCCCGACTGCCCAGGCTACATAGGGAGCAGCGGCAAGATAGTTTGGGACTTGGTGTCACCCTTATTCGGAAAGGGGTACCACTTGTACGTGGACAATTTCTATTCAAGCGTGCCACTTTTTAGACACCTCTATCAATTGCAAATTGGCGCTTGTGGCACCGTGCGATCTAATCGCCGGGGCTTCCCCCAACGGCTAGTGAATGCCCCACTGAGCTCGGGGGAGAGAGCCTGCTTGAGGTGCGATGAATTGCTTGCAGTGAAGTGGAGGGACAAACGAAACGTTTACGTGCTGTCCTCCATTCACCCAGACACGGCAGTCCAAATTACTACGGTCACCGGTGTTGTTGTTGAGAAACCCCTCTGTGTCCACGACTATAACCGTAAAATGGGAGGGGTGGACTTCAACGACCAGATGATGGGACCGTACTTAATTGCCCGTAAGGCCAGACGCTGGTACAAAAAAGTGTCTGTATACCTATTTCAATTGGCTGTTTACAACGCTTTTGTCTTATACAAAGCGTCTGCTGGAACATTATCCTTCTTTCAATTCCAAGAAGAGATAATCAGAGCCCTTCTGTATTCAGCTGGTGCTCCTGCCCAACTTCCCCAACCAGATGCAGTGAGCCGGCTGCATGAGAGGCATTTTCCGCAATACCTCCCGAGTACCCCTACCAAACGATACCCCCAAAAAAATTGATTTTTGTAAGATCTTACCGTAAAATCCTTTTCTCTTAAGCTCATTGACAGACGTAGTCTTCTTGATTCTCAAGAGCTGGGTTATGTTGTCTCCGCAGGAGTAGGACTAGGCAGAAAGACAAAACGTTCTGGCTCCACCTTAGGGGCAGTCCCTGAGGGTATATCCTCCCTCTCTCTGCTACAGGGAATCAGTTCTGTTCTAAAGCAGTAACAGAGAATTTAACCCAACCCAACTCAATGATAGAGGGGCGGGTACTACGTCTGTCAATGAGCTTAAGAGAAAAGGATTTTACGGTAAGATCTTACAAAAATCCATTTTTCTCTATCGCTCATTGACAGACGTAGTCTTCTTGATTCTCAAGAGCTGGGACATCCAGAAGCAGTGCCACAAATGAGGGGGGGGATTGACAAAAATCAAATCCAATCTAGAAGGCCCAACCGGTGCCAAACTAGAAGTTTTAAAGGCTCATTATAAACAAAGAATGAGACTCAAAAGAAAAATTTCCAACGGAAAAAACCCTCGAGGCAGACCACTGGTCTCCTCAAATGGCGGCCTGCAAAACCTTGCGGCCAAACACGGCATCAGATGATGCCATTACATCAACTTTATAATGTTTTGTAAAGGTATGCACCGACGACCAGGTAGCCGCCTTGCACACCTGGACCACTGACGCCTGATGGCGAAAGGCCCATGACGCACTAAGCGCCCGAGTGGAGTGCGCCTTAACAGGGAACGGGGGCTCCCGACCCTTAATAGAATAAGCCTGTACTACCGTCTGTCTGATCCATCTGGAAATGGTCACGGCAGATGCAGGCAACCCCTTTTTGGGTCCATCCGGGATCACAAAAAGTGAATCCGTCTTGCGAAACGAGTCTGTCGTTTTCAAGTATACCCTGATCGCCCGGACCACATCCAAGGAGTGTAAAGGAAACTCCCGAGGATGACTGGGCTTAGGACACAGGGAAGGTAATACAATTTCTTCATTCAGATGAAATTCTGAAACCACTTTTGGTAGGAAGGATGGATTCGGACGAAGAACCACCTTATCTCTATGAACCACCAGATATGGTGAACGACAAGATAATGCGGCCAGTTCTGACACCCTGCGTGCAGAAGTAATAGCCACCAAGAAGGCCACCTTCTGGGACAACGTAGGTAGAGGAATCTCCCTAATATCTTCAAAGGGAGGTTTCTGAAGAACCGACAACACTAAATTAAGATCCCAGGGTGGTAACGGCGCGCGCACTGGCGGAGCCAGATGTCGCACCCCCTGGATGAAATTCCGCACCAAGGAATGAGTAGCCAAAGGCTTCTGAAAGAAGATAGCTAATGCTGAGACCTGACCCTTGATAGTACTCAAGGCCAGTTTCTGCTCAACCCCTTGTTGCAGAAAAGCTAATATTCGACTAATCGAATAAGACCGTGGACGGAACCCCAAAGGTTCACACCATGCAATGTAGGACTTCCATGTGCGATGATAAATCTTTCTGGAAGTCGCTTTCCTTGCTTCAACTAGAGTAGGAATAACTGAAGCTGACAAACCTTTGTCCTTCAGCACCTGGGTCTCAATAGCCAGGCCGTTAAAGCCAGCGATCGTAAAGCAGGATGGAAGATCGGTCCCTGAGACAGTAGGTCCTCCCTGAGAGGAAGTCTCCACGGGACGTCCGCCACCAGTCTGACCACGTCGGCGTACCAAGCTCGACGAGGCCAGTCCGGAGCTACCAGAATTACTGGAATTCCTTCCTCCTCTATCCTGCGAAGAAGTCTTGGCAGTAACGCGAGAGGAGGGAAGGCATACATTAGCTGGTATTGCCCCCACGGGGCGATCAGTGCGTCTGCGGTCTCTGCTAGAGGATCGCGGGAGCGAGCCACGAATCTCTGAACTTTCTTGTTGAATCGTGATGCCAACAGATCCACATCCGGGGTGCCCCACCGTAGGCACAACTGGTGGAAAACGTCTGAATGGAGAGACCATTCCCCCTGATCCAGAGTCTGACGGCTGAGATAATCTGCCTGCCAATTTTCCACCCCTGGAATGAACACCGCAGAGATCGCTGGAACAAATCGTTCCGCCCAGCGAAGGATGCAAGCCACTTCTTTGGCCGCTCGGGCACTCTTGGTGCCCCCCTGGTTATTGACATAAGCCACGGCCGTGGCATTGTCCGACTGGATCCGAACCAGGCTGCCCTGGAGCTGCTCGTTCCAGTGAATCAGACAAAGTCTGATCGCTCTCAGTTCCAATACATTTATCGGTAACCTGGATTCTTCCAGGGACCAAAGTCCCTGGACAGAAAACTGACCGAGAATTCCTCCCCATCCGGATAGACTGGCATCCGTGGTCACTATCGTCCAATATATTGGCAGAAATGACTTTCCCTGGCTGAGCATCGGAGACCGAAGCCACCAGACCAGAGACTCTCTGGTCTGTTTGCTCAATCGGATCTGATTGTCCAGGGATTCCGGATTCTGATTCCATCTGAGAAGAATCTCTTGCTGAAGAATTCGGGTATGGGACTGGGCAAATGGGACTGCTTCGAACGAAGCCACCATCAACCCCAGAACCCTCATGCAAGTCCGAAGGGAAGACCAGCTGTTGGACAGTAACAACTGGACTGCTGATTGAATCTTTCGGAGTTTCCCTACCGGAAGGAAAACTCTTGTCCTGACTGTGTCTAGAATTAGACCCAGATATTCGAGCCTCTGGGTGGGAAACAGAAATGACTTTTGCTGGTTCACCAGCCACCCGAATTCCTGTAAAGAAATCATAGTAATTTCTATGTTTTGTAGCAAGGTCTGAGGAGACTCTGCATGAAGCAGAAGATCGTCTAGGTAACCAAGAATCGATATGCCTCTTTGGCGCAGAAGTGCCAACATTGGGGCCAACACCTTCGTGAAGACCCGCGGAGCCGTGGCGAGACCGAAAGGTAACGCCACAAACTGATAGTGGTTCTCTTCTACGGAAAAGCGTAGAAACCGCTGATGTCCTGCGAAAATGGGAATGTGAAGATATGCGTCCTTGATGTCTATGGACGCTAGGACATCCCCTGGATGCAGGAAGGCTGCTACTGTGCGAATGGACTCCATTCTGAATCTTCTTATGTTGACAAAAGAATTGAGTGCCCTTAAGTCCAGAATTGGACGCACTTTGCCCTCTTTCCTGGGTATTGTAAATAGGTTTGAATAAAACCCTTGAAACCGTTCTGTCCAAGGAACGTGGACTACCACTCCTTGTTGTAGTAAATCTGTGACTGCTCTCCGCAGATCTTCTAAACGATCCGGGGATAGTCGGATATTGGAAGGGAAGAATCGCGCCGGTGGGAGAGATCGAAACTCAATCTTGTACCCTGACCTTATGACTTCGCAAACCCATTTGTCCGGGATTCTGGAAAGCCATGGATCCGGGAACCGGCCAAGACGTCCCCCCACCCCAGTTATGGGTGGGGGCGCACCTTCAGGCTTTGGACGGTTTATCTTCAGGTCTGGAGGGGGCGGGCTTTTGCTTGCCCGACCAACGACCCCTGACGCCTCCTGCAGGAGCTTTGGAGGACTTAATTTTTTCACCCGCGGGACGAAAAAACCTCTTGTGAGCAGAAAAAGAAGGCCCTCGTCTTTGACGAGTTCCTTTACCTTTAAAATTTTGCGGTAAAAAGGTGCTCTTTCCACCCGTGAGATCCTTAATGATCTCATCTAAGTTGGCTCCAAATAGACGCTCTCCTAAAAAGGGGATATTAGCCAATGCTTTTTTGGAACCTTGGTCGGCTAACCAATCTTTTAGCCACAGTGTACGCCTGAGAACCACTGCTGAGACTGATGCTCGCGCCAATAATGGAGTGGCGTCTAACGCCGCATCACACACAAACTGTAACCCCTGTATCATTTGTTCCAACAAATCTGATACCGCCTGAGGGACCTCTTCTAAGTCCCGGCGTAACCACTTGGTCCATTCAGTTACAGCCTGCGAAACCAGACCAATAGCTATTATAGGTCTGAAAGCTGATCCAATCAAGGAAAACATGGTGCGAGACATAGCTTCTATCTTGCGATCCACTGGATCTTTAAAAGACGGAGCGTCTTCTAGAGGAATAACCGTGGCTTTATTCAATCTAGCAATTGGTGAATCCACCACAGGTGGTTCTGTCCATTTCTTAATGAGGATTTCCTCAAACGGATAACGCCTGTTAATGCGTTTAGAAATAGTAAAAGTGCGTTTTGGCAGACGCCATTCTTCTTCGATTGGATTGCCAAAACATTTGGGCAATGGAAAAACCTTCGCCACTTTGATGCGTTTTTTAGTCCCAAAAGGGATTTCAGTTTCAGCTATTTCCGATGGAATACCCTGTAATCTTAAGGTTTCTTGAACAGATACAATGAGTGCGTTTACCAACGCTTCCTCTCTGGCTATGGCTGATGCCGAAACATCCTCCTCGCTGTCTGAAGAGACAGTACCCGAGACACCAATCCCAGATGAGGTACCTGCAACTGCAGAAATAGGCTCAGAGTCTGAATCCGAGGTTTCAGATAATAAGGGGTTAGGCGGGGGTCGCTTTCTTGTGCCCTGTCCCTGACAAGCCACTTCCACCCGGGACACAAAAGTTTCCATAATAGCTGACAATGATTCAATCGTCAGTGGGGTGCTGGAGGATCCTGCAGACCCCTCGAGGGGATCCGGAGGAGATACATGAGTGGCAGGGTCCATGTTAATTCAGGACACCTTTGCCAGCAAAAACAAAAAAAAACTTTTTTTTTTTTTTTTTGTGTGTCTCCCCCTAGCGCAATAGCGCCCCTCAGAGTACCTGCTTCTCGATCCCCACAGAGAGAGAGAGACCCCCCAAGGCTCACCAACCGATGCAGTGAAGTTTCCAACCAACTGCAGTCAGCGTCTGTCTTTTACAGACTGGAAGGAGCTGTTGCTTTTTCCCGGGTAGAAGGACGTGGCTCCGCCCCCTGTGTACGCCTTCCGGCGTTCCCAGCTCTCCACGAGGTAGCTGGGCTCATGAAACATGGCCGCCCCCATAGAAGAGACATAAGACTCCAAAAACATGGCGGCTGGCGTGACCTGAGGACATACATGCACTTGGTCTACGGCAAAATGGCGGCGGACCGCCGAAAATCGTTTTCCACCTGCATCTCTGCTAAGTGGCGATATATGGATCTACAGGAGATACACTACAAATAAGGTAGGATTATACCTCCTATGTCTGCTGTAATGTTACAGTCTGCTGGGTAGAGTGTTAGCTCTCAAACCAAGTCCACTTCCCACAAACACATACTGTATTTACAAGGGGGACTTTTTAGTATCAGATATATACTGACCATGTATGGAGGGGCCCATAATTCATACTGCCTCATAACGAGGAAAGAAAAAAGGGAACGTTTACTCACCATACCAAACCGACAGGCACCCTCTCTTCACAATACCCTCTCCACCGGGGTGGGGGGTTGTGGACCACTCCGGACGCCTCGACTCTCTGGTTCCTGGCGTCCAAGCGAGACTTTTAACTCGCAAGGTCAGTCCCTCCACTGGGACTCCGTCGCGGCCGACCCAGCGCGGAGCTCTGGTCTGCACGCGCTCGTAGGCAGAAACCGGGGTGACCACTGGATCTCAACATCCAGCCCGTCGCCCGGCCCCGCATACTTACTTGAATGTGTCGCGGCCGACCAAGCGCAATGCAATGGTCTGCGCACGCTCGTAGGCCGGCTGGGGTGACCACAAGTGTCGCCCAGTCCGGCGTTTTTGCTTGAAGATCTCACAGGAAAAACACTGGAGAAAAACTACCTAAAAAAATGTCTTTTTCTAAAGAAAAAAGTCTTGCCAGGACCAAAAGATCCCAGCAAGGAACTTAGGTCCTTACTCCTGACTAGACAGAAAAAAACGGATTCCCTGTAGCAGAGAGAGGGAGGATATACCCTCAGGGACTGCCCCTAAGGTGGAGCCAGAACGTTTTGTCTTTCTGCCTAGTCCTACTCCTGCGGAGACAACATAACCCAGCTCTTGAGAATCAAGAAGACTACGTCTGTCAATGAGCGATAGAGAAAAGATGCCGTGTCTGCAGCAAGCGCGGATTTAGGCGTGACACCCGGAATTATTGTCCCGACTCTCCTGACCGACCTGGTCTTTGCCACGGTGACTGTTTCCGTCGCTACCACACACTAGTGGATTATTAGCATAGGGTACAGCACGGCACAGTTTAGGGCACATTTACACAGGGTCTCAAAAGATGTTCGATGGCTATCGTCATTTTGAGAGACCCGAACCTGGAACCTGGAACTCGACGTTTGAAGAAAAAAAAAAAAAATACATAAAAGCCAAAAATAGTTGTCGTCTCAGTCATTTTTTATGTTCTTCTACACTTCCTATGTACTTTTAATGTACTTTGTTTGTTTTTCATTCTTTTGTGACCTGTTTCTCTTGCAGGTACTCGTCGGCTACCACGCATTGATTTCATATATTCTGACACAAACAGTGTTTGCGCTCAGCATACATGGATACCTTTGCTGATAGCAGCTGTGGTGATTTTCTGATTTCAGCACTGCAGTTAAAATCCTATTTTGGTATACGTGGATAGTGCCGTGTATACCCATCATTAAATTCAGTGGGTGGTTGTTTGGGCGGTTAATGATGAGAATCCAAAAACTTTTGTTGTGTCAGTCATTTTATATGTCCTACTCTTCCTAATGTACTTTTTTTTAATGTACTTTGTTTGTTTTTTCATTCTTTTGTGACCTATTTCTCTTGCAGGTACTCGTCGGCTACCATGCATTGATTTTATATATTCTGACACAAACAGCGTTTGCGCTCAGCATATATGGATACCTTTGCTGATAGCAGCTGTGGTGATTTTCTGATTTCAGCACTGCAGTTAAAATCCTATTTTGGTATACGTGGATAGTGTCGTGTATACCCATCATTAAATTCAGTGGGTGGTTGTTTGGGCGGTTAATGATGAGCAATACTACGCATTATTCCTGTGCTGATTTCTGATAGGTTCTCTTTTTTTTCGTTCAGCCCACAGGTTGCATGAAAAAAAAAAACCTATATGCCAAACAAAGACCAGCAATGTACTGGTACGTTGCTGGACTTTGAGTGGTTATACCAGGATGATGCCTGCAGATTTAGGCATCATCTTGGTATCGTTTTTTACAGCAAGCGGTCGGCTTACATGTAAAAGCAATCCTAGCGGATAATTGGCCGCTAGACTGCTTTTACATGCAGTGGGAGGGGACTCCCCCCCCCTCCTGCCGCCTTCCGCTGCCTTCCACGGTTTTTCTCGGGCTCTCCTGTCCCACCGGTTAACCCGAGAGTGCAGCCGGTGGTTCAATTATCTAACCATAGAGCTGATTGGAGATGAGAATGGCTCCAATCATCTCTATGGCCTAAGATGCCGGAGGCTACGAGCATTTCATGACTTCTGTTTCGCCAGAAATAAACAGCGCCATTGGGAAATTGGGAAAGTATTTTATCACACCAATTTTGGTATGGTCAGATGCGTTAAGGTCAGAGGAAAGATCTAGAGTATACAAGACCCCAATTTTTTTTAAAAAGAGTACCTGTCACTACAGATTGCTATCATAGAGGAAATTTAAATTCACCGTGATAACAATAAAAATGATTAAAAAAAAAAAATGAAAGAAAAGGTGTCAAAATAACATAAGAAAGCAAATTAAAAAAAAAAAAATCAAGCCCCCCTGTCCCCCCGTGCTTGCGCGCAAATGCGCGCACCAGCGTTGGTCTAGTGTCATATGTAAACCGCAATTTCAGCATGCATGTGAGGTATCGCCGTGAACGCCAGGTCGAGGGCAGTAATTGTTGTGGTAGACCTCCTCTGTAAGTCCAAAGTGGTAACCTGTAAAGACTTTTAAAGGCTTTTAAAACCGTACGTAGGTTTGTTGCCGCGGCACGGGCGTGCGCAATTTTTAAAGCATGTCATGTTAGGTGTCTATGAACTCGGCATAAGATCATCTTTTAAATTTTACCAAACAATTTGGAATTATATAGTGTATTTCTGCATTAAAAATAAAAAAAATTGTTTTTTTTACGCAAAAATTGCGTTTGGAAAATGTGTGCGCAAATACCGTGTAACAAAAAAAATTGCAACATCCACCATTTTGTTCTGTAGGGCCTCTGCTTTAAAAAAATATATAATGTTTGGGGGTTCAAAGTAATTTTCTTGTGAAAAAAAAATATTTTTTCATGTAAACAAAAACTCACAGAAAAGGCTTGGTTTTCAAGTGGTTAGAAGAGTGGGTGATGTGTTGCTAAAATTGAGCATAAAATGCCAGGACTGTTCAAACACCCCCCAAATTACCCCTTTTTGGAAAGTAGACACCCAAAGCTATTTGCTGAGAGGCATATTGAGTCCATGGAGTATTTTATATTTTGCCCTAAGTTTCAGGAAAATGACAATTTGTTTTTTTTTTTTTTTTTCTTTTACACAAAGTTGTCACTAAATAATATATTGCTCACGCATGCCATGGGTATATGTGAAATGACACCCCAAAATACATTCTGCTGCTTCTCCGGAGTACAGGGATACCCCATGTGTGAGACTTTTTGTCAGTCTAGCTGCATACAGGACCCGGAAAACCAATCCGCACCTTCTGGCTTTCTAAGGGCGTAAATTGTTGATCTCACTCCTTACTACCTATCACACTTTTGAAGGCCATGAAATGCCAAAATGGCACAAACCCCCCCAAATGACCCCATTTTGCAAAGTAGACACTCCAAGCTATTAGATGAGAGGCATGATGAGTCCATGGAATATGTTATATTTTGCCACAAGTTTCAGGAAAATTATTATTTTTATTTTTTTTTGTTTACACAAAGTTGTCAGTAAATGATATAATGCTCACACATGCCATGGGTATATGTGAAATGACACCCCAAAATACATTCTGCTGCTTCTCCTGAGTACAAGGATACCCCATGTGTGAGACTTTTTTGCAGTCTAGCCGCGTACAGGACCCGGAAAACCACTCCCCACCTTCAGGCTTTCTAAGGGCGTAAATTGTTGATCTCACTCCTTACTACCTATCACACTTTTGAAGGCCATGAAATGCCAAAATGGCACAAAACCCCCCCAAATGACCCCATTTTGCAAAGTAGACACTCCAAGCTATTAGATGAGAGGCATGATGAGTCCATGGAATATTTTATATTTTGCCACAAGTTTCAGGAAAATTATTATTATTTTTTTTTTTTTTACACAAAGTTGTCAGTAAATGATATAATGCTCACACATGCCATGGGTATATGTGAAATGACACCCCAAAATACATTCTGCTGCTTCTCCTGAGTACAAGGATACCCCATGTGTGAGACTTTTTTGCAGTCTAGCCGCGTACAGGACCCGGAAAACCACTCCCCACCTTCAGGCTTTCTAAGGGCGTAAATTGTTGATCTCACTCCTTACTACCTATCACACTTTTGAAGGCCATGAAACGCCAAGATGGCACAAAACCCCCCAAAATGACCCCATTTTGCAAAGTAGACACTCTAATCTATTTGCTGAGAGGCATGGTGAGTATTTTGCATCTCTCATTTTTTTTGGAAAATGAAGAAAAAACAGGAAAATGCATTTTCTTTCCTCTTTTTTCAATTTCCAAAACTTTGTGACAAAAAGTGAGATCTGCAAAACACCCAACATGCCTCTCTGCAAATAGCTTAGGGTGTCTACTTTCCGAAAAGGGGTCATTTGGGGGGGGGGTTGTGCTGTCTTGGCATTTCATGGCCTCCGAAACTGTGATAGGTAGTCAGGAGTGAAATCAACAATTTACGCCCTTGGAAAGCCTGAAAGTGGGTGTTGGCTTTCGAGGACCTGTACTCGGCTAGACTGCAAAAAAGTCTCACACATGTGGTATCCCTGTACTCAGGAGAAGCAGCAGAATGTATTTTGGGGTGTCATTTCACATATACCCATGGCATGTGTGAGCAATATATCATTTAGTGACAACTTTGTGTAAAAAAACAAAAAAAAATAATAATAATATATTTCCCGGAACTTGTGGCAAAATATAAAATATTCCATGGACTCACCATGCCTCTCAGCAAATAGCTTGGGGTGTCTACTTTGCAAAATGGGGTCATTTGGGGGGGTTTTGTGCTATGTTGAAATTTCAGGGCCTCCGAAACTGTGATGGGTAGTCAGGAGTGAAATCAACAATTTACGCCATTAGAAAACCTAAAGATGGAGATTCATTTTCGGGGTCCCGTACACAGCTAGGCTCCCAAAAAGTCTCACACACGGGGTATCCCCATACTGAGGAGAAGCGGCAGAATGTATTTTGGGGTGTCATTCCACATATACCCATGTCATGTGTGAGAAGTTTATCTTTTAGTGACAACTTTGTGTTAAAAAAAAAAATAAATAAATTGTAATTTTCCCAAAACTTGTGGCAAAATATAAAATATTCCATGGACTCACCATGCCTCTCAGCAAATAGCTTGGGGTGTCTACTTTGCAAAATGGGGTCATTTGGGGGGTTTTGTGCTATCTTGAAATTTCAGGGCCTCCGAAACTGTGATGGGTAGTGAGGAGTAAAATCAAAAATTTACGCCATTAGAAAACCTAAAGATGGAGATTGATTTTCGGGGTCCCGTACACAGCTAGGCTCCCAAAAAGTCTCACATATGTGGTATCCCTGTACTCAAGAGAAGCAGCAGAATATATTTAGGGGTGTAATTACACATATACCCATGGCATGTGTGAGAAATTTATCTTTTAGTGACAACTTTGTGTTAAAAAAAAAATTTTATTTTTTTTATTCATTTTTCAAACACCTGTGACAAAAAAATTAAATATTCAATGAGCTCAACATTCCTCTCAGAACATTCCTTAGGATGTCTACTTTCCAAAAAGTGGTAATTTGGGGGGGTCTTGTACTGCCCTGCCATTTTAGCACTTCATGAATTGAGATAGGCAGTCAGAAATTAAAGCTGCGTAAAATTTCAGTATTTACACCATAGTTTGTAGACGCTATAACTTTTGCGCAAACCAATAAAAATACGCTCATTGAATTTTTTTTTGTCAAAGACATGTAGCTAAATATATTTTGGCCAAAAAAAATTACATAAATTGAGTATATTGGATATTTTTTAAAAGACAAAGTTGAAAATAACATTTTCAAAATTTTCGCTCTTTTTTTATTAATATCGCAAAAAATAAAAAGTGCAGAGGTGATCAAATACCACCAAAAGAAAGCTCTGTTTGTTGGAAAAAAAGGACGTAAATTTCGTTTGGGTACCACATTGCATGACCGCACAATTGTCAGTTAAAGTCGCACAGTGCCGAAGCACAAAAAGTGGTCTGGACGGAAGACAGCAAAATCCTACGGTTGTAAAGTGGTTAATGTGGCTTAACGTACAAAAAAGAGCTTAGATGTGAACCAATTTCCCCCAAACTTGGCACAATAGAAGAGTCTATCTTTTCCAACATATTCTGAAAATTTTAGATCATTTGGTAAATTAC
The DNA here is from genome assembly GCF_965119305.1 of Pelophylax lessonae. Classification (NCBI taxonomy): domain Eukaryota; kingdom Metazoa; phylum Chordata; class Amphibia; order Anura; family Ranidae; genus Pelophylax; species Pelophylax lessonae. The sequence goes on from NC_138778.1 coordinate 137,613,766, forward strand.
ACCAAAAGTTATTCACATTAAGCTATTTTTTTTTATAATACTAAAACGTTTAATGTCCACAGCTTAATGTAAAAAAGAGCTTAATGTAAGAAAATGTGCCTAAACCTCAACCAATTGTCTTGAAACTTCGCAGAGCCCAAGTTCTGCACTTCCCAAAGCTATCCTGGAGATTTCATCGATTTTGGTCTCCCACGTGGAAAACTGGGGACATTAACCACTTGCCTTCTGTGCACTTAAACACCCTTCCCATCCAGGCCAATTTTCAGCTTTCAGCGCTGTCACACTTTGAATGACAATTGCGCGGTCATGCTACACTGTACCCATATGAAATTTTTATCATTTTTTTCACACAAATAGAGCTTTCTTTTGGTGGTATGTAATCATCTCTGGGTTTTTTATTTTTTACAAAAAAAAAGAATAAATACAAAAAATTTTGAAAAAAAAAAAGTTTTTCTTATTTTCTGCGAGTAAATTTTGAAAATAAATTTTTCTCCTTCACTGATGTGCGCTGATGAGGCGGCACTGATGGGCACTGATAGGCTGCACTGATGGGCACTGATGAGGTGGCACTTATAGGCACTGATGAGGTGGCACTTATGGGCACTGATGAGGAGGTACTAATATGCCGCACTGATGAGCACTGATAGGCGGCACTGATAGGCGGCACTGAGAGGCAGCACTGATGAGCACTGATAGGCGGCACTGCTGGGCACTGATAGGCGGCACTGCTGGGCACTGATAGGCGGCACTGCTGGGCACTGAGAGGTGGCACTGCTGGGCACTGACAGGTGGCACTGCTGGGCACTGAGAGGCAGCACTGAGAGGCGGCACTGATGGGCACTGATAGGCGTCACTGATGGGCACTGGCGGATGGCACTGGACACTGACGGGTGGCACTGATGAGCGGCACTGATGGGCAGCACCATCAGTGCCCACACTCAGTGCCCATAGTGCTGCCAGTCAGTGCTCATCAGTGCCTAGATGAGCAGGCACTGATGGGCACTGACTAGCAGCACTATGGGCACTGATTGTGGGCATTGATGGGGGGCACTGATGGCGGGCACTGTGGGCACTGATGGGGGGGCACTGTGTGTGTGTTTTTACCTTGTGTAATCAGGGCACTGGTGATCGGTGCCCTGATTACATTCTCCTGTGTCCCCGGCGCTGTGAGGCTCCCCCTCCTTCCTCACACTGCAGGCTCCGTGTGAGGAAGGAGCGCCGGCGATGAGAGATGATCTCATATGTTTACATATGAGATCATCATTCATTGGACGGCCAGATCACATGGTGAATGGCCGCTGTGATTGGCCATTCACCACGATCTGTGATCGGCCATGTCCAAGGGACACGGCCGACACAGATTTTCCCCGCAGCGCGCTCGCGGGAGCGCCGCGGGGGGCGTGTCACTGGGAGGCCATTTAAAAACGGCCTCCCAAAAATTCGAGTCCGCGCTGCAGCCGTATATAGGCTGTAGCGCGGATGGGGGATGGTTAAGCTCTTTTTTTGGGGAGCTTAATGTGGCTTAACGTACAAAAAAGAGCTTAGATGTGAACCAATTTCCCCCAAACTTGGCACAATAGAAGAGTCTATGTATTCCAACATATTCAGAAAATTTGAGATCATTTGGTAAATCACAGCAAAAGTTATTCACATTAAGCTCTTTTTTGCAATCATAAAAACACGTGGCTTAATGTGAAAAGAGCTTAACGTACCAAAATGTGCCTAAACCTCAACCAATTGTCTTGAAACTTTGCGCAGCCCAACTTCTGCATTTCTCAAAGCTATCCTGGAGGTTTCATAGATTTTGGTCTCCCACGTGGAAAACAGGGGACATTAAGCTCTTTTTTTGGGGAGCTTAATGTGGCTTAACGTACAAAAAAGAGTTTAGATGTGAACCAATTTCCCCCAAACTTGGCACAATAGAACAGTCTATGTATTCCAACATATTCTAAAAATTTTAGATCATTTGGTAAATTACACCAAAAGTTATTCACATTAAGCTATTTTTTTACAATGCAAAAATGTTTAATGTCCACAGCTTAATGTAAAAAGAGCTTAATTTACCAAAATGTGCCTAAACCTCAACCAATTGTCTTGAAACTTTGCACAGCCCAAGTTCTGCACTTCCCAAAGCTATCCTGGAGGTTTCATCGATTTTGGTCTCCCACGTGGAAAACTGGGGACATTAAGCTCTTTTTTTGGGGAGCTTAATGTTGCTTAACGTACAGAAAAGAGCTTAGATGTGAACCAATTTCCCCCAAACTTGGCACAATAGAAGAGTCTATCTATTCCAACATATTCTGAAAATTTTAGATCATTTGGTAAATCACACCAAAAGTTATTCACATTAACCTATTTTTTTTTTTACAATACTAAAACGTTTAATGTCCACAGCTTAATGTAAAAAAGAGCTTAATGTAAGAAAATGTGCCTAAACCTCAACCAATTGTCTTGAAACTTCGCAGAGCCCAAGTTCTGCACTCACCAAAGCTATCCTGGAGGTTTCATCGATTTTGGTCTCCCACGTGGAAAACTGGGGACATTAAGCTCTTTTTTTGGGAGCTTAATGTGGCTTAACGTACAAAAAAGAGCTTAGATGTGAACCAATTTCCCCCAAACTTGGCACAATAGAAGAGTCTATATATTCCAACATATTCAGAAAATTTCAGATCATTTGGTAAATCACAGCAAAAGTTATTCACATTAAGCTCTTTTTTGCAATCATAAAAACACGTGGCTTAATGTGAAAAGAGCTTAACGTACCAAAATGTGCCTAAACCTCAACCAATTGTCTTAAAACTTTGCGCAGCCCAACTTCTGCATTTCCCAAAGCTATCCTGGAGGTTTCATAGATTTTGGTCTCCCACGTGGAAAACAGGGGACATTAAGCTCTTTTTTTGGGGAGCTTAATGTGGCTTAACGTACAAAAAAGAGTTTAGATGTGAACCAATTTCCCCCAAACTTGGCACAATAGAAGAGTCTATGTATTCCAACATATTCTAAAAAATTTAGATCATTTGGTAAATTACACCAAAAGTTACTCACATTAAGCTCTTTTTTGCAATCATAAAAACACGTGGCTTAATGTGAAAAGAGCTTAACGTACCAAAATGTGCCTAATCCTCAACCAATTGTCTTGAAACTTTGCACAGCCCAACTTCTGCACTTCCCAAAGCTATCCTGTAGGTTTCATCGATTTTGGTCTCCCACGTGGAAAACTGGGGACATTAAGCTCTTTTTTTGGGGAGCTTAATGTGGCTTAACATACAGAAAAGAGCTTAGATGTGAACCAATTTCCCCCAAACTTGGCACAATAGAAGAGTCTATCTATTCCAACATATTCTGAAAATTTTAGATCATTTGGTAAATCACACCAAATGTTATTCACATTAAGCTCTTTTTTGCAATCATAAAAACACGTGGCTTAATGTGAAAAGAGCTTAACGTACCAAAATGTGCCTAATCCTCAACCAATTGTCTTGAAACTTTGCACAGCCCAACTTCTGCACTTCCCAAAGCTATCCTGGAGGTTTCATCGATTTTGGTGTCCCACATGGAAAACTGGGGACATTAAGCTCTTTTTTTGGGAGCTTAATGTGGCTTAACGTACAAAAAAGAGCTTAGATGTGAACCAATTTCCCCCAAACTTGGCACAATAGAAGAGTCTATCTTTTCCAACATATTCTGAAAATTTTAGATCATTTGGTAAATCACACCTAAAGTTATTCACATTAAGCTATTTTTTTTTACAATACTAAAACGTTTAATGTCCACAGCTTAAAGTAAAAAGAGCTTAATGTACCAAAATGTGCCTAAACCTCAACCAATTGTCTTGAAACTTTGCACAGCCCAACAACTGATAGATGTATGGCACCTGCAGCACCCAACTGAAAAAGAGTTTACATTTTATTCGCACCCGCATGGGGTTTATTCGAGAATAGATTTCTTCTTGGTGCCACATGCTCATCTCCAGGTGGTAAAACATACCGACATCGATAACATCTCATGGTCAGATCATGCAATGGTGTCGATGATTTATAGTATCTCTACAGTTAACTCAACTAAACAGAGATTCTGGAAATTAAATGAAAGTCTGTTACAGATAGAGGAAGTAAGGTCAGAGGTACAAAAAGAACTTAAGGATTATTTTGATCTTAATGATCTACCTGATTGTGCAATAGGCACATTGTGGGAGGCACATAAATCAGTGATAAGGGGAATTTTAATTAAGCATGGTGCAAGAATAAAAATGGAAAGGAATAAACAATTGCTAGCATTACTAGATAAGCTCAAAATATTGGAAACAGAACACAAAACTTTGCACAGCCCAAGTTCTGCACTTCCCAAAGCTATCCTGGAGGTTTCATCGATTTTGGTCTCCCACGTGGAAAACTGGGGACATTAAGCTCTTTTTTTGGGTAGCTTAATGTGGCTTAATGTACAAAAAAGAGCTTAGATGTGAACCAATTTCCGACAAACTTGGCACAATAGAAAAAACTGTCTATTCCAACATATTCAGAACATTTGAGATCATTTGGTAAATCACAGCAAAAGTTATTCACATTAAGCTCTTTTTTGCAATCATAAAAACACGTGGCTTAATGTGAAAAGAGCTTAACGTACCAAAATGTGCCTAAACCTCAACCAATTGTCTTGAAACTTTGCGCAGCCCAACTTCTGCATTTCCCAAAGCTATCCTGGAGGTTTCATAGATTTTGGTCTCCCACGTGGAAAACAGGGGACATTAAGCTCTTTTTTTGGGGAGCTTAATGTGGCTTAACGTACAAAAAAGAGTTTAGATGTGAACCAATTTCCCCCAAACTTGGCACAATAGAAGAGTCTATGTATTCCAACATATTCTAAAAATTTTAGATCATTTGGTAAATTACACCAAAAGTTATTCACATTAAGCTATTTTTTTACAATGCAAAAATGTTTAATGTCCACAGCTTAATGTAAAAAGAGCTTAATTTACCAAAATGTGCCTAAACCTCAACCAATTGTCTTGAAACTTTGCACAGCCCAAGTTCTGCACTTCCCAAAGCTATCCTGGAGGTTTCATCGATTTTGGTCTCCCACGTGGAAAACTGGGGACATTAAGCTCTTTTTTTGGGGAGCTTAATGTTGCTTAACGTACAGAAAAGAGCTTAGATGTGAACCAATTTCCCCCAAACTTGGCACAATAGAAGAGTCTATCTATTCCAACATATTCTGAAAATTTTAGATCATTTGGTAAATCACACCAAAAGTTATTCACATTAACCTATTTTTTTTTACAATACTAAAACGTTTAATGTCCACAGCTTAATGTAAAAAAGAGCTTAATGTAAGAAAATGTGCCTAAACCTCAACCAATTGTCTTGAAACTTCGCAGAGCCCAAGTTCTGCACTTCCCAAAGCTATCCTGGAGGTTTCATCGATTTTGGTCTCCCACGTGGAAAACTGGGGACATTAAGCTCTTTTTTTGGGGAGCTTAATGTGGCTTAACGTACAAAAAAGAGCTTAGATGTGAACCAATTTCCCCCAAACTTGGCACAATAGAAGAGTCTATATATTCCAACATATTCAGAAAATTTCAGATCATTTGGTAAATCACAGCAAAAGTTATTCACATTAAGCTCTTTTTTGCAATCATAAAAACACGTGGCTTAATGTGAAAAGAGCTTAACGTACCAAAATGTGCCTAAACCTCAACCAATTGTCTTAAAACTTTGCGCAGCCCAACTTCTGCATTTCCCAAAGCTATCCTGGAGGTTTCATAGATTTTGGTCTCCCACGTGGAAAACAGGGGACATTAAGCTCTTTTTTTGGGGAGCTTAATGTGGCTTAACGTACAAAAAAGAGTTTAGATGTGAACCAATTTCCCCCAAACTTGGCACAATAGAAGAGTCTATGTATTCCAACATATTCTAAAAAATTTAGATCATTTGGTAAATTACACCAAAAGTTACTCACATTAAGCTCTTTTTTGCAATCATAAAAACACGTGGCTTAATGTGAAAAGAGCTTAACGTACCAAAATGTGCCTAATCCTCAACCAATTGTCTTGAAACTTTGCACAGCCCAACTTCTGCACTTCCCAAAGCTATCCTGGAGGTTTCATCGATTTTGGTCTCCCACGTGGAAAACTGGGGACATTAAGCTCTTTTTTTGGGGAGCTTAATGTGGCTTAACATACAGAAAAGAGCTTAGATGTGAACCAATTTCCCCCAAACTTGGCACAATAGAAGAGTCTATCTATTCCAACATATTCTGAAAATTTTAGATCATTTGGTAAATCACACCAAATGTTATTCACATTAAGCTCTTTTTTGCAATCATAAAAACACGTGGCTTAATGTGAAAAGAGCTTAACGTACCAAAATGTGCCTAATCCTCAACCAATTGTCTTGAAACTTTGCACAGCCCAACTTCTGCACTTCCCAAAGCTATCCTGGAGGTTTCATCGATTTTGGTGTCCCACATGGAAAACTGGGGACATTAAGCTCTTTTTTTGGGAGCTTAATGTGGCTTAACGTACAAAAAAGAGCTTAGATGTGAACCAATTTCCCCCAAACTTGGCACAATAGAAGAGTCTATCTTTTCCAACATATTCTGAAAATTTTAGATCATTTGGTAAATCACACCTAAAGTTATTCACATTAAGCTATTTTTTTTTACAATACTAAAACGTTTAATGTCCACAGCTTAAAGTAAAAAGAGCTTAATGTACCAAAATGTGCCTAAACCTCAACCAATTGTCTTGAAACTTTGCACAGCCCAACAACTGATAGATGTATGGCACCTGCAGCACCCAACTGAAAAAGAGTTTACATTTTATTCGCACCCGCATGGGGTTTATTCGAGAATAGATTTCTTCTTGGTGCCACATGCTCATCTCCAGGTGGTAAAACATACCGACATCGATAACATCTCATGGTCAGATCATGCAATGGTGTCGATGATTTATAGTATCTCTACAGTTAACTCAACTAAACAGAGATTCTGGAAATTAAATGAAAGTCTGTTACAGATAGAGGAAGTAAGGTCAGAGGTACAAAAAGAACTTAAGGATTATTTTGATCTTAATGATCTACCTGATTGTGCAATAGGCACATTGTGGGAGGCACATAAATCAGTGATAAGGGGAATTTTAATTAAGCATGGTGCAAGAATAAAAATGGAAAGGAATAAACAATTGCTAGCATTACTAGATAAGCTCAAAATATTGGAAACAGAACACAAAACTTTGCACAGCCCAAGTTCTGCACTTCCCAAAGCTATCCTGGAGGTTTCATCGATTTTGGTCTCCCACGTGGAAAACTGGGGACATTAAGCTCTTTTTTTGGGTAGCTTAATGTGGCTTAATGTACAAAAAAGAGCTTAGATGTGAACCAATTTCCGACAAACTTGGCACAATAGAAAAAACTGTCTATTCCAACATATTCAGAACATTTGAGATCATTTGGTAAATCACAGCAAAAGTTATTCACATTAAGCTCTTTTTTGCAATCATAAAAACACGTGGCTTAATGTGAAAAGAGCTTAACGTACCAAAATGTGCCTAAACCTCAACCAATTGTCTTGAAACTTTGCGCAGCCCAACTTCTGCATTTCCCAAAGCTATCCTGGAGGTTTCATAGATTTTGGTCTCCCACGTGGAAAACAGGGGACATTAAGCTCTTTTTTTGGGGAGCTTAATGTGGCTTAACGTACAAAAAAGAGTTTAGATGTGAACCAATTTCCCCCAAACTTGGCACAATAGAAGAGTCTATGTATTCCAACATATTCTAAAAATTTTAGATCATTTGGTAAATTACACCAAAAGTTATTCACATTAAGCTATTTTTTTACAATGCAAAAATGTTTAATGTCCACAGCTTAATGTAAAAGAGCTTAATTTACCAAAATGTGCCTAAACCTCAACCAATTGTCTTGAAACTTTGCACAGCCCAAGTTCTGCACTTCCCAAAGCTATCCTGGAGGTTTCATCGATTTTGGTCTCCCACATGGAAAACTGGGGACATTAAGCTCTTTTTTTGGGGAGCTTAATGTTGCTTAACGTACAGAAAAGAGCTTAGATGTGAACCAATTTCCCCCAAACTTGGCACAATAGAAGAGTCTATCTATTCCAACATATTCTGAAAATTTTAGATCATTTGGTAAATCACACCAAAAGTTATTCACATTAACCTATTTTTTTTTTACAATACTAAAACGTTTAATGTCCACAGCTTAATGTAAAAAAGAGCTTAATGTAAGAAAATGTGCCTAAACCTCAACCAATTGTCTTGAAACTTCGCAGAGCCCAAGTTCTGCACTTCCCAAAGCTATCCTGGAGGTTTCATCGATTTTGGTCTCCCACGTGGAAAACTGGGGACATTAAGCTCTTTTTTTGGGGAGCTTAATGTGGCTTAACGTACAAAAAAGAGCTTAGATGTGAACCAATTTCCCCCAAACTTGGCACAATAGAAGAGTCTATATATTCCAACATATTCAGAAAATTTCAGATCATTTGGTAAATCACAGCAAAAGTTATTCACATTAAGCTCTTTTTTGCAATCATAAAAACACGTGGCTTAATGTGAAAAGAGCTTAACGTACCAAAATGTGCCTAAACCTCAACCAATTGTCTTAAAACTTTGCGCAGCCCAACTTCTGCATTTCCCAAAGCTATCCTGGAGGTTTCATAGATTTTGGTCTCCCACGTGGAAAACTGGGGACATTAAGCTCTTTTTTTGGGGAGCTTAATGTGGCTTAACGTACAAAAAAGAGTTTAGATGTGAACCAATTTCCCCCAAACTTGGCACAATAGAAGAGTCTATCTATTCCAACATATTCTGAAAATTTTAGATCATTTGGTAAATCACACCAAATGTTATTCACATTAAGCTCTTTTTTGCAATCATAAAAACACGTGGCTTAATGTGAAAAGAGCTTAACGTACCAAAATGTGCCTAATCCTCAACCAATTGTCTTGAAACTTTGCACAGCCCAACTTCTGCACTTCCCAAAGCTATCCTGGAGGTTTCATCGATTTTGGTGTCCCACATGGAAAACTGGGGACATTAAGCTCTTTTTTTGGGAGCTTAATGTGGCTTAACGTACAAAAAAGAGCTTAGATGTGAACCAATTTCCCCCAAACTTGGCACAATAGAAGAGTCTATCTTTTCCAACATATTCTGAAAATTTTAGATCATTTGGTAAATCACACCTAAAGTTATTCACATTAAGCTATTTTTTTTTACAATACTAAAACGTTTAATGTCCACAGCTTAAAGTAAAAAGAGCTTAATGTACCAAAATGTGCCTAAACCTCAACCAATTGTCTTGAAACTTTGCACAGCCCAACAACTGATAGATGTATGGCACCTGCAGCACCCAACTGAAAAAGAGTTTACATTTTATTCGCACCCGCATGGGGTTTATTCGAGAATAGATTTCTTCTTGGTGCCACATGCTCATCTCCAGGTGGTAAAACATACCGACATCGATAACATCTCATGGTCAGATCATGCAATGGTGTCGATGATTTATAGTATCTCTACAGTTAACTCAACTAAACAGAGATTCTGGAAATTAAATGAAAGTCTGTTACAGATAGAGGAAGTAAGGTCAGAGGTACAAAAAGAACTTAAGGATTATTTTGATCTTAATGATCTACCTGATTGTGCAATAGGCACATTGTGGGAGGCACATAAATCAGTGATAAGGGGAATTTTAATTAAGCATGGTGCAAGAATAAAAATGGAAAGGAATAAACAATTGCTAGCATTACTAGATAAGCTCAAAATATTGGAAACAGAACACAAAACTTTGCACAGCCCAAGTTCTGCACTTCCCAAAGCTATCCTGGAGGTTTCATCGATTTTGGTCTCCCACGTGGAAAACTGGGGACATTAAGCTCTTTTTTTGGGTAGCTTAATGTGGCTTAATGTACAAAAAAGAGCTTAGATGTGAACCAATTTCCGACAAACTTGGCACAATAGAAAAAACTGTCTATTCCAACATATTCAGAACATTTGAGATCATTTGGTAAATCACAGCAAAAGTTATTCACATTAAGCTCTTTTTTGCAATCATAAAAACACGTGGCTTAATGTGAAAAGAGCTTAACGTACCAAAATGTGCCTAAACCTCAACCAATTGTCTTGAAACTTTGCGCAGCCCAACTTCTGCATTTCCCAAAGCTATCCTGGAGGTTTCATAGATTTTGGTCTCCCACGTGGAAAACAGGGGACATTAAGCTCTTTTTTTGGGGAGCTTAATGTGGCTTAACGTACAAAAAAGAGTTTAGATGTGAACCAATTTCCCCCAAACTTGGCACAATAGAAGAGTCTATGTATTCCAACATATTCTAAAAATTTTAGATCATTTGGTAAATTACACCAAAAGTTATTCACATTAAGCTATTTTTTTACAATGCAAAAATGTTTAATGTCCACAGCTTAATGTAAAAGAGCTTAATTTACCAAAATGTGCCTAAACCTCAACCAATTGTCTTGAAACTTTGCACAGCCCAAGTTCTGCACTTCCCAAAGCTATCCTGGAGGTTTCATCGATTTTGGTCTCCCACATGGAAAACTGGGGACATTAAGCTCTTTTTTTGGGGAGCTTAATGTTGCTTAACGTACAGAAAAGAGCTTAGATGTGAACCAATTTCCCCCAAACTTGGCACAATAGAAGAGTCTATCTATTCCAACATATTCTGAAAATTTTAGATCATTTGGTAAATCACACCAAAAGTTATTCACATTAACCTATTTTTTTTTTACAATACTAAAACGTTTAATGTCCACAGCTTAATGTAAAAAAGAGCTTAATGTAAGAAAATGTGCCTAAACCTCAACCAATTGTCTTGAAACTTCGCAGAGCCCAAGTTCTGCACTTCCCAAAGCTATCCTGGAGGTTTCATCGATTTTGGTCTCCCACGTGGAAAACTGGGGACATTAAGCTCTTTTTTTGGGGAGCTTAATGTGGCTTAACGTACAAAAAAGAGCTTAGATGTGAACCAATTTCCCCCAAACTTGGCACAATAGAAGAGTCTATATATTCCAACATATTCAGAAAATTTCAGATCATTTGGTAAATCACAGCAAAAGTTATTCACATTAAGCTCTTTTTTGCAATCATAAAAACACGTGGCTTAATGTGAAAAGAGCTTAACGTACCAAAATGTGCCTAAACCTCAACCAATTGTCTTAAAACTTTGCGCAGCCCAACTTCTGCATTTCCCAAAGCTATCCTGGAGGTTTCATAGATTTTGGTCTCCCACGTGGAAAACTGGGGACATTAAGCTCTTTTTTTGGGGAGCTTAATGTGGCTTAACGTACAAAAAAGAGTTTAGATGTGAACCAATTTCCCCCAAACTTGGCACAATAGAAGAGTCTATGTATTCCAACATATTCTAAAAAATTTAGATCATTTGGTAAATTACACCAAAAGTTATTCACATTAAGCTCTTTTTTGCAATCATAAAAACACGTGGCTTAATGTGAAAAGAGCTTAACGTACCAAAATGTGCCTAATCCTCAACCAATTGTCTTGAAACTTTGCACAGCCCAACTTCTGCACTTCCCAAAGCTATCCTGGAGGTTTCATCGATTTTGGTCTCCCACGTGGAAAACTGGGGACATTAAGCTCTTTTTTTGGGGAGCTTAATGTGGCTTAACATACAGAAAAGAGCTTAGATGTGAACCAATTTCCCCCAAACTTGGCACAATAGAAGAGTCTATCTATTCCAACATATTCTGAAAATTTTAGATCATTTGGTAAATCACACCAAAAGTTATTCACATTAAGCTCTTTTTTGCAATCATAAAAACACGTGGCTTAATGTGAAAAGAGCTTAACGTACCAAAATGTGCCTAATCCTCAACCAATTGTCTTGAAACTTTGCACAGCCCAACTTCTGCACTTCCCAAAGCTATCCTGGAGGTTTCATCGATTTTGGTGTCCCACATGGAAAACTGGGGACATTAAGCTCTTTTTTTGGGAGCTTAATGTGGCTTAACGTACAAAAAAGAGCTTAGATGTGAACCAATTTCCCCCAAACTTGGCACAATAGAAGAGTCTATCTATTCCAACATATTCTGAAAATTTTAGATCATTTGGTAAATCACACCTAAAGTTATTCACATTAAGCTATTTTTTTTTACAATACTAAAACGTTTAATGTCCACAGCTTAAAGTAAAAAGAGCTTAATGTACCAAAATGTGCCTAAACCTCAACCAATTGTCTTGAAACTTTGCACAGCCCAACAACTGATAGATGTATGGCACCTGCAGCACCCAACTGAAAAAGAGTTTACATTTTATTCGCACCCGCATGGGGTTTATTCGAGAATAGATTTCTTCTTGGTGCCACATGCTCATCTCCAGGCGGTAAAACATACCGACATCGATAACATCTCATGGTCAGATCATGCAATGGTGTCGATGATTTATAGTATCTCTACAGTTAACTCAACTAAACAGAGATTCTGGAAATTAAATGAAAGTCTGTTACAGATAGAGGAAGTAAGGTCAGAGGTACAAAAAGAACTTAAGGATTATTTTGATCTTAATGATCTACCTGATTGTGCGATAGGCACATTGTGGGAGGCACATAAATCAGTGATAAGGGGAATTTTAATTAAGCATGGTGCAAGAATAAAAATGGAAAGGAATAAACAATTGCTAGCATTACTAGATAAGCTCAAAATATTGGAAACAGAACACAAAACTTTGCACAGCCCAAGTTCTGCACTTCCCAAAGCTATCCTGGAGGTTTCATCGATTTTGGTCTCCCACGTGGAAAACTGGGGACATTAAGCTCTTTTTTTGGGTAGCTTAATGTGGCTTAATGTACAAAAAAGAGCTTAGATGTGAACCAATTTCCGACAAACTTGGCACAATAGAAAAGACTGTCTATTCCAACATATTCAGAACATTTGAGATCATTTGGTAAATCACACCAAAAGTTATTCACATTAAGCTCTTTTTTGCAATCATAAAAACACGTGGCTTAATGTGAAAAGAGCTTAACGTACCAAAATGTGCCTAAACCTCAACCAATTGTCTTGAAACTTTGCGCAGCCCAACTTCTGCATTTCCCAAAGCTATCCTGGAGGTTTCATAGATTTTGGTCTCCCACGTGGAAAACAGGGGACATTAAGCTCTTTTTTTGGGGAGCTTAATGTGGCTTAACGTACAAAAAAGAGTTTAGATGTGAACCAATTTCCCCCAAACTTGGCACAATAGAAGAGTCTATGTATTCCAACATATTCTAAAAATTTTAGATCATTTGGTAAATTACACCAAAAGTTATTCACATTAAGCTATTTTTTTACAATGCAAAAATGTTTAATGTCCACAGCTTAATGTAAAAAGAGCTTAATTTACCAAAATGTGCCTAAACCTCAACCAATTGTCTTGAAACTTTGCACAGCCCAAGTTCTGCACTTCCCAAAGCTATCCTGGAGGTTTCATCGATTTTGGTCTCCCACGTGGAAAACTGGGGACATTAAGCTCTTTTTTTGGGGAGCTTAATGTTGCTTAATGTACAGAAAAGAGCTTAGATGTAAACCAATTTCCCCCAAACTTGGCACAATAGAAGAGTCTATCTATTCCAACATATTCTGAAAATTTTAGATCATTTGGTAAATCACACCAAAAGTTATTCACATTAACCTATTTTTTTTTTTTTTACAATACTAAAACGTTTAATGTCCACAGCTTAATGTAAAAAAGAGCTTAATGTAAGAAAATGTGCCTAAACCTCAACCAATTGTCTTGAAACTTCGCAGAGCCCAAGTTCTGCACTTCCCAAAGCTATCCTGGAGGTTTCATCGATTTTGGTCTCCCACGTGGAAAACTGGGGACATTAAGCTCTTTTTTTGGGGAGCTTAATGTGGCTTAACGTACAAAAAAGAGCTTAGATGTGAACCAATTTCCCCCAAACTTGGCACAATAGAAGAGTCTATATATTCCAACATATTCAGAAAATTTCAGATCATTTGGTAAATCACAGCAAAAGTTATTCACATTAAGCTCTTTTTTGCAATCATAAAAACACGTGGCTTAATGTGAAAAGAGCTTAACGTACCAAAATGTGCCTAAACCTCAACCAATTGTCTTAAAACTTTGCGCAGCCCAACTTCTGCATTTCCCAAAGCTATCCTGGAGGTTTCATAGATTTTGGTCTCCCACGTGGAAAACAGGGGACATTAAGCTCTTTTTTTGGGGAGCTTAATGTGGCTTAACGTACAAAAAAGAGTTTAGATGTGAACCAATTTCCCCCAAACTTGGCACAATAGAAGAGTCTATGTATTCCAACATATTCTAAATAATTTAGATCATTTGGTAAATTACACCAAAAGTTATTCATATTAAGCTATTTTTTTACAATGCAAAAAAGTTTAATGTCCACAGCTTAATGTAAAAAGAGCTTAATTTACCAAAATGTGCCTAAACCTCAACCAATTGTCTTTAAACTTTGCACAGCCCAAGTTCTGCACTTCCCAAAGCTATCCTGGAGGTTTCATCGATTTTGGTCTCCCACGTGGAAAACTGGGGACATTAAGCTCTTTTTTTGGGGAGCTTAATGTGGCTTAACGTACAGAAAATAGCTTAGATGTGAACCAATTTCCCCCAAACTTGGCACAATAGAAGAGTCTATGTATTCCAACATATTCTGAACATTTTAGATCATTTGGTAAATCACACCAAAAGTTATTCACATTAAGCTCTTTTTTGCAATCATAAAAACACGTGGCTTAATGTGAAAAGAGCTTAACGTACCAAAATGTGCCTAATCCTCAACCAATTGTCTTGAAACTTTGCACAGCCCAACTTCTGCACTTCCCAAAGCTATCCTGGAGGTTTCATCGATTTTGGTGTCCCACATGGAAAACTGGGGACATTAAGCTCTTTTTTTGGGAGCTTAATGTGGCTTAACGTACAAAAAAGAGCTTAGATGTGAACCAATTTCCCCCAAACTTGGCACAATAGAAGAGTCTATCTTTTCCAACATATTCTGAAAATTTTAGATCATTTGGTAAATCACACCTAAAGTTATTCACATTAAGCTATTTTTTTTTACAATACTAAAACGTTTAATGTCCACAGCTTAAAGTAAAAAGAGCTTAATGTACCAAAATGTGCCTAAACCTCAACCAATTGTCTTGAAACTTTGCACAGCCCAACAACTGATAGATGTATGGCACCTGCAGCACCCAACTGAAAAAGAGTTTACATTTTATTCGCACCCGCATGGGGTTTATTCGAGAATAGATTTCTTCTTGGTGCCACATGCTCATCTCCAGGCGGTAAAACATACCGACATCGATAACATCTCATGGTCAGATCATGCAATGGTGTCGATGATTTATAGTATCTCTACAGTTAACTCAACTAAACAGAGATTCTGGAAATTAAATTAAAGTCTGTTACAGATAGAGGAAGTAAGGTCAGAGGTACAAAAAGAACTTAAGGATTATTTTGATCTTAATGATCTACCTGATTGTGCGATAGGCACATTGTGGGAGGCACATAAATCAGTGATAAGGGGAATTTTAATTAAGCATGGTGCAAGAAAAAAAATGGAAAGGAATAAACAATTGCTAGCATTACTAGATAAGCTCAAAATATTGGAAACAGAACACAAAACTTTGCACAGCCCAAGTTCTGCACTTCCCAAAGCTATCCTGGAGGTTTCATCGATTTTGGTCTCCCACGTGGAAAACTGGGGACATTAAGCTCTTTTTTTGGGTAGCTTAATGTGGCTTAATGTACAAAAAAGAGCTTAGATGTGAACCAATTTCCGACAAACTTGGCACAATAGAAAAGACTGTCTATTCCAACATATTCAGAACATTTTAGATCATTTGGTAAATCACACCAAAAGTTATTCACATTAAGCTCTTTTTTGCAATCATAAAAACACGTGGCTTAATGTGAAAAGAGCTTAACGTACCAAAATGTGCCTAATCCTCAACCAATTGTCTTGAAACTTTGCACAGCCCAACTTCTGCACTTCCCAAAGCTATCCTGGAGGTTTCATCGATTTTGGTGTCCCACATGGAAAACTGGGGACATTAAGCTCTTTTTTTGGGAGCTTAATGTGGCTTAACGTACAAAAAAGAGCTTAGATGTGAACCAATTTCCCCCAAACTTGGCACAATAGAAGAGTCTATCTATTCCAACATATTCTGAAAATTTTAGATCATTTGGTAAATCACACCTAAAGTTATTCACATTAAGCTATTTTTTTTTACAATACTAAAACGTTTAATGTCCACAGCTTAAAGTAAAAAGAGCTTAATGTACCAAAATGTGCCTAAACCTCAACCAATTGTCTTGAAACTTTGCACAGCCCAACAACTGATAGATGTATGGCACCTGCAGCACCCAACTGAAAAAGAGTTTACATTTTATTCGCACCCGCATGGGGTTTATTCGAGAATAGATTTCTTCTTGGTGCCACATGCTCATCTCCAGGCGGTAAAACATACCGACATCGATAACATCTCATGGTCAGATCATGCAATGGTGTCGATGATTTATAGTATCTCTACAGTTAACTCAACTAAACAGAGATTCTGGAAATTAAATGAAAGTCTGTTACAGATAGAGGAAGTAAGGTCAGAGGTACAAAAAGAACTTAAGGATTATTTTGATCTTAATGATCTACCTGATTGTGCGATAGGCACATTGTGGGAGGCACATAAATCAGTGATAAGGGGAATTTTAATTAAGCATGGTGCAAGAATAAAAATGGAAAGGAATAAACAATTGCTAGCATTACTAGATAAGCTCAAAATATTGGAAACAGAACACAAAACTTTGCACAGCCCAAGTTCTGCACTTCCCAAAGCTATCCTGGAGGTTTCATCGATTTTGGTCTCCCACGTGGAAAACTGGGGACATTAAGCTCTTTTTTTGGGTAGCTTAATGTGGCTTAATGTACAAAAAAGAGCTTAGATGTGAACCAATTTCCGACAAACTTGGCACAATAGAAAAGACTGTCTATTCCAACATATTCAGAACATTTGAGATCATTTGGTAAATCACACCAAAAGTTATTCACATTAAGCTCTTTTTTGCAATCATAAAAACACGTGGCTTAATGTGAAAAGAGCTTAACGTACCAAAATGTGCCTAAACCTCAACCAATTGTCTTGAAACTTTGCGCAGCCCAACTTCTGCATTTCCCAAAGCTATCCTGGAGGTTTCATAGATTTTGGTCTCCCACGTGGAAAACAGGGGACATTAAGCTCTTTTTTTGGGGAGCTTAATGTGGCTTAACGTACAAAAAAGAGTTTAGATGTGAACCAATTTCCCCCAAACTTGGCACAATAGAAGAGTCTATGTATTCCAACATATTCTAAAAATTTTAGATCATTTGGTAAATTACACCAAAAGTTATTCACATTAAGCTATTTTTTTACAATGCAAAAATGTTTAATGTCCACAGCTTAATGTAAAAAGAGCTTAATTTACCAAAATGTGCCTAAACCTCAACCAATTGTCTTGAAACTTTGCACAGCCCAAGTTCTGCACTTCCCAAAGCTATCCTGGAGGTTTCATCGATTTTGGTCTCCCACGTGGAAAACTGGGGACATTAAGCTCTTTTTTTGGGGAGCTTAATGTTGCTTAATGTACAGAAAAGAGCTTAGATGTAAACCAATTTCCCCCAAACTTGGCACAATAGAAGAGTCTATCTATTCCAACATATTCTGAAAATTTTAGATCATTTGGTAAATCACACCAAAAGTTATTCACATTAACCTATTTTTTTTTTTTTTACAATACTAAAACGTTTAATGTCCACAGCTTAATGTAAAAAAGAGCTTAATGTAAGAAAATGTGCCTAAACCTCAACCAATTGTCTTGAAACTTCGCAGAGCCCAAGTTCTGCACTTCCCAAAGCTATCCTGGAGGTTTCATCGATTTTGGTCTCCCACGTGGAAAACTGGGGACATTAAGCTCTTTTTTTGGGGAGCTTAATGTGGCTTAACGTACAAAAAAGAGCTTAGATGTGAACCAATTTCCCCCAAACTTGGCACAATAGAAGAGTCTATATATTCCAACATATTCAGAAAATTTCAGATCATTTGGTAAATCACAGCAAAAGTTATTCACATTAAGCTCTTTTTTGCAATCATAAAAACACGTGGCTTAATGTGAAAAGAGCTTAACGTACCAAAATGTGCCTAAACCTCAACCAATTGTCTTAAAACTTTGCGCAGCCCAACTTCTGCATTTCCCAAAGCTATCCTGGAGGTTTCATAGATTTTGGTCTCCCACGTGGAAAACAGGGGACATTAAGCTCTTTTTTTGGGGAGCTTAATGTGGCTTAACGTACAAAAAAGAGTTTAGATGTGAACCAATTTCCCCCAAACTTGGCACAATAGAAGAGTCTATGTATTCCAACATATTCTAAATAATTTAGATCATTTGGTAAATTACACCAAAAGTTATTCATATTAAGCTATTTTTTTACAATGCAAAAAAGTTTAATGTCCACAGCTTAATGTAAAAAGAGCTTAATTTACCAAAATGTGCCTAAACCTCAACCAATTGTCTTTAAACTTTGCACAGCCCAAGTTCTGCACTTCCCAAAGCTATCCTGGAGGTTTCATCGATTTTGGTCTCCCACGTGGAAAACTGGGGACATTAAGCTCTTTTTTTGGGGAGCTTAATGTGGCTTAACGTACAGAAAATAGCTTAGATGTGAACCAATTTCCCCCAAACTTGGCACAATAGAAGAGTCTATGTATTCCAACATATTCTGAACATTTTAGATCATTTGGTAAATCACACCAAAAGTTATTCACATTAAGCTCTTTTTTGCAATCATAAAAACACGTGGCTTAATGTGAAAAGAGCTTAACGTACCAAAATGTGCCTAATCCTCAACCAATTGTCTTGAAACTTTGCACAGCCCAACTTCTGCACTTCCCAAAGCTATCCTGGAGGTTTCATCGATTTTGGTGTCCCACATGGAAAACTGGGGACATTAAGCTCTTTTTTTGGGAGCTTAATGTGGCTTAACGTACAAAAAAGAGCTTAGATGTGAACCAATTTCCCCCAAACTTGGCACAATAGAAGAGTCTATCTTTTCCAACATATTCTGAAAATTTTAGATCATTTGGTAAATCACACCTAAAGTTATTCACATTAAGCTATTTTTTTTTACAATACTAAAACGTTTAATGTCCACAGCTTAAAGTAAAAAGAGCTTAATGTACCAAAATGTGCCTAAACCTCAACCAATTGTCTTGAAACTTTGCACAGCCCAACAACTGATAGATGTATGGCACCTGCAGCACCCAACTGAAAAAGAGTTTACATTTTATTCGCACCCGCATGGGGTTTATTCGAGAATAGATTTCTTCTTGGTGCCACATGCTCATCTCCAGGCGGTAAAACATACCGACATCGATAACATCTCATGGTCAGATCATGCAATGGTGTCGATGATTTATAGTATCTCTACAGTTAACTCAACTAAACAGAGATTCTGGAAATTAAATTAAAGTCTGTTACAGATAGAGGAAGTAAGGTCAGAGGTACAAAAAGAACTTAAGGATTATTTTGATCTTAATGATCTACCTGATTGTGCGATAGGCACATTGTGGGAGGCACATAAATCAGTGATAAGGGGAATTTTAATTAAGCATGGTGCAAGAAAAAAAATGGAAAGGAATAAACAATTGCTAGCATTACTAGATAAGCTCAAAATATTGGAAACAGAACACAAAACTTTGCACAGCCCAAGTTCTGCACTTCCCAAAGCTATCCTGGAGGTTTCATCGATTTTGGTCTCCCACGTGGAAAACTGGGGACATTAAGCTCTTTTTTTGGGTAGCTTAATGTGGCTTAATGTACAAAAAAGAGCTTAGATGTGAACCAATTTCCGACAAACTTGGCACAATAGAAAAGACTGTCTATTCCAACATATTCAGAACATTTTAGATCATTTGGTAAATCACACCAAAAGTTATTCACATTAAGCTCTTTTTTGCAATCATAAAAACACGTGGCTTAATGTGAAAAGAGCTTAACGTACCAAAATGTGCCAAAACCTCAACCAATTGTCTTGAAATATTGTGCAGCCCAAGTTCTGCCTTTCCCTAAGCTATCCTGGAGGTTTCATTGAGTTAGGTCTCCCACATAGAAAACTGGGGACATTAAGCTCTTTTTTTGGGGAGCTTAATGTGGCTTAACATACAAAAAAGAGCTTAGATGTGAACCAATTTCCCCAAACTTGGCACAATAGAAGAGTCTATCTATTCCAACATATTCTGAAAATTTTAGATCATTTGGTAAATCACACCAAAAGTTATTCACATTAAGCTATTTTTTTACAATACTAAAACGTTTAATGTCCACAGCTTAATGTAAAAAGAGCTTAATGTACCAAAATGTGCGTAAACCTCAACCAATTGTCTTGAAACTTTGCACAGCCCAACTTCTGCACTTCCCAAAGCTATCCTGAAGGTTTCATCGATTTTGGTGTCCCACATGGAAAACTGGGGACATTAAGCTCTTTTTTTGGGGAGCTTAATGTGGCTTAATGTACAGAAAAGAGCTTAGATGTAAACCAATGTCCCCCATCTTAGCACAATAGAAGAGTCTATATATTCCAACATATTCTGAAAATTTCAGATCATTTGGTAAATCACACCAAAAGTTATTCACATTAAGCTATTTTTTTTACAATACTAAAACGTTCAATGTCCACAGCTTAAAGTAAAAAAAGCTTAATGTACCAAAATGTGCCTAAACCTCAACCAATTGTCTTTAAACTTTGCACAGCCCAACAACTGATAGATGTATGGCACCTTCAGCACCCAACTGAAAAAGAGTTTACATTTTATTCGCACCCGCATGGGGTTTATTCGAGAATAGATTTCTTCTTGGTGCCACATGCTCATCTCCAGGCGGTAAAACATACCGACATCGATAACATCTCATGGTCAGATCATGCAATGGTGTCGATGATTTATAGTATCTCTACAGTTAATTCAACTAAACAGAGATTCTGGAAATTAAATGAAAGTCTGTTACAGATAGAGGAAGTAAGGTCAGAGGTACAAAAAGAACTTAAGGATTATTTTGATCTTAATGATCTACCTGATTGTGCGATAGGCACATTGTGGGAGGCACATAAATCAGTGATAAGGGGAATTTTAATTAAGCATGGTGCAAGAATAAAAAGGGAAAGGAATAAACAATTGCTAGCATTACTAGATAAGCTCAAAATATTGGAAACAGAACACGAAACTTTGCACAGCCCAAGTTCTGCACTTCCCAAAGCTATCCTGGAGGTTTCATCGATTTTGGTCTCCCACGTGGAAAACTGGGGACATTAAGCTCTTTTTTTGGGTAGCTTAATGTGGCTTAATGTACAAAAAAGAGCTTAGATGTGAACCAATTTCCCCCAAACTTGGCACAATAGAAAAGTCTGTCTATTCCAACATATTCAGAACATTTTAGATCATTTGTTAAATCACATCAAAAGTTATTCACATTAAGCTATTTTTTTTTACAATACTAAAACGTTTAATGTCCACAGCTTAATGTAAAAAAGAGGTTAATGTAAGAAAATGTGCCTAAACCTCAACCAATTGTCTTGAAACTTTGCAGAGCCCAAGTTCTGCACTTCCCAAAGCTATCCTGGAGATTTCATCGATTTTGGTCTCCCACGTGGAAAACTGGGGACATTAAGCTCTTTTTTTGGGGAGCTTAATGTGGCTTAACGTACAAAAAAGAGCTTAGATGTGAACCAATTTTCCCCAAACTTGGCACAATAGAAGAGTCTATATATTCCAACATATTCAGAAAATTTCAGATCATTTGGTAAATCACAGCAAAAGTTATTCACATTAAGCTCTTTTTTGCAATCATAAAAACACGTGGCTTAATGTGAAAAGAGCTTAACGTACCAAAATGTGCCTAAACCTCAACCAATTGTCTTGAAACTTTGCGCAGCCCAACTTCTGCATTTCCCAAAGCTATCCTGGAGGTTTCATAGATTTTGGTCTCCCACGTGGAAAACAGGGGACATTAAGCTCTTTTTTTGGGGAGCTTAATGTGGCTTAACGTACAAAAAAGAGTTTAGATGTGAACCAATTTCCCCCAAACTTGGCACAATAGAAGAGTCTATGTATTCCAACATATTCTAAAAATTTTAGATCATTTGGTAAATTACACCAAAAGTTATTCACATTAAGCTATTTTTTTACAATGCAAAAATGTTTAATGTCCACAGCTTAATGTAAAAAGAGCTTAATTTACCAAAATGTGCCTAAACCTCAACCAATTGTCTTGAAACTTTGCACAGCCCAAGTTCTGCACTTCCCAAAGCTATCCTGGAGGTTTCATCGATTTTGGTCTCCCACGTGGAAAACTGGGGACATTAAGCTCTTTTTTTGGGGAGCTTAATGTGGCTTAACGTACAAAAAAGAGCTTAGATGTGAACCAATTTCCCCCAAACTTGGCACAATAGAAGAGTCTATCTTTTCCAACATATTCTGAAAATTTTAGATCATTTGGTAAATCACACCTAAAGTTATTCACATTAAGCTATTTTTTTTTACAATACTAAAACGTTTAATGTCCACAGCTTAAAGTAAAAAGAGCTTAATGTACCAAAATGTGCCTAAACCTCAACCAATTGTCTTGAAACTTTGCACAGCCCAACAACTGATAGATGTATGGCACCTTCAGCACCCAACTGAAAAAGAGTTTACATTTTATTCGCACCCGCATGGGGTTTATTCGAGAATAGATTTCTTCTTGGTGCCACATGCTCATCTCCAGGCGGTAAAACATACCGACATCGATAACATCTCATGGTCAGATCATGCAATGGTGTCGATGATTTATAGTATCTCTACAGTTAACTCAACTAAACAGAGATTCTGGAAATTAAATGAAAGTCTGTTACAGATAGAGGAAGTAAGGTCAGAGGTACAAAAAGAACTTAAGGATTATTTTCATCTTAATGATCTACCTGATTGTGCGATAGGCACATTGTGGGAGGCACAAAAATCAGTGATAAGGGGAATTTTAATTAAGCATGGTGAAAGAATAAAAAGGGAAAGGAATAAACAATTGCTAGCATTACTAGATAAGCTCAAAATATTGGAAACAGAACACGAAACTTTGCACAGCCCAAGTTTTGCACTTACCAAAGCTATCCTGGAGGTTTCATCGATTTTGGTCTCCCACGTGGAAAACTGGGGACATTAAGCTCTTTTTCTGGGTAGCTTAATGTGGCTTAATGTACAAAAAAGAGCTTAGATGTGAACCAATTTCCCCCAAACTTGGCACAATAGAAAAGTCTGTCTATTCCAACATATTCAGAACATTTTAGATCATTTGGTAAATCACACCAAAAGTTATTCACATTAAGCTCTTTTTTGCAATCATAAAAACACGTGGCTTAATGTGAAAAGAGCTTAACGTACCAAAATGTGCCTAAACCTCAACCAATTGTCTTGAAATATTGCGCAGCCCAAGTTCTGCCTTTCCCTAAGCTATCCTGGAGGTTTCATCGAGTTAGGTCTCCCACATAGAAAACTGGGGACATTAAGCTCTTTTTTTTGGGGAGCTTAATGTGGCTTAACATACAAAAAAGAGCTTAGATGTGAACCAATTTCCCCAAACTTGACACAATAGAAGAGTCTATCTATTCCAACATATTCTGAAAATTTTAGATCATTTGGTAAATCACACCAAAAGTTATTCACATTAAACTATTTATTTACAATACTAAAACGTTTAATGTCCACAGCTTAATGTAAAAAGAGCTTAATGTACCAAAATGTGCCTAAACCTCAACCAAATGTCTTGAAACTTTGCACAGCCCAACTTCTGCACTTCCCAAAGCTATCCTGAAGGTTTCATCGATTTTGGTGTCCCACATGGAAAACTGGGGACATTAAGCTCTTTTTTTGGGGAGCTTAATGTGGCTTAATGTACAAAAAAGAGCTTAGATGTGAACCAATGTCCCCCATCTTAGCACAATAGAAGAGTCTATATATTCCAACATATTCTGAAAATTTCAGATCATTTGGTAAATCACACCAAAAGTTATTCACATTAAGCTTTTTTTTGCAATCATAAAAACACGTGGCTTAATGTGAAAAGAGCTTAACGTACCAAAATGTGCCTAAACCTCAACCAATTGTCTTGAAACTTTGCGCAGCCCAACTTCTGCATTTCCCAAAGCTATCCTGGAGGTTTCATAGATTTTGGTCTCCCACGTGGAAAACTTGGGACATTATGCTTTTTTTTTTTTGGGAGCATAATGTGGCTTAACGTACAAAAATGAGCTTAGATGTGAACCAATTTCCCCCAAACTTGGCACAATAGAAGAGTCTGTCTATTCCAGCATATTCTGAAAATTTCAGATCATTTGGTAAATCACACCAAAAGTTAATCACATTAAGCTCTTTTTTGCAATCATAAAAACACGTGGCTTAATGTGAAAAGAGCTTAACGTACCAAAATGTGCCTAATCCTCAACCAATTGTCTTGAAACTTTGCACAGCCCAACTTCTGCACTTCCCAAAGCTATCCTGGAGGTTTCATCGATTTTGGTGTCCCACGTGGAAAACTGGGGACATTAAGCTCTTTTTTTGGGGAGCTTAATGTGGCTTAACATACAAAAAAGAGCTTAGATGTGAACCAATGTCCCCCATCTTAGCACAATAGAAGAGTCTATATATTCCAACATATTCTGAAAATTTCAGATCATTTGGTAAATCACACCAAAAATTATTCACATTAAACTCATTTTTGCAATCATAAAAACACGTGGCTTAATGTGAAAAGAGCTTAACGTACCAAAATGTGTCTAAACCTCAACCAATTGTCTTGAAACTTTGCACAGCCCAACTTCTGCCCTTCCCAAAGCTATCCTGGAGGTTTCATCGATTTTGGTGTCCCACATGAAAAACTGGGGACATTAAGCTCTTTTTTTGGGAGCTTAATGTGGCTTAACGTACAAAAAAGAGCTTAGATGTGAACCAATGTCCCCCAAACTTAGCACAATAGAAGAGTCTATATATTCCAACATATTCAGAAAATGTCAGATCATTTGGTCAATCACACCAAACGTTATTCACATTAAGCTTTTTTTTGCAATCATAAAAACACGTGGCTTAATGTGAAAAGAGCTTAACGTACCAAAATGTGCCTAAACCTCAACCAATTGTCTTGAAACTTTGCACAGCCCAACTTCTGCATTTCCCAAAGCTATCCTGGAGGTTTCATAGATTTTGGTTTCCCACATGGAAAACTGGGGACATTAAGCTCTTTTTTTGGGGGAGCTTAATGTGGCTTAACGTACAAAAAAGAGCTTAGATGTGAAGCAATTTCCCCCAAACTTGGCACAATAGAAGAATCTGTCTATTCCAGCATATTCTGAAAATTTCAGATCATTTAGTAAATCACACCAAAAGTTAATCACATTAAGCTCTTTTTTGCAATCATAAAAACACGTTGCTTAATGTGAAAAGAGCTTAACGTACCAAAATGTGCCTAATCCTCAACCAATTGTCTTGAAACGTTGCACAGCCCAACTTCTGCACTTCCCAGAGCTATCCTGGAGGTTTCATCGATTTTGGTGTCCCACATGGAAAACTGGGGACATTAAGCTCTTTTTTTGGGGAGCTTAATGTGGCTTAATGTACAAAAAAGAGCTTAGATGTGAACCAATGTCCCCCATCTTAGCACAATAGAAGAGTCTATATATTCCAACATATTCTGAAAATTTCAGATCATTTGGTAAATCACACCAAAAATTATACACATTAAACTCATTTTTGCAATCATAAAAACACGTGGCTTAATGTGAAAAGAGCTTAACGTACCAAAATGTGCCTAAACCTCAACCAATCGTCTTGAAACTTTGCACAGCCCAACTTCTGCACTTCCCAAATCTATCCTGGAGGTTTCATCAAATTTTGGTCTTCCACGTGGAAAACTGGGGACATTAAGCTCTTTTTTGGGAGCTTAATGTGGCTTAATGTACAAAAAAGAGCTTAGATGTGAACCAATTTCCCCCAAACTTGGCACAATAGAAGAGTCTATATATTCCAACATATTCAAAAAATTTCAGATCATTTGGTAAATCACACCAAAAGTTATTCACATTAAGCTCTTTTTTGCAAGCATAAAAACATGTGGCTCAATGTGAAAAGAGCTTAACGTACCAAAATGTGCCTAAACCTCAACCAATTGTCTTGAAACATTGCATAGCCCAAGTTCTGCCCTTCCCTAAGCTATCTTGGAGGTTTCATCGAGTTAGGTCTCCCTCATAGAAAACTGGGGACATTAAGCTCTTTTTTTTGGGGAGCTTAATGTGGCTTAACGTACAAAAAAGAGCTTAGATGTGAACCAATTTCCCCCAAACTTGGCACAATAGAAGAGTCTATATATTCCAACATATTCAAAAAATTTCAGATCATTTGGTAAATCACACCAAAAGTTATTCACATTAAGCTCTTTTTTGCAAGCATAAAAACATGTGGCTTAATGTGAAAAGAGCTTAACGTACCAAAATGTGCCTAAACCTCAA
Organism: Pelophylax lessonae; assembly: GCF_965119305.1. Classification (NCBI taxonomy): domain Eukaryota; kingdom Metazoa; phylum Chordata; class Amphibia; order Anura; family Ranidae; genus Pelophylax; species Pelophylax lessonae. The sequence goes on from NC_138778.1 coordinate 137,640,320, forward strand.
CCAATTGTCTTGAAACATTGCATAGCCCAAGTTCTGCCCTTCCCTAAGCTATCTTGGAGGTTTCATCGAGTTAGGTCTCCCTCATAGAAAACTGGGGACATTAAGCTCTTTTTTTTGGGGAGCTTAATGTGGCTTAACGTACAAAAAAAGAGTTTAGATGTGAACCAATTTCCCCCAAACTTGGCACAATAGAAGAGTCTATGTATTCCAACATATTCTAAAAATTTTAGATCATTTGGTAAATCACACCAAAAGTTATTCACATTAAGCTATTTTTTTACAATACAAAAATGTTTAATGTCCACAGCTTAATGTAAAAAGAGCTTAATGTACCAAAATGTGCCTAAACCTCAACCAATTGTCTTGAAACTTTGCACAGCCCATGTTCTGCACTTCCCAAAGCTATCCTGGAGGTTTCATCGATTTTGGTCTCCCACGTGGAAAACTGGGGACATTAAGCTCTTTTTTTGGGGAGCTTAATGTGGCTTAACATACAAAAAAGAGCTTAGATGTGAACCAATGTCCCCCAAACTTAGCACAATAGAAGAGTCTATATATTCCAACATATTCAGAAAATGTCAGATCATTTGGTCAATCACACCAAACGTTATTCACATTAAGCTTTTTTTTGCAATCATAAAAACACGTGGCTTGATGTGAAAAGAGCTTAACGTACCAAAATGTGCAAAACCTCAACCAATTGTCTTGCAAGTTTGCACAGCCCAACTTCTGCACTTCCCAAAGCTATCCTGAAGGTTTCATCGATTTTGGTGTCCCACATGGAAAACTGGGGACATTATGCTTTTTTTTTTTGGGGAGCATAATGTGGCTTAACGTACAAAAAAGAGCTTAGATGTGAACCAATTTCCCCCAAACTTGGCACAATAGAAGAATCTGTCTATTCCAGCATATTCTGAAAATTTCAGATTATTTGGTAAATCACACCAAAAGTTAATCACAATAAGCTCTTCTTTGCAATCATAAAAACACGTGGCTTAATGTGAAAAGAGCTTAACGTACCAAAATGTGCCTAATCCTCAACCAATTGTCTTGAAACTTTGCACAGCCCAACTTCTGCACTTCCCAAAGCTGTCCTGGAGGTTTCATCACATTTTGGTCTTTCACGTGGAAAACTGGGGGCATTAAGCTCTTTTTTTGGGGAGCTTAATGTGGCTTAACATACAAAAAAGAGCTTAGATGTGAACCAATGTCCCCCAAACTTAGCACAATAGAAAAGTCTATATATTCCAACATATTCAGAAAATGTCAGATAATTTGGTCAATCACACCAAACGTTATTCACATTAAGCTTTTTTTTTTGCAATCATAAAAACACGTGGCTTAATGTGAAAAGAGCTTAACGTACCAAAATGTGCCTAAACCTCAACCAATTGTCTTGAAACTTTGCGCAGCCCAACTTCTGCATTTCCCAAAGCTATCCTGGAGGTTTCATAGATTTTGGTCTCCCACGTGGAAAACTGGGGACATTATGCTTTTTTTTGGGGGGAGCTTAATGTGGCTTAACGTACAAAAAAGAGCTTAGATGTGAAGCAATTTCCCCCAAACTTGGCACAATAGAAGAGTCTGTCTATTCCAGCATATTCTGAAAATTTCAGATCATTTGGTAAATCACACCAAAAGTTAATCACATTAAGCTCTTTTTTGCAATCATAAAAACACGTTGCTTAATGTGAAAAGAGCTTAACGTACCGAAATGTGCCTAATCCTCAACCAATTGTCTTGAAACTTTGCACAGCCCAACTTCTGCACTTCCCAAAGCTATCCTGAAGGTTTCATCGATTTTGGTGTCCCACATGGAAAACTGGGGACATTAAGCTCTTTTTTTGGGGAGCTTAATGTGGCTTAACGTACAAAAAAGAGCTTAGATGTGAACCAATGTCCCCCATCTTAGCACAATAGAAGAGTCTATATATTCCAACATATTCTGAAAATTTCAGATCATTTGGTAAATCACACCAAAAGTTATTCACACTAAGCTTTTTTTTGCAATCATAAAAACACGTGGCTCAATGTGAAAAGAGCTTAACGTACCAAAATGTGCATAAACCTCAACCAATTGTCTTAAAACTTTGCGCAGCCCAACTTCTGCATTTCCCAAAGCTATCCTGGAGGTTTCATAGATTTTGGTCTTCCACGTGGAAAACTGGGGACATTAAGCTCTTTTTTTGGGGAGCTTAATGTGGCTTAACATACAAAAAAGAGCTTAGATGTGAACCAATTGCCCCCAAACTTGGCACAATAGAAGAGTCTATCTATTCCAACATATTCTGAAAATTTCAGATCATTTGGTAAATCATTCCAAAAGTTATTTACATTAAGCTCCATTTTGCAATCATAAAAACACGTGGCTTAATGTAAAAAGAGCTTAACGTACCAAAATGTGCCTAAACCTCAACCAATTGTCTTAAAACTTTGCACAGCCCAAGTTCTGCACTTCTCAAACACCCTGCACGGAAGTCGTCCTCTCCCGCCCGATGCACAAGAGCCCCCAGCCAGCAGGGAGAGCGGCTCCAGGCTCTTCCCCCCGTCGGTCATCCTGACATGGAAGCCGACTTCTGCCCCACCGGTCACCCTGGCATGGAAGTCGACTTCTCCCATGGGTTACCTAGTCATGTCATCTACTCCCATCGGTCACCCTGGCATGGATGACGACTTCTACCCTGCCGGTCACCCTGCTATGGAGATCATGACTTTTATTTTTAAGTTTCTTGACTTCTTGGCCCCCAGGGGGTAGAGCCAGCGGTGGCCTTGACGCGGACCCTTCCGGGTGACTTCCAGAAAAGTGATCTCGGGACCCCTTGGGTCCAGAGACCCCAAGATTTTACCAGACCTAGAGGGGGTTTGGAACCCCTCGCCCACCGAGTCTCTGCGACCTACGGTTCCGGAGATATTGACCGATGAAGCAAAAACATTCATACCGCGAAGGTGGCGGGACGCTCCCGCTAATTGTCCGCCGACCGCTCGCTGCTTCCCCGGCTGCAGGGGGGCTCCGAGGTTCCAGTCAGTTCAACTCAAACCGGAGCTAGGGACACCAAAGCCTGGGGGTTATGTGGACTTTGGTATCCCACATGGAAAACTAGGGACATGAAGCTCTTTATTTGGGGAGCTTAATGTGGCTTAATGTACAAAAAAGAGCTTAGATGATAACCAATTTCCCCCAAACTTCACACAATAGAAGAATCTATCAATGTCAACATATTCTGAAAATGTCAGATCATGTAGTAAATCACACCAAAAGTTATTTACATTAAGCCATTTTTTTACATGCCTAAAACATTTAATGTCAACAACTTAATGTAAAAAGATCTTAACGTACTATAAAGTACCTAAACCTCAAACTTGGCAAAAGAGTTTGTCTATTCCAACATATTCTGAAAATCTCAGATCATTTGGTAAATCACACCAAAAGTTATTCACATTAAGCTATATTTTACAACGATAAAAGCATGTGGCTTAATGTAAAAAGAGCTTAATGTACCATAATGTGCCTAAACCTCAACCAATTGTCTTGAAACTTTGCACAGCCCAAGTTCTGCACTTCCCAAACCTATCCTGGAAGTTTCATTGATTTTGGTCTCCTACATGGAAAACTAGGGACATTAAGCTCTTTTTTTGGGGAGCTTAATGTGGCTTAACGTACAAAAAAGAGCTTAGATGTGAACCAATTTCCCTGAAACTCCGTACAATAGAAGGGTCTATGACTTCCCAAACCTATCCTGGAGGTTTAGTGGATTTTGGTCTCCCACAAGGAAATCTAGGGACATTAAGACTAGGGAGATTAGAAGACTCAGATCATTTGGTAAATCACACCATTTGGTTATTCACATTAAGCTATATTTTATATTTGGCCTAATGTACAAAAAATAACTTTAATGGTCCTTTCACAGTGGCAGACTCCGTTTTTTGCTCAGCAGGGATTGATCCACCGATCCCCGTTGAGTAGGTGATTGACAGCTCTGTCTCCGTGTCGGGATTCGAACCCGTGACCAGCCACATCCCAGGCGGTAGCCCTGCTTACTAGGCTACCGTCCTCTTTGGACTCCTCCTCCCTGAACATTCCTCCCTGAACATTCCTCCCTGAAGCCTATTATTTCAACCTTAGTGTTGCCAAGCCTTGCTCATCACCCTTGATTCCTGACACCTGGTACTTCCCTATATAAGTCCAGCCCCGTGCACTCAAGCTTGCTGATTATTGAGCTCCTGAGCCTTGATCAAGCTACTCCTCACCTGCTGCTCTTATCTACTACCACAAATCCAACGCTGACCAGGAATTGACTACCGACTACTCTTCTGCTTTGTCCCTACCTACTGAACTGCTACCTCTGTTGCCGATCCGGATTGTCTGACCATGCTTACTGCTGCCCGCCCCCTACCTTTGGCTCGTCTGACTTCTCTCTGGGTATTCCCTTGTCTGCTCCTCTGCCTTCGGACTGAACCTGCACTCTGCCTGGCTGGGTGATCCTGAGGACCGCGTCCTGGTGTTAGCTTGCAGCGCAGTCTATCCCCACCATTAGGGGCTCTAGTGAAAACCAGCTAGCACTTAGTTTCCGCACCTCGGGTGAACCCGTGTCCTCATCAGAGTACTACGTGGTGTCCATCCGGTATCCAGCACCTACTACCTGCCTGCGGTCTTTGCCACTGGGCTTCACTCCTACCTCCGGCCAGCAGTCCTCTGACTCAGGTGAGCCTGTAGGATTGTTACAGAATAATCAGCCCAACTATGGAGTCCGCAATGACCACTCTGTGTAGACAGGTCACTGAACTTCAAGAATTTGGTACTAAGTATCAGGAGAAATTTGCCCAGCTCCAAGAAGTAGTCAAAAGTCAACAGAAGGAGATTACTGAACTACAGAGGCAACTCCTAGACGTCCGCGGCGCGGCCGCAGACACCCGCATGCCCCTCCCATCAAAATTCGGTGGTGACAGACGCCAGTATCGGGGATTTCTGAACCAATGCCGCATCTATTTTCAGATGAACCCGGCCCCCTTCACCACCGATAAAAAGAAGGTGCTATTCATGATCAATCTCTTGACGGATGAAGCATTAGCATGGGCGTCGCCATACGTGGAGTCTAACAATCAGCTCCTGAACTACCTAAACAACTTCATCACCGCCATGAGCCTAGTCTTCGATGACCCCAACCGCTGTGCGACGGCCGAGGCGCGACTACATAGTCTGCAACAAGGGAGACGCTCCGTCGCCGAATATACCGCCGAATTTGGCCGTTGGGTCACGGACACCACCTGGAACCCAGCAGCACAGAGGAGCCAATTCCGGCGAGGCCTGTCCGAAGCAATAAAAGACGAACTCGCCAGAGTTGAAGCCCCGGACGATCTGGATGACTTTATTCAAGACTCTCCGAGGGGAAGAGGGAAAGATTCTGGTCCTCGGACCACAGACCCACTTACTCCTTCTCCTCTACCGCCCAGCGCGACCACCCAGTCAGCACCTGAACCTATGCAGGTCGACGCACTACGGAGGTCTCTATCTACAGCTGAGAAGGAGAGACGGCTGGCCAAAAACCTCTGCCTCTACTGTGGAGAGCCGGGTCATTTTGCCATCAAATGTCCCAATAAGATTCGAAGAACTATTGCCGTCACGGAGCTAAAGGAGCAATCACAGAATCCAACCCCGCCAGCAGCCCCTGAAGATAACAATACGGCGGCTCATGGATCCCACTTCATCATCCCCATCCTCATCGACATCGAGGGGCGACAACTCCCCTGTTCTGCGTTTTTAGACTCCGGGGCGGGAGGCAACTTCATGGACCTAACCTTCGCCCGCGAAAAGAACATTCAACTGACAATCAAGGCAGCCCCTGTTGACCTGGAAACCGTCGACGGATCCCCACTCTCCTCGGGGCCGGCGACTCATGAGACCATCGAACTACAACTCCTTATAGAACCTGATCACCACGAGAAGATCCACTTCTCGCTGATGGCCTCCCCGAAGTTTCCGGTGATCTTGGGCATCCCATGGTTGGCCACCCACAACCCCTCGGTCGACTGGGAAGCCTGCTGCATACGGTTCCCGTCCGAGTTCTGCTCGCTAAATTGCTCCCACAAACCCGTCCTTCCACCCGAATACACCACCATATCTGAACTATCCATCAAGGATCTGCTACCCCCTCAATACCGTGAGTTCCAGGATGTCTGCGACAAGAAAAACGCAGACAAGCTGCCACCACACCGACCCTATGACTGCCCTATAGAACTGTTGCCCGGGGCCGAAATACCCTTTGGCAGTATCTACCCCCTCTCGGAGCCTGAACTCAGGGCCTTGAAAGAGTACCTGGACGAGGACCTAAGGAGGGGGTTTATCCGGCCCTCTACCTCCCCTGCGGGAGCCCCCTTTTTCTTCGTAGAGAAAAAAGACTCCTCCCTGCGTCCCTGCATTGACTACAGGAAGCTTAACGACATAACCGTAAAGAACCGGTACCCACTCCCACTGATTTCAGAACTCCTCGAGAGACTCCGGGCAGCGAAGATTTTCACCAAACTTGACCTTCGAGGGGCCTACAACCTCGTCCGAATCCGCCCTGGGGATGAATGGAAGACCGCCTTTCGGACACGTTATGGTCACCTCGAGTACCTAGTCATGCCTTTCGGACTCTGCAATGCTTCCGCCACCTTCCAGCGCTTCATTAACAACGTCCTCAGGGACATGCTCGATCTGTTTGTAGTCGTTTACCTGGATGACATCTTGATCTTCTCCGAAGACCTCGAGCAGCACCGCGAACACGTCCGCAGGGTACTGCAGAGACTCCAACAGAACTCTCTCTATATCAAGCTAGATAAATGTGAGTTTGAGCGAACCACCACTCAGTTCCTCGGATACATCATCTCCCCTGAGGGCCTAAGTATGGACCCGGGGAAGGTCCAAGCCGTGATGAACTGGCCAATTCCGAGAAACGAGAAGGAGATACAAAGATTTATTGGCTTCGCCAACTTCTATCGGAAGTTTATCCGGAACTTCTCCAAGATCATAGCACCAATTACTCAACTCACCAAGAAATCAGTCCCCTTCTCCTGGACACCAGAGGGACAGGAGGCCTTCACCAAGTTGAAACTCCTCTTCACTTCTGCTCCAATCCTAATCCACCCAAACCCCGAGCTGCCATTTACAGTCGAAGTGGATGCATCTGACTCCGCGGTGGGGGCTATTCTGTCACAACGAACAGGGGAGAAGATGCTACTACACCCGTGCGCATATTTCTCCCGCCAGATGTCCCCCTCCGAGAAGAATTATGACATCGGGAACAAGGAACTACTGGCGATCAAGGATGCCTTCTCTGAGTGGAGACACCTGCTGGAGGGAGCCACCAACCCCATAATCGTACTAACTGACCACAAGAACCTCGAGTTCATCCGCAGCGCTAAAAGACTCTCAGCCAGACAGGCCAGATGGAGCCTATTCTTTTCCCGCTTTAACTTTCTCATCACCTATCGCCCCGGATCAAAGAATGGTAAGGCTGACGCCCTCTCCAGAATGTTTTCCGAGCCCTCGCAGAGTAACAAGGGCCAAAACAACATCCTACCCGAGAGAAGGGTCGTAGGGGTCACCTACTCTAAAGAACTCCTGGGCACAATCAAAGAAGGATACGAAAATGACCCCTTCCTTGCCCATCCCACAAGGAATGTCAGCCTTACGTTTAAGAACGGTCATTGGTTTCATCAGGACCTACAGTTATATGTACCAGAAATCGCACGGCTCGAAGTACTCAGACTCAACCATGACTCCAAGCTGGCCGGCCATCTAGGCACAAGAAGGACCCAGGAGCTTCTCTCCCGCTCCTTCTGGTGGCCAACATACAAGGAGGACATCAAGAGGTACATCTCCTCGTGCACGGTCTGTGCCCACAATAAGACTCCTTGTTCCTCTCCCGTGGGTCTATTACAACCTCTCCCCATTCCCTCCCGCCCCTGGGGCTCGATCTCCATGGACTTTGTGGTAGACCTTCCTCCTTCAAAAGGGATGAACACCATCCTGGTCGTAGTCGACCGCCTCACCAAGATGGCCCATTTCATCCCCTACAAAGGCCTACCCACCGCCAAACAGACGGCCGATCTTATTCTCAGAGAGGTCTTCAGGCTGCATGGGATCCCGGACGATGTGGTCTCCGACCGAGGCGTACAATTTGCCTTTAAGTTCTGGAAGAACTTCTGCTTGGCGTTCGGGGTTAAGGTGAACCTGTCCTCCGCTTTCCACCCCCAGTCAAACGGGCAGACGGAGAGAACTAATCAGACCCTAGAGCAGTACCTACGCTGTTTCAGCTCCCACCTGCAGGATGACTGGCTTGACCATCTCTCCACGGCCGAGTTTGCCTACAACAATGCTGAGCACAGCTCAACCAAGCAAAGCCCCTTCTTTGCTAACACAGGCTCGCACCCGGTGTTTATTCCGCACCTACCTGTCGCCTCCACCCTCCCAGCAGTGGCAGAACGCCTAACAACCCTACAGGAGGCACAAAAGAACATTATAAACAACCTCCAGCTCGCCCAGAGGCGCTTCAAACAGGGAGCAGACAGACGCCGCAAACCCACCCCGGGTTTCCATGTGGGAGACAAGGTGTGGCTGTCCACCAGGAACCTCAGATTGAAGGTCCCCTCCAAAAAGTTGGCCCAAAAATACATGGGTCCGTTCCGGATCTCCGCTCAAATTAATGAGGTCACGTTCTGGCTCGATCTTCCGGACTACATTAGGGTGCACCCTGTCTTCCATTGCTCCCTCCTCAAGCCATATGTGGAGAACACCTTCACAGGCCGCAACTCGCCCCCTCCACCACCCATGAGGGTACAGGGTGAAGAAGAATACACTGTAGCAAACATCCTTGACTCCAGGATCCACCGGGGAAGACTACAATATCTAATTGGTTGGGAGGGCTACCCTCCCGAGGATAACTCCTGGGAACCAGAAGAAAACGTCCACGCCCCCAGACTGGTAAGAGAGTTCCACCAACGGCACCCCGGTAAGCCTGCCCCTGTGGTGCCCGGAGGTCACCCTGGAAGGGGGGGAGTACTGTAGGGATTCGAACCCGTGACCAGCCACATCCCAGGCGGTAGCCCTGCTTACTAGGCTACCGTCCTCTCTGGACTTTCCTCCCTGAACATTCCTCCCTGAAGCCTATTATTTCAACCTTAGTCTTGCCAAGCCTTGCTCATCACCCTTGATTCCTGACACCTGGTACTTCCCTATATAAGTCCAGCTCCGTGCACTCAAGCTTGCTGATTATTGAGCTCCTGAGCCTTGATCAAGCTACTCCTCACCTGTTGCTCTTATCTACTACCACAAATCCAACGCTGACCAGGAATTGACTACCGACTACTCTTCTGCTTTGTCCCTACCTACTGAACTGCTACCTCTGTTGCCGATCCGGATTGTCTGACCACGCTTACTGCTGCCCGCCCCGACCTTTGGCTCGTCTGACTTCTCTCTGGGTATTCCCTTGTCTGCTCCTCTGCCTTCGGACCGAACCTGCCCTCTGCCTGGCTGGGTGATCCTGAGGACCGCGTCCTGGTGTTAGCTTGCAGCGCAGTCTATCCCCACCATCAGGGGCTCTAGTGAAAACCAGCTAGCACTTAGTTTCCGCACCTCAGGTGAACCCGTGTCCTCATCAGAGTACTACGCGGTGTCCATCCGGTATCCAGCACCTACTACCTGCCTGAGGTCTTTGCCACTGGGCTCCACTCCTACCTCCGGCCAGCAGTCCTCTGACTCAGGTGAGCCTGTAGGATTGTTACACTCCGCTCACTGAGTGGAGATTGAGCTGTCAAAGCTCCTCTCTGCTCTATGGGAGATCGGATGAAAGCAAATCGCCCGTCCATTTTCATCCGATCCTTCAGACGGATGGAAAATAGGGTTTCCATCTGTCTGGATTTGGCGGATCATATCAGATGTCACTGCTGACATCTGCTGCTCCATAAAAATGAAAGGAGCATCCAATCAGGTCCGCCTGAAAAATGTATCGCAAGTGTGAAAGGACCCTAATGCAATCCAATTTACTCCAAATGTCACACATTTCAAACAGAGGCGTAACAAGGACCTTCAGGTTCCTGGTGCAAGAACCCATGAAGGGCCCCCTTAACCCCTGGGGTGACCCAGCCACATGCGTCACCCTCATACACCTGGATAGAAGGGGTGGTGGGGGCGGCATATAGAGGAACTGATCCCCTACATTTTCTTCCCTTGGTGGGATGAGTGGTGGTGGTCAGGGATGGGATGAGTGGCAGTGATGGTGAGGAGGAAAGGAACAGTGGCAATGGTGGTGGCAGATAGCTGCCATAACCCTGGTATTTTTTTAAACGGTGGACGGTTGGCTTTCCGATAAGGGTGGTCCCAGCGGCGGATTCGCCGCGGGATCACCCTTCCGGGGTGGCGGAAGAGGTGCCCCCCCCCTCCCGCTGCATTCTGGTCCTTTTCCCTGCTTACCGGACCCGCCGGCAGCGGGGAAAACGATCCGGTCCCAGATCCTCACAGACAGGATGTCGAGTGAGGGCAAGCTTGCCCTCACTCGACTCTATGGTCTTGGAGGACCGGAGCTACGGCAAACATCGTTGCCTAGCAACCAGTTTAACGGTCCCTTTTTTTTTTCATTTTATTTAATTTTTTTTATTTTTTTTTTTTTATTATTTTTTCTATCTTTTAGTGTACTTGTGAGATCTGAGGACTTTTTGACCCCAGATCTCACAAAAAAGAGGTCCTGTCGTGCCTTTTTCTATTACAAGTAATGTTTACATCTCTTGTAATAGAAATAAAAATGATCATTTTTTTTTTTAAAAAAAAAACAGTGTAAAAATAAAAAATAATAAATAAAATAAATAGTAAAAAAAAAAAAAAATTAAAGCGCCCTGTTTCCACGAGCTCGCGCGCAGAAGCGAATGCATACGGAAACCCCGCCCACATATGTAAATAGTGTTCAAACTACACATGTGAGGTATCGTCGCGATCGTTAGAGCAAGAGCAATAATTTGAGCCCTAGACCTCCTCTGTAACTCTAAGATAGCAACCTGTAGAAATTTTTAAAATGTCGCCTATGGGGATTTTTAAGTACCAAAGTTTGTCACCATTCTGTGAGCGTTCGCAATTTTGAAGCATGACATGTTGGGTATCTATTTACTCGGCGTAACATTATCTTTCACATTATGGAAAACAATTGGGCTAACTTTACTGGTTTCTTATTTTTTAATTAAAAAAAGAGATTTTTTTCCCAAAAAATTGCGTTTGGAAGACCGCTGCGCAAATACGGTGTGATAAAATATTGCAATAATCTCCATTTCATTCTCTAGGGTCTCTGCTAAAAAAAAATATATAATCTTTTGGGGTTCTAAGTAGTTTTCTAGCAAAAACAACTGATTTTAGCATGTAAACACCAAATGTCAAAAATAGGCCTAGGCAAGTGGCTAGGATGCATGATGATGCTCCTTGGATGTTTAGGCCCCTCTATATGGCTAGGCTGTGAAAAAGTCTCACACATGTGGTATTGCCATACTCAGGAGGAGTGGCAGAATGTATTTTGGGGTGTCATTTTTGCTATGTACATGCTATGTGTTAGGAATATTCTATAAATTTACAACTTTGTGTAAAAAAAAAAAGTTTTTATTTTTTTCCCACATTTTCCAAAAACTTGTGGAAAAAAATGACATGTTCAAAGGACCCATAATGCCTCATAGAATATACGTTGGAGTGTTTGCTTTCCAAAATGGGGTCATTTTGTGGACTTTTCCATTGTATTGGTGCTCTAGGGCCTTGAAAAGTGTGATAGGTAGTAAGAAAGTTTTATGTGTATTTATGCTCCTAAAACGCCTTATGGTGCTACTTGGACGTGGAGTCTCTTTTTGTGGCCAGGCTGTGCAAAAGTCCCACACATGTGGTATCACCATACTCAGAAGGAGTAGCAGAATGAATCTTGGGGTGTCATTTTTGCTGTGTACATGCTATGTGTTAGAAATAGCTTATAAATTGACAACGTTTTGGGAAAAAAAAAGAAAAAAAAATGTTTTCTTCATTTTCCCAAGAATTGTGGGAAAAAATTATAACTTCAAAAAACTCACCATGCCTCTTACTAAATACCTTGGACTGTCTACTTTACAAAAAGGGGTCATTTGGGGGGTATTTGTACTGTCCTGACATTTCAGGGCCTCAAGAAAGGAGATAGGCCATCAGTACATCTGGTGTGATCAATTTTCAGTAATTGGTACCATAGCTTCTAGACTCAATAACTTTCACACAGACTAAATAATATACACTAATTTGGGTTAATTTTACCAGAGATATGTAGCAGTATAAATTTTGGCCCAAATGTATGAAGAAAAATTAATTTTTTGCAAAATTTTATAATAGAAACTAAAAAAAAGTGTTTTTTTTTGCAAAATTTTTGCTCTTTTTTTGCTTATATCACGAAAAAAAAAACCCCAGTTGTGATCAAATACCACCAAAAAAAAGCTCTATTTGTGTGAAAAAAATGATAAAAATTTTGTTTGGTTACAGTGTAGCATGACTGAGCAATTGTCATTCAAAGTGTGAGAGTGCTGAAAGCTGAAAATTGGTCTGGGCAGGAAGGGGGTCTAACTGCTCTGTATGGAAGCGGTTAATGTGAATAACTTTTGGTGTGATTTACCAAATGATCTGAAATTTTCAGAATATGTTGGAATACATAGACCCTTCTATTGTACAGAGCTTGGGGTAAATTGGTTAACATCTAAGCTCTTTTTTGTACATTAAGCCACATTAAGCTCCCCAAAAAAAAGAGCTTAATGTCCCTAGTTTTCCATGTGGGAGACCAAAGTCCACATAACCCCCAGGCTTTGGTGTCCCTAGCTCTGGTTTGAGTTGAACTGACTGGGACCTTGGAGCCTCCCTGTGGCCGTGGAAGCAGCGAGCGGTCGGCGGACAATAAGCGGGAGGGTCCCGCCACCTTCGCGGTATGAATGTTTCGGCTTCACCGGTCAATATCTCCGGAACCGTAGGTCGCAGAGACTCGAAACTCAGTGGGCGAGGGGTTCCGGTCCCCCTCTAGGTCTGATAAAACTTGGGGTCTCTGGACCCATCTGGGTAAAAGTCGTCATCCATGCCAGTGTGACCGACAGGAGTAGAGGACATGACTAGGTAACCCATGGGAGAAGTTGACTTCCATGCCAAAGGGACCGGCGGGGCAGAAGTCAACTTCCATGACAGGGTGACCGGCGGGGCAGAAGTCGGCTTCCATGTCAGGGTGACCAGCGGGGCAGAAGTCGGCTTCAATGTCACTGTGAACGGCAGGGTAGAAGTTGTCATCCATGCCAGGGTGACCGGCTGGAGTAGAGGACAAGACTAGGTAACCCATGGGAGAAGTTGACTTCTATGCCAGGGTGAACGGTGGGGCAGAAGACGGCTTCCATGTCAGGGTGACCGGCAGGGGCAAGAGCCTGGAGCCGATCTCCCTGCTGGCTGGGGGCTCTTGTGCATCGGGCGGGTGAGGACGACTTCCATGCAGGGTGTTTGAGAAGTGCAGAACTTGGGCTGTGCAAAGTTTAATGTCCCCAGTTTTCCATGTGGGAGACCAAAATCGATGAAGTGCAGAACTTGGGCTGTGCAAATTTTCAAGACATTCGGTTGAGGTTTAGGCACATTTTGGTACTTTAAGCTCTTTTCACATTAAGCCACGTGTTTTTATGATTGCAAAATAGAGCTTAATGTGAATAACTTTTGGTGTGATTTACCAAAGGATCTGAAATTTTCAGAATATTTTGGAATAGATAGACTCTTCTATTGTGCCATTTTTTGGGGGAAATTGGTTCACATCCAAGGTCTTTTTTGTGCGTTAAGCCACATTAAGCTCCCCAGAAAAAGAGCTTAATGTCCCCAGTTTTCCATGTGGGAGACCCACTTTGATGAAACCTCCAGGATAGCTTAGGGAAGTGCAGAACTTGGGCTGTGCAAAGTTTCAAGACAATTGGTTGAGGTTTAGGCACATTTTGGTACATTAACCACTTTACCACCGGAGGATTTTGCTGTCTTCCGTCCAGGCCACTTTTTGCGATTCGGCGCTGTGCGACTTCAACTGACAATTACGCGGTCGTGCGACGCCGTACCCAAACGAAATTTACGTCCTTTTTTTCCCACAAACAGAGCTTTCTTTTGGTGGTATTTGATCACCTGTGCGATTTTTACTTTTTGCGCTATAAACAAAAAAAGAGCGTTTATTTTGAAAAAATAACAATATTTTTAACATTTTTTTATATGAAATTCCCCCCAAAAAAGATGTAAAAACCAATTTTTTAAAATTTTTTTGGCCAATTTGTTTTCTGCTACCTATGTTTGGTAAAAAAAAATCGCAATAAGCGTATTTTGATTGGTTTGCGCAAAAGTTATTGCGTTTACTAACAAAGGGAAAGATTTCTGTCATTTTTGGTGTTTTTTTTTTTAACGCGTAATGGCGGCGATCTGCGATTTTTTTTGCGGGACTGCGACATTGCGGCGGACAGATCGGACCCTTGACTGACATTTTTGACACTTTTGGGGGTACCAGTGACATTACTGCAGTAATCAGTGCTATATATATGCACTGTTACTGTAAAAATGACACTGGCAGGGAAGGGGTTAATTTTATTGGAGAGGGAGGGGTTAATGTATGCCTGGTGCTTACTGACGTGTAGGGGGGGAGGTGACTGAGTGAGTCATGGACAGATCGGATGTCCAGCTATGCTGAACAGTCCGATCTGTCACTCCCTGTCACTATGGAGATCCGCCCGCTGTGTTTACACACAGCGGGCGGATCTCCAGACTCGATCCCCGACGATCGGGTAAGAGCAGCGGCGATCGCCGCTACTCCTCCCCTGGCCCGACTCCCGCTGTGAATGAAAACAGCGGGAGCGAGCCTCCGGCGGCGCGCAAGCGCCGCCCAGAAGGGGGAGTGTCTGACGACGTAGTACTACGTCGTCAGACGATAACGAGCCACTCTGCCGCAGTAATATTACTGTGAGCAGAGGTAAAGTGGTTAAGCTCTTTTTACATTAAGCTGTTTACATTAAACGTTTTAGTATTGTAAAAAAAATAGCTTAATGTGAATAACTTTTGGTGTGATTTACCAAATGATCTGAAATTTTCAGAATATGTTGGAATAGATAGAGTCTTCTATTGTGCCAAGTTTGGGGGAAATTGGTTCACATCTAAGCTCTTTTTTGTACTTTAAGCCACATTAAGCTCCAAAAAAAGAGCTTAATGTCCCCAGTTTTCCATGTGGGAGACCAAAATCGATGAAACCTCCAGGATAGCTTAGGGAAGAGCAGAACTTGGGCTGTGCAAAGTTTCAAGACGATTGGTTGAGGTTTAGGCACATTTTGGTACGTTAAGCTCTTTTCACATTAAGCCACGTGTTTTTATGATTGCAAAATAAAGCTTAATGTGAATAACTTTTGGTGTGATTTACCAAATGATCTGAAATTTTCAGAATATGTTGGAATAGACAGACTCTTCTATAGAGCCAAGTTTGGGGGAAATTGGTTCACATTTAAGCTCTTTTTTGTACGTTAAGCCACATTAAGCTCCCCAAAAAAAGAGCTTAATGTCCCCAGTTTTCCACGTGGGAGACCAGAATCGATGAAACCTCCAGGACAGCTTTGGGAAGTGCAGAACTTGGGCTGTGCAAAGTTTCAAGACAATTGGTTGAGGTTTAGGCACATTTTGGTACATCAAGCTCTTTTTACATTAAGCCGTGGACATTAAACGTTTTAGTATTGTAAAAAAATAGCTTAATGTGAATAACTTTTGGTGTGATTTACCAAATGATCTGACATTTTCAGAATATGTTGGAATAGATAGACTCTTCTATTGTGCCAAGTTTGGGGGAAATGTGTTCATATCTAAGCTCTTTTTTGTACGTTAAGCTACATTAAGCTCCCCAAAAAAAGAGCTTAATGTCCCCAGTTTTCCATGTGGGAGACCAAAATCGATGAAACCACCAGGATAGCTTAGGGAAGTGCAGAACTTGGGCTGTGCAAATTTTCAAGACATTCGGTTGAGGTTTAGGCACATTTTGGTACGTTAAGCTCTTTTCACATTAAGCTGTGGACATTAAACGTTTTAGTATTGTAAAAAAATAGCTTAATGTCAATAACTTTTTGTTTGATTTACCAAATGAGCTAAAATGTTCTGACTATCTAAGCATCAATAGAGTCTTCTATTGTTTGAAGTTTGGGGGAAATTGGTTAACATCTAAGCTCTTTTTTGTACGTTAAGCCACATTAAGCTCCCCAAAAAACAAGCTTAATGTCCCTAGTTTGCCTCCTGGACGACCAAAATACATGAAACTTCTAGGATATATTAGGAAAGTTAAAAACTTAGTCTGTGCAAAGTTTCAGGACAATTGATTATGGTTTAGGCACTTTATTACACATTAACCTACATTAAGCCATTTTCACATTAAATGTTTTAGTATGTCCCCCTAAAACCAAGGACTGTATCCCAGCATGTATGAATGACAATGTTGAACAATCACTGACACTGGCGGTAGCTAGGTATCCAGAAAAGTGTGGCCAAGATGGCCACCACTCATCTCTATGACCTTGAAGGAGCAGAGTAACATTGGATGTCATTTCAGGTTCCCGGGGCATAGTAAATCTTTTTTTTTTTTAAGAAAAAGTTAAAAAAACATTTCATTTTTTTTATATTTGTTTTAAAGGTAAATTAGAGATTTGGGGACCTGTCATCCTTATTTCTTTTACAAGGGATGTTTACAATCAGAAAAAAAAGTGATAAAATAAAAATAAAAGGGACAGTGTAAAAATAAAATAAATAGGAAAAAAAATTGAAAGATGTAAAACTACCGCGCTAATGGTCTATTTGGAAGGGAGGATAGGTGTGTATCCCAAAGTGTATGTAAATGAATGATGAATAATAAATAAATAAATAGAAATATTATGTGAATAGGCTGCAGCCTCCCTGAATAATAGTCCGGAGACTATACCATAAATGTGAGAATAAAAGGGATAGTGGCGCTGCCTATATTAAACCAAATGTATCAAATTGGTGCTAGTGATCTATCAAAAAATGTATAAATAAATAGTTATTCATGAATATAGGGTCATAAATACAACGGTCCTGTATAAATAATATTGATCACAATAGATAATATAAATAATCAAAGTGCAATATATAAGGTGCTAGTATAAAGTGACTAGTGCATAAAAATATAAATGGTGCTAAATGGCGATGAGCAACAACTAGCACTCAACAAGTGTATCAAATATACATGCAAATATAAAGTGCTAGTGAGAAAGGTGCAATAGTGTCATATACAAACAGTTCAACTCTGTAATATAGTATCAGGGTGATATAAAGTGCCAACAGTAAACGGTAATCGGTATACACCGCAAAGAAAAGTGCAATAGTGTCATATAAACAATTCAACACTGTATTATGGTATCAGGTTGATGTAAGGTGCCAAACAGTAAACAGTATTCAGTATACACCGCAGAGAAAGTCCAATATGAATAAACAGTCTGTATGTCACATGCAGTGACCATAAGCAGGTATGTAATCCCCAATCCAATATAGGTGACAACACTCTGGTGAATAATTCAAAAAGGGGGGTGACTCCGTGGTAAGTGATGAGGTGCTGGGTGAACCTTTTCTGGTAAGAGAGCCCACTTACCAGAAACACCCACCCCACACAGGGGTATATAGCGGGTGTATTAGAGTAAATCCAGCAGCCCAGCGATATCCACTTGCATCAGATGGGAACGTCCTATTGGAAACCTGGATGGTCCTAGTATAAGGTATCACTTCCTATGGCTCCTATTTAGGCTCCCAGTAACGGTATATTCCAGAGTACCCACCGGTATCACTCAAGAGTATGTGCCAAAAACTAATGAACAAGGGACATAGTGTGATACTGTAAGGTATTTATTTCACATACATTAAAGAGAGGTACTCACATTTGAGCAGATATGAACAGGCATATAAAATGGATCCGAACGCTGTGCGGTCCAAGCCTCGATCTCGTGTCAAACCCGGAAATGACGCGACACGCTGTACGCGTTTCGTAACACATACGTCATCAGCAGCGTCAGGTCACCTCCGGTGTCTTCCCTTATATGCACATGCGGTAGCCGGGCAACCTATCAACATTGTGATTCACATGGTACGTAGTCCGGAAATGGATACTGCCATACGGACTATAAGAAAATGGCGCTTATACTTGTTGTGAATTACAGACTACCATCAATTGTCAAATTTGAACTAAAAACTTAAAACGGAACTAGATATTATTTTGAGGTAGATTGGTATATTGAACATAAAAAAAATAACCATAATTCCTTCACGGCAATACATGTGCATATTCCAGGAAGCGGACGTACAGCTATAAATTCCTAATGTGAGTGTACCAATATAAAAACATTTATACTAAATTTATTGAAAACTATAAGTATATAATTTTTTTTTTTTTTTTTAAAGAAAATGATATAAAAATGTAAAAATACGAATATATAATATATACGATACTGAGTAAAAACAGAAGTGAGGAGGACATCTAGTGGAATATGTTGTAATTACATGGGCATAATTCCAATGGTATAAACGTATAAGTCAATGTTGGTGGAATATAAATATAGGACAAGGGACAAAAAATACAAGAGAATGTATGATATATGTAAATTAAAAAAATTGATAGAATTAAGATATATTAAAGTAATGTATGGATTATTAAATGCTACTCTGCGAGCTGTAATTGTGCAGTATAAGGCAATGGGACCATGTATTAATATATAGCACATATAAATAATGTTCTAAATATAGATTTAAATTTGAAAATGAAAAATATTAAATTTAGTGTAAATACAATAAATTTGCTAAAAGGTATAAACTCAGAGATGGATGGGATCATAAAAACTCTGGATGGATTGATTTATTAAAAATTTGAAATAAAACAGTTTAAATCGATGTCTAAGTTGAGGCCTTTAGGCTGTATTGTATTTAACCTATAAATCCAAGAAGTCTCGTTTTTGGAAATTTTGATCCTTTTATTTTCTCCCCGCCAATGTGCGGATATGGAATCGATCCCCCAGAAAGTGAGACCACTGGGGTCTTTATTGTGTTTCTCAGCAAAGTGCCTTGATAGGCTATGTTTGGGGAAACCTACACGTATGTTTTTTATGTGTTCTCTTATCCTAATATACAGTGGTCTAGTTACGAGCGTACAGCATGTCGCGTCATTTCCGGGTTTGACACAAGATCGAGGCTTGGACCGCACAGCGTTCGGATCCATTTTATATGCCTGTTCATATCTGCTCAAATGTGAGTACCTCTCTTTAATGTATGTGAAATAAATACCTTACAGTATCACACTATGTCCCTTGTTCATTAGTTTTTGGCACATACTCCTGAGTGATACCCGTGGGTACTCTGGAATATACCGTTACTGGGAGCCTAAATAGGAGCCATAGGAAGTGATACCTTATACTAGGACCATCCAGGTTTCCAATAGGACGTTCCCATCTGATGCAAGTGGATATCGCTGGGCTGCTGGATTTACTTTAATACCCCTGCTATATACCCCTGTGTGGGGTGGGTGTTTCTGGTAAGTGGGCTCTCTTACCAGAAAAGGTTCACCCAGCACCTCATCACTTACCACGGAGTCACCCCCCTTTTTTGAATTATTCACCAGAGTGTTGTCACCTATATTGGATTGGGGATTACATACCTGCTTATGGTCACTGCATGTGACATACAGACTGTTTATTCATATTGTACTTTCTCTGCGGTGTATACTGAATACTGTTTACTGTTTGGCACCTTACATCACCCTGATACCATAATACAGTGTTGAATTGTTTATATGACACTATTGCACTTTTCTTTGCGGTGTATACCGATTACCGTTTACTGTTGGCACTTTATATCACCCTGATACTATATTACAGAGTTGAACTGTTTGTATATGACACTATTGCACCTTTCTCACTAGCACTTTATATTTGCATGTATATTTGATACACTTGTTGAGTGCTAGTTGTTGCTCATCGCCATTTAGCACCATTTATATTTTTATGCACTAGTCACTTTATACTAGCACCTTATATATTGCACTTTGATTATTTATATTATCTATTGTTATCAATATTATTTATACAGGACCGTTGTATTTATCACCCTATATTTATGAATAACTATTTATTTATACATTTTTTGATAGATCACTAGCACCAATTTGATACATTTGGTTTAATATAGGCAGCGCCACTATCCCTTTTATTCTCACATTTATAGGAAAAAAAATTAAATTGTCTCATCCCTCCATGCTCGCTTGCAGAAGTGAAGGCATACATAATCATGCAAGCATTTTTAATTGGTGCTCAAACCACACATGTGAGGCATCACCACAAATGTTAGGAGTGAGAGCAATAATTCCAGTGCAGGACCTTCTCTGTAACTCTAAACAGGGAACCTGTAAAAATGTAACGTGTGGCCTGTGGAGATTTTTAGGTACCATAGTTCGTCGTCATTCCAATAACTTGTGCAGTTTTAAAAGCATGACATATAAGAGGGTCCTTTCACACGGCCTTTCCACCCAGCCGACTCCGTTTTGCTCGGCAGGGATCGATCCGCCGGCAGATGACAGCGCCGTCTCTGCTTACTTTGTAGAGACAAACCTGTCAGATCCCCGCTCTCCTCTATGGGAGATTGGATGATAACGGACCGCCTGTCCATTTTCATCTGATCCGATCCTCCAGACGGATGGAAAATAGGGTTTCCATCCATCTGGATTTCATGGACAGGATCGGATTGGATAGCAGCGGGTGTTAGCGGACATGTCACCGCTGACATCCGCCGCTCCATAGGGATGCATGGAGCATCCAATCAGGTCCACCTGAAAAACAAACAGGCAGACCTGATCGGAAAGCCGCGTGAAAGGGCCCTTAGGCACCTATTTTCTTGGTGTAACATCATCTTTCATTTATATAAAAAAAGGGTGTTTTTTTCGCAGTAAAATTCATTAAAGTGTGTTTTTTTCAAATAAATTGTGTTTGAAAAGCACTGCAGAAATACAGTGTGACATAAAATATTGCAAAGACATCCATTTTATTCTCTAGGGTCTCTGCTAAAAAATGTATATATATAATGTTTGGGGGTTCTAAGTAATTTTCTAGCAAAAAAACTGATTTAAACAAAAATATTCCAGAAAAGGCGTAATCAGCAAGTGAGTAGTAATGTAGAGTGGTGCAGATACAATGAAGTCTAATGCTGGCCATACACTAGCCGAAAAATTCTTCATAAATCTGTCATTTGGTCCGTTCATTCGTTTTTCACCCAGTTAATGGGCATAAATAGAAAATCGGTTTTAACTATACAGAGCTGAAAGATCGAAGGAACAGTTTGGAAAAGAACGATAAATTTAAAGATTAATGTGTTTCTCGCTCAAACTGTTTGCACCGGGTATATGTGACAAAATGAACAAATAACAGATTAATTTATGTCCATTGAACGATTGATTTATCAATCAAAATTTGGTCATACAAAATGCGGTCATTACAATGATGGCACGATCGTCTGCTTTCACGCCCAAGTGTTAATTTTTCCAAAATGAGTTCAAACTATTTTTTGTATAGTGTTTGGCCAGCATAAAGCTGGCCATACATTATACAATTTTCTTACAATTTTCTTTACATTTTCCTTTAACTATGTAGTACAAAGGCCTGCCTAATTGGATACAATTTAAAGTGTTTCGTTTTGACCTCATATTATATGGTTTTTGGAAAGCTAACAGAAAATTGTACAAGAGAATTGAACATGTATGGCCAGCCTAAGGCCCCTTTCACACATATGGTCCGTTCAGTTCATCAGTTCATTCACGTCAAAATGTATCATTTTATCATCTGTTTTTCATCCGTTTTTTTTACATCCACTACCAATGCAAAAACGGGTGAAAAGCGAACTGTTTGTCCTTTTACATCCGTTTTTCGTCCGATCCGTTTTTTTTAACTGAAGAAAAATAGGGCTTTCATCCACTCAAATAAATGGATATTGACGGAAGTGGATAAAAACGGATGTAAATGGATGATCATTCGTTGTCATCTGTTTTTCCATAGGAATGAATTGTTGTCCGTTTTTCATCCGTCAACGGATGGATGAAAAACGGACAAACGGTCTGTATGTGTGAAAGGGGCTGAACAACTCGCTGATTAGGCACAAGCTGGAGGCTCTGACTTCAATTAAAGTCAGCTAATGAGGTCAGCTGTGACACCTGCAGCATGGTCTTGTCTTATGCTGACCATACACCAGCTGAAAAATCATTGAAAATCTGTCATTTGGACAGTTTGTTCATTTTTCGTCCAGCTAATGGGCACAGATAGAAAATCGGTTTTGACTTTTCAGAGCCAAAAAATTGTAGGAACAGGTCAAATGAACGATCAATTGAAAGGTTAATTTGATTTTTGCTCATTAAAAATTTGAACTGTTTGCACTGCGCTTATGTGACAAAATGGATGAAAAACTGATTTATGCTTATTGAACGATTTATTGATCAAAATTCGGTCATTACATGATGGCACTATTGTTTGCTGTCACAGCCAAGTGTTCGCTATTCAAAAACTAGTTTGACCAAGATTTGGTACAGTGTAAGGCCAGCATTAGTGTAGGACAAGGTGGAATAGATGGTAATAAAAGGACAAGATCCAGCAAAACATTAACTTTTTTATGTTGAACCACTTGGCTACTGGCATTTAAATCATTTTTTTGCACACAGGTTAAAATCTGCAAATATTTAATAGAAATGATTGTAAGCTTATATTTTCTTAAAGCAGAGACCCTGGAAATAAAATTGTGGTAGCTACAATTTGTTATGTTTGTGCAGTTATTTATCAAACACATTATTTTAAGGAAAAAATACACAAAAATACATTTTAGTGCAAACAAACAACCTTACACCCATTTTTATTTGATGGAATATTAGAGATTGGGTTGCATCTAGGAAATACATACCAACCATGTCATAGTAAATACATACCAACCATGTCAAGCTAATCACAAAAAATGATGGTACCCAAAATTCATCATAGGCAACATAATCAGGGTGGTAATTCCCTAAGACGTGTTTAGTGAACTGTGGTAATGAAGGTAGGAACCAAATATCTCCTCTCTTCACCTTACGGTGTTGTCTCAGTGATAAGTACAGTGCTAGTATAGGAAGGTATCTGTTTAGTAACCCGTGTTAGCTCAGAAGCGTCCTAAAACCAGTGTAAAGTTGGTGTTGGATCCACTGGATTTAAATCAGACCAGGTGTTAAAGCCTTTTTTCAGTGTAGAAGAGGAATTTCACTGCTCGTTGTGGTCAATAAGTGCTTCAGGAGAACACTATTGTAGAGTGCAGGGTATGAGTTCACCTAGATCCCAATGTCTGCAGCACTCATATATCATCATATATATTGGCAGAGCAGAGGGGACATCTATGAGAAAGGAGAGCAGAGGGGACATCTATGAGAAAGGAGGAGAGCAGAGAAGACATCTATGAGAAAGGAGGAGAGCAGAGAGGACATCTATGAGAAAGGAGGAGAGCAGAGGGGACATCTATGAGAAAGGAGGAGAGCAGAGGGGACATCTATGAGAAAGGAGAGCAGAGGGGACATCTATGAGAAAGGAGTGCAGAGGGGACATCTATGAGAAAGGAGAGCAGGGGGGGACATCTATGAGAAAGGAGAGCAGAGAGGACATCTATGAGAAAGGAGAGCAGAGGGGACATCTATGAGAAAGGAGAGCAGAGGGGACATCTATGAGAAAGGAGAGCAGAGGGGACATCTATGAGAAAGGAGAGCAGAGGGGACATCTATGAGAAAGGAGAGCAGAGAGGACATCTATGAGAAAGGAGAGCAGGGGGGGATATCTATTAGAAAGGAGAGCAGGGGGGGGACATCTATGAGAAAGGAGAGCAGAGGGGACATCTATGAGAAAGGAGAGCAGAGGGGATATCTATTAGAAAGGAGAGCAGAGGGGACATCTATAAGAAAGGAGAGCAGAGGGGACATCTATGAGAAAGGAGAGCAGAGAGGACATCTATGAGAAAGGAGGAGAGGGGACATCTATGAGAAAGGAGGAGAGCAGAGAGGACATCTATGAGAAAGGAGGAGAGCAGAGAGGACATCTATGAGAAAGGAGGAGAGCAGAGGGGACATCTATGAGAAAGGAGAGCAGAGGGGACATCTATGAGAAAGGAGAGCAGAGAGGACATCTATGAGAAAGGAGAGCAGAGGGGACATCTATGAGAAAGGAGAGCAGAGGGGACATCTATGAGAAAGGAGAGCAGAGGGGACATCTATGAGAAAGGAGGAGAGCAGAGAGGACATCTATGAGAAAGGAGGAGAGCAGAGAGGACATCTATGAGAAAGGAGAGCAGAGAGGACATCTATGAGAAAGGAGAGCAGAGGGGACATCTATGAGAAAGGAGAGCAGAGGGGACATCTATGAGAAAGGAGAGTAGAGGGGACATCTATGAGAAAGGAGAGCAGAGGGGACATCTATGAGAAAGGAGAGCATAAAAGACATCTATGAGAAAGGAGGAGAGCAGAGAGGACATCTATGAGAAAGGAGGAGAGCAGAGAGGACATCTATGAGAAAGGAGGAGAGCAGAGAGGACATCTATGAGAAAGGAGGAGAGCAGAGGGGACATCTATGAGAAAGGAGAGCAGAGGGGACATCTATGAGAAAGGAGTGCAGAGGGGACATCTATGAGAAAGGAGAGCAGAGAGGACATCTATGAGAAAGGAGAGCAGAGAGGACATCTATGAGAAAGGAGAGCAGAGAGGACATCTATGAGAAAGGAGGAGAGCAGAGAGGACATCTATGAGAAAGGAGGAGAGCAGAGGGGACATCTATGAGACAGGAGGAGAGCAGAGAGGACATCTATGAGAAAGGAGAGCAGAAGTGACATCTATGAGAAAGGAGAGCAGAGAGGACATCTATGAGAAAGGAGGAGAGCAGAGAGGACATCTATGAGAAAGGAGGAGAGCAGAGAGGACATCTATGAGAAAGGAGGAGAGCAGAGAGGACATCTATGAGAAAGGAGGAGAGCAGAGAGGACATCTATGAGAAAGGAGGAGAGCAGAGGGGACATCTATGAGAAAGGAGAGCAGAGGGGACATCTATGAGAAAGGAGTGCAGAGGGGACATCTATGAGAAAGGAGAGCAGGGGGGGACATCTATGAGAAAGGAGAGCAGAGAGGACATCTATGAGAAAAAAGAGCAGAGAGGACATCTATGAGAAAGGAGAGCAGAAGGGACATCTATGAGAAAGGAGAGCAGAGGGGACATCTATGAGAAAGGAGAGCAGAGGGGACATCTATGAGAAAGGAGAGCAGAGGGGACATCTATGAGAAAGGAGAGCAGAGGGGACATCTATGAGAAAGGAGAGCAGAGGGGACATTTATGAGAAAGGAGAGCAGAGGGGACATCTATGAGAAAGGAGAGCAGAGAGGACATCTATGAGACAGGAGAGCAGCGAGGACATCTATGAGAAAGGAGGAGAGCAGAGAGGACATCTATGAGAAAGGAGAGCAGAGGGAGAAATCTATGAGAAAGGAGAGCAGAGGGGACATCTATGGGAAAGGAGAGCAGAGAGGACATCTATGAGAAAGGAGAGCAGAGGGGACATCTATGGGAAAGGAGAGCAGAGAGGACATCTATGAGAAAGGAGAGCAGAGGGGACATCTATGAGAAAGGAGAGCAGAGAGGACATCTATGAGAAAAGAGAGCAGTAGACCTCAATGACAGAGAAATGACTATTTCCTTCTGCATGAGACCACCATCTTATGCCAGTTATACATGGATCTAGATTTGGCTGGTTCAGCAGGGACCGACTGAAATTCCATCAATGTATGGGCAGGCTGGTTGTACAGAAGTTGAGTGGTAGATGGACTTCTGTACAACCAGCCTGTCAGGTTTATCTCTGATCAATCAGTGCTGCCAGCTATAGCCTGCAGCACTGATCAGTATTATGACGGAGGGGAAGTATCCCGGCCATCAGAATACAATAGCTCAGTGGAAATGATTCCCCCATCCACATAAATCGTGAGTGTGTGAATGGGTGAATCAAGTAATTTTATAATTGAAAAAAAAAAATGAATATGCCTTAGTATGTCTGATGCTTGGCAGCTGACACGTAGGATTGATCTGTACTTTTTCTAAGGGCCGGTTCACACCATGCCAGCACATGAATCACACAGAAATGCACTGAGGGTTACTGTGTGATCAGAACGCATGCAAAATGCACTCCATTTGTGATCTGCAGTGGGTGTCAATAGAAAGGTAACGACACCCCAAATGCAGGTTTAAAATGCAGTGCGTTTTCCCGCACCAGATTGCATGCTACTTTTGTACCATGCAATACTTTTGTACCATGCAATACTTTTGTACCATGCGATCTGGTTACAGTGCGGTTTAAAAAGTAGCACATGCACTACTTTGGTGCAGCGTAGTGCAATTGTAGCCCATTCAGAGTCAGTTCATACTAGGCCTACACATGAATCGCACAGGAACAGCCTGTACATTCCTGTGCGATTTACATGTGGTTCTGTGCAGTGCGATTTAAGCCCATTAATTTTGAATTAGCTAAAATCACACCACGCTGCACCAAAAGTAGTGCATTCACTACTTTTTAAACCGCACTGTAACCGGATCTTTGGTACCATGCAGTCCAGTGCGTCAGGTGTAGGAAAACGCAATGTGTTTGCAACCCCCATTTGAGGTGTCATTAACTTTCTATTTACACCCGCTGCAGATAGCAAATTGAGTGCGTTTTGCATGCAGTCTGAATCGCACAGGCATGCACAGTATATTTCTGTGCGATTCTAAAAGAGAAAAAGAAATGTGTCTGGAAATGATTGCACTTAGCTAAGGTGGGTGGGATGGCAGGGTAATTTAAAAAAATAAAAATCTTTATTATTTCAATAAAGATGTGTATAGATTTTAAATGTGTGTTTTGTTTTTTTTGTTATGACACCATAACTGAGGATTATAGACTCAAGTGTGACCAGCACTATGGAGTATATATGTATAACTGTCAGGTGTAAGTTGCCACCAGAAAACAACAAGAGAAGGGCGCACCGACCTTGTGCATTACCACTTAAAAGTTTATTAAAAGCAAAGAAGTGTAGCGTACAATATACTCACAAACGTAGCATATGAAGAAGCATATAGGAAATGGGCGCCGCTCGCTTCCAGTACACTTCTCTACTGCTGGATAGCGTGATGGCGTCCTCAAAACCTGATGTGGCTTACGTGTTTCGAGGGAGGACCCTCTTCCTCAGAGCCAAAATCGCCACTCATTGGCACTCATTGACACGTTTCGAGGAAGAGGGTCCTCCCTCGAAACGTGTAAGCCACATCAGGTTTTGAGGACGCCATCACGCTATCCAGCAGTAGAGAAGTGTCCTGGAAGCGAGGTGCCCATTTCCTATATGCTTGTTCATATGCTACGTTTGTGAGTATATTGTACGCTACCCTTCTTTGCTTTTAATAAACTTTTTAGTGGTAATGCACAAGGTCGGTGCGCCCTTCTCTTGTTGTTTTCTTGTAGTGCCTTTTGGATACCCTTGGTCCTGAGGGGGGCAGCAAGACCACTTCATTTGTGTCATAAAACCACATAGAAGATTCATCCTTCCTGCATACCACTCGAGCGCAGGAGAGATTGTTGTTTTTTTGTAAGCTGCCACCAACCTAACCCTGGAAATCCAGGGGTCAAAATAAATAGATAAAAAGTGTTGTTGGTATATGGCGCTACCTGCTCTGAAAAAATGAATGCACTCGCATCCTTTGCAGTGGGTGTAAGATTGTTTGTTTGCACTAAAATTCATTTTTGTGTATTTTTTCCTAAAAATATCCGTTTGATAAATAACTGCACAAATACAACATAACAAACTGTAGCTGCCACGATTTTATTTCCAGGGTCTCCCACGTTAAGAAAATATATACTTTCAATCATTTCTATTATATAATTGCAGATTTTAACCTGTGTGCAAAAACTTATAAAAATGCCAGTAGCCAAGCGGTTCAACATAATTTTTTTTTTTTTAAAGGTCAACATAAAAAAGTTAATGTTTTGCTGGATCTTGTCCTTTTATTACCATCTATTCCACCTTGTCCTACACTAATGCTGGCCTTACACTGTATGAAAACTTGGTCAAACTAGTTTTCGAATAGCGAACACTTGGCTGTGAGAGCAAACGATAGTGCCATCATGTAATGACCGAATTTCGATCAATAAATCGCTCAATAGGAAAAAAAAAATCAGTTTTTCATCCATTTTGTCACATAAGCGCAGTGCAAACAGTTAAATTTTTAATGGGCAATAATCACATTAACATTTCAATTGATTGTTCGTGTGACAGAATTTTCCAACCGGTTTCTACAATTTTTTGGCACTGAAAAGTCGAAACCGATTTTCTATTTGTGCCCATTAGCTGGACGAAAAATGAACAAACTGTCCAAATGAGAGATTTTCAATGATTTTTCAGCTGGTGTATGTCCAGCATTAGACAAGACCATGCTGCAGGTGTCACAGCTGACCTCATTAGCTGACTTTAAATGAAGTCAGAGCCTCCAGCCTGTGCCTAATCAGAGAGTTGTGTTATGCTGGCCATACACTCTACAAAAAATAGTTTGAACTCATTTTTGAAAAACGAACACTCGGCCGTGAGAGCAGACGATTGTGCCATCATTGTAATGACCGAATTTTG
The DNA here is from genome assembly GCF_965119305.1 of Pelophylax lessonae. Lineage (NCBI taxonomy): Eukaryota > Metazoa > Chordata > Amphibia > Anura > Ranidae > Pelophylax > Pelophylax lessonae. The sequence continues at coordinate 137,669,041 of NC_138778.1, forward strand.
ATTGATAAATCGTTCAATGGACATAAATGTATCTGTTGTTTGTTCAGTTTGTCACATATGCCCGGCGCAAACAGTTCCAGCGAGAAACACATTAACCTTTCAATTTATTGTTATTTTCCAAACTGTTCCTTCGATTTTTCAGCTCTGTATAGTTAAAAACCGATTTTCTATTTATGCCCATTAACTGGGTGAAAAACGAATGAATGGACCAAATGACAGATTTCCAAACAATTTTTCGGCTAGTGTATGGCCAGCATTAGACTCCATTGTATCTGCACCACTCTACATTACTAGTCACTTGCTGATTACGCCTTTTCTGGAATTTTTTGTTTAAATCAGTTTTTTTGCTAGAAAATTACTTAGAACCCCCACACATTATATATATATATATATATATATATATATATATATATATATATATATATTTTTTTTTTTTAGCAGAGACCCTAAAGAATAAAATGGAAGTTTTTGCAATTTTTTATGTCACACTGTATTTGTGCAGTGCTTTTCAGACACAATTTGTTTGGAAAAAAATACATTTTAATGAATTTTTATTTAAGATAACCCCCCCTTCCTTTTTTTTTTATAATATGAAAGATGATGTTACACCGAGAAAATAGTTGCCTAAGGCCCCTTTCACACAGGCGGACCGTTCAGATCCGCCTGTCCGTTTTTTTGGCAGACCTGAACAGTCCCCCCATGCATCTCTATGGGGCATCGGATGTCAGTGGAGACATGTCCGCTGACATCCGATCCGATCCGTCAAATCTGGACAGATGGAAACCCTATTTTCCATCCGTCCAGCGGATCGGATCGGATGAGAACGGACAGATGGTCAGTTCCCATCCGACTTCCCCCATAGAAATGCATAGGGAACTAACAGCTGTGTCTCTGCACACAGCGCAGAGACACAGCTGTCATCCTCCTGCTCAGCGGGGGTTTGGCGGCTCGATCCCCCACTGATAAAAACGGAATCCCTCCGACGGACGGATAGTGTGAAAGGAGCCTAAGGGCTCTTTCACACGGGCGTTCCGTATGTCCGTTTTTCATCCCATCCGTTTGCGGATGAAAAACGGACATAATGTATCTCTATGTAAATACGGATGTCATCGGATGATCATCCTCTGACATCCGTTTTTTGTCAGTTCAGTTCAGTTCAGTTTTTTTGAACGGAGGAGAACCCTATTCTTTCTTCCTTTCAAAAAACGGAACTGAAGCAAAAACCGATGTCAGTGGTGTCATCCGCAGACATCCGTATTTACATAGACAAGCATTATGTCAGTTTTTCATCCGCAAACGGATGGGATGAAAAACGGACATACGGACCGGATGACACAAGTGTCATCCGTGTCCGTTACAAAAAAAAAAAAAGGACCTGATCGGGCAAAAAAAAAGGAACGCCCGTGTGAAAGAGCCCTAAGGGCCCTTTCACACAGGCTTTCCGATCAGGTCTGCCTGTCAGTTTTTCAGGTGGACCTGATTGGATGCTTCATGCATCCCTATGGAGCGGCGGATGTGAGGGGTGACATGTCACCTGACCCCCGTTGCTATCCGATCCGATCCTGTCCGTGAAATTCAGACAGATGGAAACCCTATTTTCCACCCGTCTGGAGGATCGGATCAGATAGGATCAGATGAAAATGGACAGGTGGTCCGTTATCTTCCGATCTCCAATAGAGGAGAGTGGGGATCTGACAGCTCTGTCTCTACAAAGTAAGCAAAGACGGCGCTGTCATCCGTCTGCTCAGTGGGGATCGGCGGATCGATCCCCACTGAGCAAAACGGAGTCCGCTGGGTGGAAAGGCCGTGTGAAAGGACCCTCTTACATGTCATGCTTTTAAAACTGCACAAGTTATTGGAATGACGACAAACTATGGTACCTAAAAATCTCCACAGACGGCACATTACATTTTTACAGGTTCCCTGTTTAGAGTTACAGAGAAGGTCCTGCACTGGAATTATTGCTCTCACTCCTAACATTTGTGGTGATGCCTCACATGTGTGGTTTGAGCACCAATTACAAATGCTTGTGTGATTATGTATGCCTTCACTTCTGCACACAAGCATGGAAGAATGAGACAATTTAATTGTTTTTTCCTATTTATTTTTACACTGTCCCTCTTATTTTTTCTTTAATCACTTTTTTCCGATTGCAAACATCCCTTGTAAAAGAAATAAGGATGACAGGTCCCCAAATCTCTCATTTACCTTTAAAACAAAGATAAAAATAAAAAAATAAAATGCTTTTTTTAACTTTTGCTTAAAAATAAATATATATATATATATATATATATATATATATATATAATTTACTATACCCCGGGAACCTGAAATAACATCAGACGTCACTATGGTCCTTCAAGGGCAAAGAGATGAGTGGCCATCTTGGCCACACTTTTCTGCATACCTAGCTACCGCCAGTGTCAGGTTACTCGACGATCGGCGCTTCTAAAACTAGCACAGCTTGTTTATTATTATTTGTTTTTTGTGGTATCTCACTGGAAGCTGCTGCTTTCATTGTACACACTTTTCATTAGCGCTATACTTTTTGGATTTTATTGCCTCTAAAAGTGATCCCGCAGCACCACTTTTATCTTAAAGAGAATCGCCAAAGTGAAAAAACAAAATCCAGGTACCTGCTGCCATAACCCTGGTATTTAACGTCAAGCAAATGACGTATTTTTACTATAGGCTGGTCGGCCAATGGCTAGACAAAAAAAATATATAAAAGGCTTCTCTCCAGTTACCACCGAATACATCAGGAAATATATAGTGTGGGGGGCGTGTACTTAGCCCCTGAGCCATGATTGGCTAAAGGTAGCCTGCCTTTTGTCCAATCATGGCAGAGATCATTTGATTGGCCAAAGTAAGAGTGCATGCTTTGGCCAATCACATAATGTTCTGCGCATTATGGGTGCTCAAATTTCCCACAAAGAAGCACATTTGTTCGTAATTTGATGAACGATCAAAGGACCGAAATATACTGCGTTAAACGTGCACTAATGCACAGAAATATTCTACGTTAAACGGCACATAAAGCACTAAAATATACTGCGTTAAATGTGCACTATGTGCCGTTTAATGCAGTATATTTCTGTAGGTTAGTGCACATTTAACGCAGTATATTTCTGTGCGTTATGTGCCGTTTAATGCAGTATATTTCTGTAGGTTAGTGCACATTTAACGCAGTATATTTATGTGCGTTATGTGCCGTTTAATGCAGTATATTTCTGTGATTTATGTGCCGTTTAATGCAGTATATTTCTGTGCTTTATGTGCCGTTTAATGCAGTATATTTATGTGCCGTTTAATGCAGTATATTTCTGTGCTTTATGTGCCGTTTAATGCAGTATATTTCTGTGCTTTATGTGCCATTTAACGCAGTATATTTCTGTAGGTTAGTGCAGATTTAACGCAGTATATTTCTGTAGGTTAGTGCACATTTAACGCAGTATATTTCTGTGCATTAGTGCACGTTTAACGCAGTATATTTTAGTGCTTTATGTGCTGTTTAACGCTGTATATTTCTTTTCATTACTGCACGTTTAATGCAGTATATTTATGTGCGTTATGTGCCGTTTAACGCAGTATATTTCTGTGCGTTTTGTGCCCCTGTAACCATTGTATGCCCAATTACTTGCATATAAGCCTCCAAAATGGGCACTATTGATTTTTCCAGTTCAGGTCCAATAAAGCTGGGGGTTCATTACTCGGTTATAAACGTTCGTGATGTTCGAAAGTTCTGGTGCAAACCAAACAGGGGGGCCCATCCCTCTCCATCAGTGCCACCTATCAGTGCAGCCTCATCAGCTCACATCAGTGAAGGAGAAAAATTACTTATTTACAAAACTTTTTGACAAAATTTTTTTTTAGCAAAAAATAAACCCAGCAGTGAGTAAATACCACAGGAAAAATTAGAACAATCTAGTTGGGTACAGGGTTGCATGACCGTGCAATTGTCATTCAAAGTGTGACAGCACTGAAAGTTGGCCAGGGCAGGAAGGGGGTAAAAGTGCCCTGTATTGAAGCGGGTAAAAAGAATATTATTGAAATACTGCCTAAGAAGTCTGAGCATCTTGTAGGCCTGATTTGATAAACCACGTACTTTATGCAGCTTTTAATTTTTTTATTATTACTAGAAATAGATTTATTAAAATAGAAAAAATATTGTTCATAGAGCCTTAGATAATTTTACTTCCTTGGGAGGTTTAGCCATGGGTAACCAAAGGATAATCAGACAGCGTGAATTGTGTGTGGCATAAGTGTGATAATAGTGGGAGGGGCTTAAAAACTGAGCCCACTCACTATTACCATGGTAACATATTGCACTGTCCTTATATACCAAAAATATTATTTAATTATTGTGCCACAAGTGAAAGTGTGTAAGGGTGTGATGAGGGTCCGGGGTCTTTAATACACAGAGTGCAGATTTCATGAGTGCGCAACTGGGGGGGTTCTGTATATTTTGCATAGCCAGTGTGACATCCAATCCCTTGTAGGTTTTATTTGCTAAACCAAATACATTAAATTATACTTTGAAGGACAAAAAGACACAATAAAGTGACTATATATATATATATATATATATATATATATATATATATATATATATATATATATATATATATATATATATATATATATATATATATATATTATGTGTAAGAGACCGTGTGGAAATGAAAACCGAGAAAAAAAAAACCGACTCAGGGGTACATAAAAGAAAAATGAACCCAAGTAGTTAAACACTTTTAGTATACTGCAGGAGGGATAAATCCAAAAATGAACTTTCGTGTTTTTTTTCACAGAAAAAAGCAGCTGCATATTATACGGACGTATATACAATATAGAAATTTTAATAAAAGAAATCAATATTAAAGTGTATTATTTCTTCAAATGAAAGCATTGGTGTTGAGGGGAAGGGGTTAATAAATAGTAATTTGCTATGAGTGTCTCTCTGATATATAACAGGTAACACCTGATGATCCTCGGGGGATGGGAGTTTCAGCCCACGTTCACATTGCTCTGATCTGAAATGTCAAATGGGAGCCAATAGCCGGCAATGGCACCATCCGAATCGGTATGATGCCGACTTTGCACTGACTCCCAAAAGTCATTTCTGCACTACTTTAGGTGACTTTGGGGCGATTTCAATGGACATCTGTGCATGAACTCACACAGGTGTCTGTCAAATCGCCCCCAAACTCGCACTGACATGTAGGTGTGAAATTGTGCGAGTTCAGCTGGACTTGGAGGATTTCAAACCCCCCCTCAGTGTGAGCGAGGAGTATGGCCTCCATCACACGGGGAGTACTAAGTGTACGCTGGGCGAGGGCCGTGTTCACCTGCATGGATGGGGATTCACAGGCGTTCCATGCAGGCAGTCCCATTGATGTTCATTGGAACACAAAGACAACAACAGACACAGCCACTGCTCCCAGTGTGACAGCCGTGTGGGGGATGGTGTGCACCCCTGAATGCTTACTATCTGTGTTCAGGGCCAGACACCCGCACTTACATGGCTGTGAAATTAGGAGAAGTGTCCCTACTGCCCCATGTAAACAAGGCCTTGGGGCTCTTTCACACTGCCTATAATGCTTACTGCCCTCTGAAAAGTGATCAATGGTGGAATGTTCTTCAGAGGGTGGTATAGCAGCGGCTAGCAGTCTTTAGAGGGCCCTGTAGCCCCCTCCCTGACGCCTTTTCTATTATTTATATTGTATTTTCTAAACATTGCTGTCTATTTTCTACTGCCCCCCTCCCCTCCCCCCACTACTTTTGCAGATTTTGGGTGCGACTTCAATAGACATCTGTGCATGCGGCTGCACTGATATCTTCAAAGTCGCAGTCAATGTCGCCCTGAGATGCGGCTTTGAAATTTGTGCGATTTCAGATGAAGTCAATGTGAACGGCGGCTAAATGACGCCATATTGTGGTGTGACTGCGGCACATAGAACGCCGTTTTCTCCTGGTAATGATTCCATACAGAATAATGGAGGTAAACAGAAACGGTGTGAATGAGCCTTAATGTGGCGATATCCGGGGTACGCTTATTATTGGTAGTGACATCACAGCGTCTGTACCTCATACACACTTTATTATAACCACAATGTCATATGTTTTATATCTGAAATCCTCTGCATTGTACACATATGAGGCTGTGGAGAACCAATCACTATTTATTGTTTATTTCTTTTTTTTTCTTTATGACTTTATTTCTCAGCAGATAGATAGATATAAATATCTATATATGCTACAATAATACATATCTATCTATATCTATATCTATATCTATATATATATATATATATATATATATATATATATATATATATATATATCCTTATTCTGAGGTGTGTTTTTTTTGTGCTCCACAGACCGGAGACCCAGCAAAGAAAGAACATTCGTGCTCTAGCGTTTGAGATTTCTCCCATTACAATCAATGCATTTGTGTCCACGACAAAATGGCCGCTGCCGCCGGAGCCCAATATTGCAGGACAGATCCGTTTTCTAGTGCTGGAGGAGGTATGAGAGGAAAGGCAGGGGATGCTGGGAGCGGAAGTAGTATTTGTTGAGACGTGGTGGGGAATGGATGGGAGGGATGATGGTGGTTAGAGAGGGAGAAATCTAGGATTATTCTTTATATTGGATGAGAAATCTGGGCGCTGTAGGATAGAGGAGGATGATGGAGGAGAGATGATGTTTCTGATAGCGTTCTATTATGGAGGATGGAGGAGATATAGAGCGGATTGAGGATTGGTATAGGGATATATAGGAGGGGGAGGTGTGATAAGAATATATTATATATTCCATCTCCTGTGGGTGATGTGAGGATTATTCCTGCGTTGTGTCATGGAGGGGATACAGCTTTCATTTCTCATTGGAATTCATTCATTTCTCCTTTATAAATAATCTGCAGCTGACTGCATGTAGTGTGAAGGAGGCACACACACTACAGTGACAGCACATGGAAGGGCTGCAGTGCTGGATATGAGGCTCACTGCAATTCATTCATTTTATTACATTTTTATTCATTCATTTCAGTCATTCATACAATGTTTATGGGCTTATTTACAGCAGATTCAGTCAGAGGGGAATAAACAAAGGCATATAGAAGAAAAATTAATGTATTCCAATGTGCTGAGATGACACCATAGCGCTGCTTTCATGTGCATTAAGAAAAAGTGCAGCGTGCTGAGTTTTTCTGCATAACAGCAAATGTGCATCAATGTGCAGAAAATTAAAAATAACCACAAACGTGTGAGTGAAGATAAGTGTGTGTAAACGCAAATAGAAAAATAAAAGCAGAGTGTAGACATGTAAACGCATTGAAAATGCATGCAGAAACACAGCAAACACAGATTGAGCGCCTAAAAGGCTCAGGACTGATACATCATCAAAACAAACAGTTGGTGTCTTCACACTCTATGTGGTGACATTTTATGGCATAGTCAAACGCCTGTCACTGCAGGGAGACACAGGGAACAATTGTTTTCTATATGTCCCATTCACACTGCAATGCAGCCTAGCGCTGTGCTGGGATAAAATGCAGACATGCCGCATTTTGTCGCAGGGCAATGTCTGGTAGCACAACACGCTGCCCGTCATTGCTGTGAATGAAGTGTATGTTTTGTACACTTTAAACAAAGCTTGTAGAAGAAAAAAGAGCAGTGCGATGCGCTGGATGGTGTATCACACTGCCCCCTATTGGCAAGCAACGCAGAGCTGCCGGAGCACCGAATTGCTCTGCGATTTCAAGTGTGAATTCTCCCTCAGACATGAGAGGATGTTGTAGGGAAAGTCCCAGGGATTGGGGAGGGAGTTACACTTCTTGTGTCATCTTTATGGATGATAGAAGAGCCACTATAACTTATCTGGATGATAGAGTAAAAGTGTTATCAGCCGGCTTATAATGGTTCTTTATAAGTTCTGATTTCTTGTAAAAACAAAAAAAAAAATGGGTTCAGCTGGTTCCAGTCTTATTGTAGACTTATGCTGGCCATACACTATACAAAAAATAGTTTGAACTCATTTTCGGAACACAAACATTCGGCCGTGAGATTAGACGATCGTGCCATCATGTAATGACAGATAAATCATTCATATATTTGGAAAAGGGAGGAGGGGCACACATCTAATACGAAGGTCCTCAGACCCATTAGTGTTGTGGCCCTTGTGATTAGGACTATAACCACTTGCCCACTGAGCACTTAAACCCCCTTCCTAACCAGGCCAATTTTTAGCTTTCAGTGCTCTCACATTTTGAGTGACAATTACTCAATCATGCAACACTGTACATATATGAAATTTGTGTCCTTTTTTTCACACAAATAAAGCTTTCTTTTGGTGGTATTTAATCATCACTGGGTTTTTTATTTTTTGTGCTATAAATGTAAACATCTGATAATTTTGAAAAAAAAAATGCATTTTTCTTCGTTTCTGTTGAAAATTTTTTGCAAATTAGTAATTTTTCTTCATAAATTTGGCCAAAATTTATACTGCTATATATCTTTTGGTTAAAAACAAAAAAACAAAATAAGTGTATAGTTTTTGATTTTTATAAAGTTTATAGAGTCTACAAGCTTTGGTGTAAATCAATGAAAATTGATCACACCTCATGTACTGACGGCCTATCTAATTTCTTGAGACACTAACACGCCAGGAAAGTACAAATACCCCCCAAATTACCCCTTTTTGGAAAGTAGACATTCCAAGGTATTTAGTAAGAGGCATGGTGAGTTTTTTAAAGTTGTAATTTTTTCCCATAATTCTTTGCAAAATGAACATTTTTTTTTCTTTTTTTCACAAATGTATCATATTAAAGGGTTATTTCTCTCACCTTGCATGTGCATACCACAAATTACATCCCAAAATACATTCTGCTACTCTTGCTGAGTATAGCGATACCACATGTGTGAGACTTTTACACAGCCTGGCCACATACAGAGGCCCAACATGCAAGGAGCACCTCCAGGCGTTCTAGGAGCATCATTTACACATATAATTTCCTGACAACGTATCACACTTTTGAAGGCCCTGGAGCACCAGGACAATGGAAACGCCCACAAAATGACCCAATTTTGAAAAGCAAACACCCCAACGTATAATCTCTTAGGCATAATGAGTCTTTGGAACATATAATTTTTGTCGATACGTTTTTGGAAAACGGGGGAAGAAAATTAAAACGCATTTTGTTTTACACATAGTGGTCGATATATAAGCTATTTCTAAGACACAGCATGTGCATACCACACATTTCACCCCAAAATACATTCTGCTACTCCTCCTGAGTATGGTGATACCACATGTATGAGACTTTTACACAGCCTGGCCACATACAGAGGCCGAACATGCAAGGAGCACCTCCAGGCGTTCTAGGAGCACAATTTACACATATAATTTCCTGACAACCCATCACACTTTTGAAGACCCTGGAGCACCGGGACAATGTAAATGCCCAGAAAATGACCCCATTTTGGAAAGCAAACACTCCCAACGTATATTTTATGAGGCATAATGAGTCTTTTGAACATGTCATTTTTTTCTGCAAGTTTGTGGAAAATGTGGAAAGAAAAGGAAAACGCAATATTTTTACACAAAGTTGTCCGTTTTATAAGATATTTCTAAGACGCAGCATGTGTATACCACAAATTGCACCCCAAAATGCAATCTGCTGCTCCTCCTGAGTACGGCAATACCACATGTGAGACTTTTACACAACCTGGCTCTATACAGAGGCCCAACATCAAAGTAGCATCTCACATTAATGAAGGCCCTTTATATTTCTAACACCTAGCATGTACATATCAATATTTACACTCCAAAAATACATTCTGCTGAGCAAAAGGGTAAAGAAAATATATCCTGTGGTTTTAGCAGTGCAGTTGTCCACAGGAGAACATTGGTCCAGGCAACAGGCAGGGACGTGGTCCGCCACAGCAAACGGAATTGTCCAGGCAGCAGGCAAATATTGTCCATAGTCGGTACAGGCAGGGATACTGTCCATATACAGTCCAGGGTCAGTGCAGGTAGAGATAAAGTAAACAGGGGTGACCAGCGCTATGGAATTTTTAAATATGTATATTAACACAGAGGTGTCAGCTGCCAACAACCTACCCCGAAGGGTTAAAGAGTGAAAGTATGTGCAAAGGATTGATGCGGCGCTACCTCTTAAGTGATAAAGTGCTTAATGTGCAATAGAAATAAATATTTTTTGAAAAGTGCACTGGTAGTGAAGTTAGTAAGTAACCAGATATCAACTACTAAAAAAGTGCATAACCAGAATAAAAGTGCTAATGTGAAATAAATACAGAAGTACCCCAATATGAGTAGTGAGTTTTATTTAAACAAACATAAACGGTGGGTTTTGTTTCCTTCAAAACAATAATAATGACATAAAAAGTCTGTGCTATAGTATCCTCGGGTGTAATAACACCAGTGAAAAGGGAAAAATGGGTAATTCTCTAGTGCAAGAACTCCCACCAAAAAAGAGCGTGTGAATCAATCAGTGAAAAATTAAAAAATATAAATGAATAGAAATGTACTTAGGTTGCAAACATCCGTGCGCCCACTAGATGTCGCACCTCTCGTACAACCTGTGACATATGAATCCCGTGGGACAATTGTACCGAGGGTCTCTCCGGTGGTTTCTTTCTCCCTTAAAGTCTCAAAGATAGAAGAGGGAGAAGGAGGACCTCTTGGTGTAGAATAAACGGCATTTGCAGGAAAAGGATAGTAGTGACTTACAGTTAAAGCTGTCTACGATCAGCGCGAAAGGAGACCGGGAAGCTTCCGCGTTCCACGGCCCTGTCTCCGACAACCGGAAGTGACGCAATGACGTAGAGACTCCACCCTACGCGTTTCGTCAGAGGACGTCTGCTGGAGTGGCGTCAACATGTCGGACTCCCGGTCAATAAATAGCAATGTCATCTCCTAGCAACCAAAGGGCCACCCCTGCCGCCATATTGGTACTCTCAATCAAGAAGTCGGACGAGGGCCATATTAAGCCTCATGCAATGCCCGCCTGAATGAGAGAAATTGAGAGACAGCCATAATGCTCATCATTTTGTGACAGCTGATATCGATCGTTTCTTTGAACCAAGATTGTTTTATATGCAAAAATTAAATGAAAATCCTTTATTCAACAAGCAAAGTGATAAAAATTATTAAAAGTAAAACAAAATTGGAGTATAAAAAAACGATTGTGTTAAAACGTTTTTCAAAGACTCTATAAAAACTTTAAGAGACTATTAAAAATATTATTAAAAAACTTTCTTAAGGGCCATTCACTTATGTTAGCGTCTTTAAAACTTAAAAGACTAAAAAGAGCCCAAAAAAGGGGGGGGGTAAAAAAACCGCCATATCCCAAATAAGGGAGCGGGTTTTTTTTTTAAAATTATGAGACCTAAATTGTGTTTAGACTTGTATAGGACACAACTAGGGTAAAAAATGTAAAAATTGAATTAGGGGTATTTTGAGGTGTTGTTTAAACGCCTTCTTTTATTATTTCATATTCACTTTTGAGGGAGGGACTGGGTTTGTTTCTTTGGAATTAGTTGGGAGAGACGTGAGAATCCTTTAGTTCTTCTCAGGCTTTTTTTCAAATTTTTTTGTTCTGAAGAGATGTACTTCCTTCTTTATGGGAATAATTTAAAATTATGTGCAGATGCTGGATGAGAAGGACCAAAAAAAATTATTTGCTTTGTTTAGTAATTTTTATCTAGTTTTATTCAATTAGGGAATATCATGTTATTTATGTATAAATAGAAGAGATGATATATGCGGATGCTGGATGAGAAGGTCCAGCAGAAAAAAATTCTTTTTATTTTTTTAATTTGCTTATATATTTATATTTACACAGTCTCAATCAAGTGGTTCATAAATTAGTACCAGAACCAGAAAAAATGATGGGGGTGTGTGTGATTTATAGTTCTGTCTGCCATCCGGGACAGCTTTGGATGTGTCTTTCTTATACCTCACAAAAAAATGGGTGCAAGAAGAAGGTAGGGACTATATGTATACTCGATAAAATTCGAATCGCATTAGGAGGAGAAAATGTTTTAGGACCTTTTTTATATATATATATATATATATATATATATATATATATATATATATATAACTCTAAAAAATCATTTGTTTTAATATATATAAAAATATGAGAAATATGTATATAAATTATATGAAACAGGGGATTAGGAAGATATTATTATAAAATGTTGCAAAAAATAAAAAATATAAAAAAAATATAAAAAATATTATATAAAATGAACTCGGAGCAATAATAGAAGGTTTTGTTATGATAAGACCAACATATTGCCAGCAGTGCCTTGTATTCCTGGTATTAGTCCTGGTAGAAGTGTTGTGCGTTTTACACTGTTGTGCAGTGTGGTATAAAATCTGACTATTTTTAATTTATTACTAAAAGGCGATGTCTGAACTATCAATAGAATAATGACGCAGTGCCTCCAGCCGATTACGGCAAATAATTTAATAACTAAAAAAAAAACCCAATCAATTTTGTTCAGACATTCATAGTATACCACGCAATGTTCACGAGTTCTTTTTTTTATCGATTAATTTCTTTTTAAAAGCATATACCAATCTTAGTGAAACAGTCTACAGTAGGGAATATATATATATATATATATATATATATATAAGAATATTTATTCGCAAGACATATTTTCACCATAAATGATCATACTTGAGTGACATAAAGAGGTAACCTTACACAAAATACAAACTTAAAACGATAAATGCTATGTGATATTTAGCTAAACGATGAAAGTAAAATAAAGCAAGATTACATTTTCCCAGATGTAGTATGAACCATAAATGAATGTTCTATATATAATCAGACCACAATTGTCTGCGCATCACACGGCCGAAACTCATTCCACTGCAGATGGACTGAGAATAAGCCATGCAAAACGGAAGACTAAATTCGCAATAATGTGCTTAATCTGATATTAATAAAAATGTTATAAAGAGGGGGGCGTGGCGACCGCTGTGAGCAATGGCCGCTTAGATTGAGAGCTCCAGTGTGTGCCCGGACCATATCCACTCCTACGCCCATCTACAGCGCACTTACAACCGCAAGATCCCCCTGCCAAGACGCCTGAACACCCGGACGACTCCATGGCTTACCGTAGGAGGCGCGCGGACACGATCCCGGTAAAGAAACTGTCCGATTTCTTCCACACAGTCTCCTCCGGTCTCCGCCAACATGGCGGCGGAGACAAGCACTCGGCCAACGCTGTCAGACCTCTAGCGGCGGCTGCGATAGGCGTTCAAGCTAGAAACACCTCGGAGCCCGCGCTGCAGACACAGACACACATGTCAGCGCTTCACAGCGCACAGCGATCCGGGGACTCTTCACCCCCTACACCCTCCATGCAGAGCCCTGCAAAATCTAAGCCTCGGTGGGACACAACACAGCCAGTTACCTCAACTGTGTCTATGGAGGTAAGCCAGGATCAACATCCTCCCATATCGCATAAGCCTGCACCTGATCCTTTCTCATCCTTTCAAACTACAGGGCAACCTGTATCCGACACTATGATCAGAGACATGCTGAAAATTTTAAACTCCTCTCTGCAAGCTAAAATTGACAACTCCATCGCCTCCTGTCAGCATGAAATCAGTGGTTTAGGGGAAAGGGTGGACACTGTTGAAAACTGGCAAAAAAAAACGAGCAAGATGCAACTACACTCACTCTATTCGGCACATATCTGTGGGGGGTTTAGGCCTTCCCGATCTAAAAGACTACTACTTAGCATCCCAAATGGCCCCTTTACGTCAGTGGTTTCCGCACCCTCTTCTCTCTCCCTGGACCCTTCTTGAATCAATGCTATCCAAAACGGATGACCTTCACCGCTTGCTTTTGGCTGACCTCTGGAGACCCCTAGACCTGCACATGCTTCCTATCACTACTCAGTCCTCACTAAAAGCCTGGAGAACATTGATGACTCAACCCATCTCATCACTCCCCACTAAGATAGTCAACCTTCCTTTGCAGACTCTAGCAATATTACTTCCATGTATTTCACTCACCAAATTTACCTCGGCAGGCATACGATCGATTGACCAACTAATACATCAAGGCTCCCTGAAAAGTTTTTGTACGTTACAAACTGAATTCAATCTCCCTCACACCTCTATCTACATGTATAATAGCATAATTCGTTTTTTCTCCAAATTCTCGCCCCCTCAAATACGCATTCCCATGTCAGTGTGGAAGTTCTTTACTTCACCTCATCCCACCGTCAAGGGTATCTCCCTCTTTTATAACCTTCTTCAACTCAAGCTTGAATTCCAAAAGTCCAAGCATATGTTAGCTTGGGAAACTGAGTTCCAGGAATCCTTCACAGATGCCCAATGGCAATCGGCAATTATTAGTACTTACAAATTTTCTAAATGTGTAACACATTGGGAACAATCCCAAAAGATCTTGACGAGATGGTACCTAACACCCTTCCGCCTCTCTAAAATTTCCGAACAAAATTATCCCTATTGTTGGCGTGGTTGCGGCCACTTGGGTACCATCTTTCATGTATTTTGGTCCTGCAGGAGCTTGACAGGTTTTTGGAAAAAAGTCTTTGAAATCCTTTCGACTGTCACGGGTTTACTAATGCCTCCCACCCCGACCTTAGCACTCCTTTCCTTAGGCATCGACGATATCCCTTCTGACTTGCGGACGGTATACTCCCATACCCTACTGGCAGCCAGAACAGTTATCGCCAGACATTGGAAACAGTCCGATCCCCCATCACATCTGGAAGTAATTCGTTTGGTCAACTTGAACCTTTCTCACGAAAAAGCATACCATTACTCTCAGAGTAAAAGGTTCTTTAGTTATTGGAAACCGTGGACCACCAGTAAATGCTATACCTCTCTCTTCTGACAGGTTTCTCAACACCTTTATTCAAATGGTTATCATTTTTGTAACTTCTTTGTAACTCATTGGTTCAACTCAGCAAGAGCCCTATGTTCTCCACTACAATACAGACCCAACACTTTTTTTGCCAGATGAAGGCTCGTAAGAGCTTGGAGAGGGTATTAATGTAGTGTGAGGGAATGTGTAATGGAAGGGTTCGAAACACATAGAGGATTTTAGGGAGACATCATTTTGAAGGCAGCAATTCTGCCCGCCGAGGAGAGCTCCGTTTTGTTAAGCCTTTGTGTATCCGCTGAGATAGAAGCTATCAGGGGTGTTAGGTTGGAGGCGGCTAAAGCTGAGGTTGGATACATAAGGTGCAGACCTAGATAAGGGATAGTATTCGTCGTCCACGTGTAAGGCAAAGTATCTTTTAGGTGTTTAGTTGTTAGGTGGTGAACACCCATATTCAAAATTAGGGATTTATTAAAGTTGACCTTATAATATGATATCTTACTAAATGTTTGAAGTAGCTGGTGTACTGCCGGAAGGGAAGTGATAGGGTTTGTGAGACTTAGGATTATATCGTCTGCAAACAGGGTAATAGAATGGTGTATATGACGAAAACGGAAGCCTGTGATAAGGGGGTGTGTACGGATCGATGCAGCTAGGGATTCAATGAGGAGGTTAAAAATAAGGGGGGAGAGTGGGCAACCCTGGCGAGTGCCATTCGTGATCGAGAAAGTTTTAGAGAGCAAGCCAGACCAGAGGACTTTGGCTGAGGGAGACGAGTACAATGCGAGGATCGCAGATACAATCGGACCGGAGAAACCAAATTTGGATAAGACCGCTTTCATGTAGCCCCAATGTACACGGTCGAACGCCTTCTCTGCATCAATTGATAGGAGCAGAGAAGGCGTCCGAGCGCGCTCCGATTGGTGTATCAAATTGATCACTCGTCTGGAGCTTGTCGTCCCTTGACAAACCACATTTGGTCTGGGCCAATTAGTTCAGGGAGAATTGCAGCTACTCTATTTGCAAGAATTTTTGCGAAAATCTTGACATCTGTGTTTAGGAGGAAAATAGGTCGAAAGTTGGCGGGGGTGTCTGGAGGTTTCCCCGGTTTAGGAAGGGTGGTGATGTGAGCTTGTAGCATTTCAGGAGGAAAGTGTTAGGTCTGTTTTGTTTTTTCTTTTTTACCCGTGGTGTGTGAAACACACTCAAAAGACTTACACCCGGTGCATAAAAAAGTGCACACACGCAAACGTGAGACACACTAAAAGTGCACAAGGTGTACACATAGCCCTCCTCCGAAGAGGAAGGGCCCTGACCCTGATCCCCCGGGGCGCGAAGCTCCTGACAGGGACTGAGGTACTCACTTTGGTCCACCCAGCCGAAGCCGGGCAGACCCCATTCTTCAGGGGGACTGCCGAAACAGCCTACCCCGAGTACTAGGTGGGGCTCCCCCGAAGGGAGACCCCATGGGAGAGGGCGAACTAAGCCAAAAGGCCATATCCACCCCCTCCCAAGACTTACAGGGCAGGCCCGAGGACCTACGCCATCCAAGTCGTGCAAGTGACAAACAACCAAAAAGGGACACACATGAACACACAAACAAAGAAAAAACAGAGTGGGGAAAGGGGAAGTGGAGAAGTGCTGGGTTGTGCCTAAGTGCAAGACCTCGGCAGGCCCCCCGGCCAGGAATAAAAAATTCCTCTGGTGTTGGCCAAAAGGCCCACCCCAAGAGGCAGGTGCAGAAAAAGTGTGATGGTGCAGTGACCAAGGTGCCACAAAAACTCAGGTGAGCTGCCCCTCACCAATGAAATTGAGGCACCCCTGGGCTGCCACCCCAGGTGCACGTACACCACGGGCTTTTTCGGACTCAGCCCATGGCCAGACCAAGCGTAGCCCTTTCCTAGGAGGCCAGGAATGCAGACAGCTCAGGGAGAGCCCAACCTCGAAGGGTATAGAAAATGGCCCCCTTCTCAGCCAAATTCACCCAGGAGGAAGGGCCCTTCCCCTCACCATCTGCACTCCCACCAAATACATCCAGGAGCAGTACTAACCGGTTGACCACGCCGGCTTTCTCGCTCCCTTCAAACTGAGAGGGGCGGACCCATTCAAACCAGGAAGGCATTGGAACCATCCGGCTTTCTCTGGTTTGGCCTACTCCGGTCCTCCAGTTACGCCCAGAGCGCCCCGGTTAACTTCGGCCACCACCGATACTAACCTTCCGGTTCCATTCCAACACTGATAAGAACAGATACTACACTTGATCTTAGCCAAAATGCAGTAATAATTATCATAAGCCAAACCCAGTGGGAGGAACATTACCCCTATTGGTTGGGGTTACTTAACCATTAACTGACGAGGTCATTGGGCGACACCTCTACTAGTTAACCAAGATATGGGATATTAAATCTGTATAATTTCTCCATTTAAGATTATCATAACTAACAAAATAATAATTTATCCATGCTCTCATCCTCTATACGTGTCCATCTAATATCCACCATGAAGTAAAGATTGGACCTGGTAATACCATTGAATTAAGAATATTACTAATACAATATATATATTGATTGGAAATTACTGATTTACCCATATACTTTACATTTAGTAGCAGTAAGAATAGATACCTATACAGTTATATATATTGATACACAACAGCTTGTTTATGTAAACTTTTCTACACATGGGATATTTCCGATCAGAATATTATCCCTTAAGGGGTTATTATGTTAACAACAGTACATTCATGATTTGGGACTGGATTATAAAATATGGGCGAAATTTCTGACCATTTGACACTACTATATGATAGATATAATGTACTTCTCAATAAGAGATTGTCATAACATCATAGTTCCATAACACCTTTTGTATATGATGGGGCA
This sequence comes from Pelophylax lessonae, assembly GCF_965119305.1. NCBI lineage: Eukaryota > Metazoa > Chordata > Amphibia > Anura > Ranidae > Pelophylax > Pelophylax lessonae. Next base: position 137,686,816 of record NC_138778.1, read on the forward strand.
AAGATGTTGTATCAGTTTATGATTATATGAAATTTATTTGAGATTTGCAGTTCTCATCGGTCTAAGTGACAATGTTTATTTGACTCCATGTAGATTCCAATAACTCTACCCCCCTGTTGGTTTTGTCAGTAAATGAATGACAATTTTAGTCTTTGTCAAGGCTGATCTCCATTTGTTTGTCCTCTCATGATTTAGACAATAGCTTATCTGCTGGTGGATGGTTGAACACAGGTGTTATCCTGAATTTGAGTTTCGGCCATTGTGTGATAAAACGTCTCATGGCCAGGGAAAGAATGTCTTATGTAAACCTTCCCCCCAAAGGCCGTTCCACCTGTGATAAGCAATTTATTTATCTGCCTTCCTGAGGATTGTATTCAAAAGTTTGTCAAACACAGCTCCTCTTGGGGACAGATGACATAGCTTCTCATCTCAAAGTACATGTAAATACAACCATCTCAACAATGGACGCACTGTGTGTTTCAAACTGAATGGGTTTTGCTCAAACTGTAACAAGGTTAATTGAGGCCTCAAAGTTCACAATTCTTGACCTGTAATAATAAAAATGTATTTCTATTTCGTACTGAAAGTCTAACAAATCCCCCCTCTTGGAAAAAGTGTGAAAATTGCCGTAGCCGTTTGAAACATTTTTCCAGGCAGACTCTTGAAAAAATAGGGCTTAAATCGGACTTTGACAGCTTTGTAGATGGGTATGGAATAATTGAATGGGGTTATAGACACCTGCAAGTAGGTGTAGTGACTTCAGTAGATAAGCATGGTGACTCTGAGTGAGGTGTGGATCCAAAGGTGATCATCTGTTGGCCAGTGGAATGTGGATTTCTCCAGGCACTTTTGCCTTTGGCTGTCTTGACGGTTTCGTCTTGGTAGACCAGCCATCAGGGGTATCCCGGGGTCCTTCACACTGTACCCCCCCTCGGGTGTCTCAGACACATCAGACTCTCGGTTTCCTGCTTACTTCCTGGATCTCTTAGTCCTATAAAGGAAAATGGATTCCATGAGAAAATGATACACACGGTTTTCAGCCATAACTTTTAGTTGAAATTTCAATGTGAGGTTGGTATCCTGAGCTTCCTCAGAGTCCTCCTTTAGTCCATCGTGTGATCAGCCTTTTATCCGACCACCATGGAAGGTGAGACTATATATGCAATCTTTTCCAGGGGAGACTGACTTCTGGGGCTCATTAACATGGGGATGTATTCATCACCATGGATACCACACATTGTACAATTGAACAGTAATATACTATTTTTGTTAGAATTTGCCTTCTACTTGGGAGGAAAAAAATATATATAATATCCCCCCTTTGGGGCATCAATGCAAATCATGGTAGGCAACAAAACTACCTGACATTGAGGATTCTTCTTGGTTACCGTAATACCACCATTACCCTCTTGACTTCATTACGTCATTAGGGTTTGATCCTCCTTGTATCACCGCCATTGGCGATTTTTCAAAATGTGCCCGCTTTGAGCGACCTGTTTGACTCAGAGGGATGAAGTGACCACTGAAAAATAGGAGAGTAGTTAGTATCTAACAACCAAGATCCCGGGTATGGATTTCAGGATCCTCAATACTGTGACCTGGGGATAAAATGGTGTTAGAACCTCTGTCTCCTATGCATCCATTCAGTGTGTCCCTCTGATTCCTGGCCATCTGGGCATTCAAGGATTTTGTGGCCTTTGGCTGGCCACAAGATTTGTTCCTAAGGAGGAATTATTTTATTTCTGGGTTGCAGTGCCCTGAGTGAACCAAGTGATCATCCGATCCAACTTGGCATCTACTCTGTTAAAAACCTTTTCAGAAATAGAATTATTGGCTCCGCCTCCTGCAGTGCCTATGTCTCTCGGGTACAGACAGATGGGACAGATCCCTATCAGAACCATTTGCTCGGTTCTGGCGGGGGTCTGGGCCTTAATGTCTCCATCTTCCCGAGGATTTTGGGGAGCCCTAAGGTGGGGCAAATCCCTATTTATTTGTGGGGTCCCCCCCTTGTTGAGGATTTTGGGCATAGCGAGGATTTCCATCCTCAAGGGTGAATTGGGCTCTTTGGGGATACTCCCTAGAGATTCTTCTAAACCTTGGGCCCTGTCCCCTTGGAAGGAAATCCTAAAATGGCCTCTGTTCCCCCCCTCCTTATTGGTGGGGTGTCCGGTGTCCTCCTTGAGGTATCCGGTATAAAATCTTGCTCCTTTTTTATTTATTTATTTATTTATTTATTTTTTTTAGTGTTAAGGTTGAGGAGAAAGGTGTGTTCCTGCCACAATTTTGGTGACAGGCTCACGCCTTTCTTTGTATTCACTGGTCTGTTGGATGGAGTGCAAATTGTCGCTCTCTTTTGCCAACCATTCCAGTGAACACCCCAACTTGTAGTCCCTGGCCAAACTTATTTTTATGTACCTGGCCGATGCCTCAAAGCACAGGGTTTTAAATTCTGGATGGTTGTACTCGGGCTCCTTCATTGAAGGGTGTTAGGCACTTTTGAGTACAGCTAAAACTTCAGTGGGCTTTGGTGCTGTGTACATTTAAAATTATATATAGCAGCTCTAGCAGCGGTAAGGGTTTTTTTTTTTTTTTTTATGTGTGGGCCGACTTTTAAATTACATCCTTTAGGCTCCGTTCACATGTCAGCGTATGGATCGCGGGCAGAACCGCCGCGGTTCTGCCCACGATCCGGAGATTATTGCAAATCGCGGGATGCCTGTGCGTTGCCCGTTGATTTGCAATAGCCCCCCAAACGCTGAGCGATGTTGCCGCGATTTCCGCCTGCCGAATCGCGGTAACATCGCGCAAAAAAAATCGCGGGACGCATTACGTCCAAAAAAAGTATAAGAGCTTCTTTGGAGCATATTGCGTCCTGCGATTTTCTTTGCGCGATGTTACCGCGATTCGGCAGGCGGAAATCGCGGCAACATCGCTCAGCGTTTGGGGGGCTATTGCAAATCAACGGGCAACGCACAGGCGTCCCGCGTTTTGCAATAATCTCCGGATCGCGGGCGGAACCGTGGCGGTTCTGCCCGCAATCCATACGCTGACATGTGAACGGAGCCTAAGGAACAACACAGATAGGCTGTTTTCGTAGGCCTCAAGATGATTAGTAATGTCTAAGGACCCTTTCCTAATAAAAATCGGGACAGTACTCTTTTAAAACAAACTTTTTAAATTCTGGAGGTGAATGGTATCTTTTTAGGGGTGCTAGTCTTTTTGCGGTGACCTGATATGACTCATACCTAGTTATGCATGGCTGCCCAATTTCTGCCCTCCTATATTAGGAATATGGCTGGGGTAGGACGTGGACTCTTTGCCTGACTCCCCCCCCCCCCTTGTCTGGGTCATAACCATCAGACTGGGAGTCATATCTGGGTCTAATTAATTACTTCATTTTATTTATAATGCAGGACTGATAAGCAGTACCCTTTTGTATGGACACTATAACCTTTTGGAACTCTCCTATTTATTTATTGATGAATTCCTGTCCTTACTGGAACTGTTACATTTTTATTTATTTATTTTCCACTGCTGGTTACTCTGCGATTTCCGCTAAAAAAAAAACATTTTTCCTTGCTCAAAACTTCCTACTTATTGCATTAATCGTTTACATTGCTCTTTCAAAGAGTTGCTTATATTACAGCTTTCTGAATAAAATTTCTGCCACGGTTCTACTTTTTCCTGCAGTTTCACGCTACATCCTCTTAACTTATGTGTCCCAATAGAGGTCACTTTCACCTGCTCAAGGAGGTTCCTTATCTCACTTCTTATTATTTGGAGTGGAGATTAGAACTTTACTAAATTCCTTTTTGCTGAGCCTTATGGTGCAGTTCCTCACAGAGATACAGTAAGATTGGCCATGATTCTAAAAGTATGTGATCACGCTTCCTGACGTCTTTGGTGTTAGAGAAGCTTTTGGTGAGTTCATACATCAGGTTTTCCTCTACCCATGTCAGATGCCCTTATTTGGCCCGACTTTTTCTGAGGATTTTGGTATGACTCCAACCAGCCTTTACATATTCCACCATTTCAGACTCAGAGAGGTGTCTCTACATATTCTATATCTGTGCCGAATCTACTGGGGCTGTGGGATTTACATCTTGCCAGAGTTGGCAGGGTGACCCTTACCTTATGTAGACATTTTAGGGCATTACTATCAATATTCACAATTTAATAAATAAAAAAAAAATAAAAATGATGTTAATAATTATGTCACCATGATCAAAATTATGATTGGCATATGTAAGAAATTAATGATATCTCAGCAGTGCCTCCATTTAATATGTTGTGCAGTGTGGTATAAAATTTGACTATTTTTAATTTATTACTAAAAGGCGATGTCTGAACTATGAATAGAATTATGACACAGTGCCTCCAGCCGATTACGGCAAATAATTTAATAACTAAAAAAAAAAAACCCAATCAATTTTTTTCAGACATTCATAATATACCACGCAATGTTCCCGAGTTCTTTTTTTTATCGATTAATTTCTTTTCAAAAGCATATACCAATCTTAGTGAAACAGTCTACAGTAGGGAATATATATATATATATAAGAATATTTATTCGCATGACATATTTTCACCATAAATGATCATACTTGAGTGACATAAAGAGGTAACCTTACACAAAATACAAACTTAAAACGATAAATGCAATGTGATATTTAGCTAAACAATGAAAGTAAAATAAAGCAAGATTACGTTTTTCCCAGATGTAGTATGAACCATAAATGAATGTTCTATATATAATCAGACCACAATTGTCTGCGCATCACACGGCCGAAAGTCATTCCACTGCAGATGGAGTGAGAATAAGCCATGCAAAACGGAAGACTAAATTCGCAATAATGCGCTTAAAGCGGTTGTATCCCGCTTTTTGACACTTTTACCTACAGGTAAGCCTATAATAAGGCTTACCTGTAGGTACAAATAATATCTCCTAAACCGTGCCGGTTTAGGAGATATTTACAGTGCATGCAGCCGCTCGCGCGAGCGCTCTGAAGGTCCGGGGGGACCTTCAATTAAGTTGCCGGGAGCTTGCCGGAAAAATCACTCTCGCGCGGGAGTGACGTCATCGCGGCTCCGGCCAATCAGCGCGCTGGAGCCGTCTCTTCCGGCCAATCAGCGCGCCGGAGCCGCTGAACCCGGAAGAGATGACGAGGGATCATGGCAGCGCCCGCATCGATGTCCGGGGGTCCGTGTCGGGGCTTCGTTTTAAGTTAAGTTAAACAAAATTGGCTAGTATGCGATGCATACTAGCTCATTATGCCTTTGTCTTGCAGGTTTTTATTTTTTATTTTTTTTTATAGGGTTTACAACCGCTTTAATCTGATATTAATAAAAATGTTATAAAAACAAAAATCATCTCTTTAGAGAAAAATCTACATATGGTTTATACGGCTGGGATTGTACTTTCGTTACCCTTTAAATATGAAATGTAAAACATTTAAGGAAGTACATAAACAATATTGAATAATAATCACATAATTAGCAAGGCATATTTACCATATTTAAAATCGCCGCTTAGCTTAGAATGGTAGTTACCAGGTTCCTTAAGATGGCTGCATTTCCAAGATGGTGGCCAATTAAGGAGGAGTTTCGTTGGCGTCCCTCCAAGTTTCAGGTACATGGTGGACCAAGATGGAGTCTGTGTAGATGAGTCTATGCATGGTTGTCGTAGTGTGTATGTTGTAAGTGTGATGTATATTGGGCCAAATGTGATGTGTCTTGTGTTGTGTCTCCTATTACATCTCTGGTTCCTTTTTATATTGTGTTGAACAAAAGGCAGTAAAAAGTATCATAAGCCAAACCCAGTGGGAGGAACATTACCCCTATTGGTTGGGGTTACTTAACCATTAACTGACGAGGTCATTGGGCGACACCTCTACTAGTTAACCAAGATATGGGATATTAAATCTGTATAATTTCTCCATTTAAGATTATCATAACGAACAACATAATAATTTATCCATGCTCTCATCCTCTATACGTGTCCATCTAATATCCACCATGAAGTAAAGATTGGACCTGGTGATACCATTGAATTAAGACTATTACTAATACAATATATATATTGATTGGAAATTACTGATTTACCCATATACTTTACATTTAGTAGCAGTAAGAATTATATAGATACCTATACAGTTATATATATTGATACACAACCGCTTTTATATGTAAACTTTTCTACACATGGGTTATTTCCGATCAGAATATTATCCCTTAAGGGGTTATTATGTTAACAACAGTACATTCATGATTTGAGACTGGATTATAAAATATGGGTGAAATTTCTGACCATTTGACACTACTATATGATAGATATAATGTACTTCTCAATAAGAGATTGTCATAACATCATAGTTCCATAACACCTTTTGTATATGATGGGGCAAAGATGTTGTATCAGTTTATGATTATATGAAATTCATTTGAGATTTGCAGTTCTCATCGGTCTAAGTGACAATGTTTACTCGACTCCATGTAGATTCCAATAACTCTACTCTTAGTCTTTGTCAAGGCTGATCTCCATTTGTTTGTCCTCTCATGATTTAGACAATAGCTTATCTGCTGGTGGATGGTTGAACACAGGTGTTATCCTGAATTTGAGTTTTGGCCATTGTGTGATAAAACGTCTCATGGCCAGGGAAAGAATGTCTTATGTAAACCTTCCCCCCAAAGGCCGTTCCACCTGGGATAAGCAATTTAATTGCCTGCCTTCCTGAGGATTGTATTCAAAAGTTTGTCAAACACAGCTCCTCTTGGGGGCAGATGACATAGCTTCTCATCTCAAAGTACATTTAAATACAACCATCTCAACAATGGACGCACTGTGTGTTTCAAACTGAATGGGTTTTGCTCAAACTGTAACAAGGTCAATTGAGGCCTCAAAGTTCACAATTCTTGACCTGTAATAATAAAAATGTATTTCTATTTCGTACTGAAAGTCTAACAACACGTTCGAGAATATTACTCTGATTATTTTAATTTATTACTAAAAGGCGATGTCTGAACTATCAATAGAATTATGACGCAGTGCCTCCAGCCGATTACGGCAAATAATTTAATAACTAAGAAAAAACCCAATCAATTTTGTTCAGACACTCAATAGTATACCACAGCAATTTTTCTGAGTTCTTTTTGATCGATTAATTTCTTATTAAAAGCATATACCAATCTTAGTGAAACAGTCTACAGTAGGGAATATATAAGAATATTTATTCGCAAGACATGTTTTCACCATAAATGATCAGACTTGAGTGACACAAAGAGATAACCTTACATAAAATACAAACTTAAAATGATAAATCCAATGTGATATTTAGCTAGACGATGAAAGTAAAATAAAGCAAGATTACGTTTTTCCCAGATGTAGTATAAACCATAAATGAATGTTCTATATAATCAGACCACAATTGTCTGCGCAATGCACAGTCTGATAGTCACTCCACTGCAGATGAAGCGAGAATAGACTATGCAAAACGTGAGACTAATACGCCAATATGCGCTAAATCTGATATTAATAAAAATGTTATAAAAACAAAAATCATCTCTTTAGAGAAAAATATACATATGGTTTATACGGCTGGGATTGTACTCTCGTTACTGTTAAATATGCAATGTAAAACATTTAAGGAAGTACATAAACAATATAGAATAATAATCAAATAATTAGCACGGAATATTTACCATATTTAAATGGTGGCTAGCTTAAAATGGTCGTTACCAGAGTCCTTAAGATGGCTGCATTTCCAAGATGGTGGCCAATTAGGGAGGAGTTTCGTTTGGCGTCCCTCCAAGTTTCAGGTACATGGTGGAGCAAAATGGAGTCTGTATAGAGTCTATGCATAGCTGTAGTAGCGTGTGTTGTATGTGTAATGTAATGTGTGACGTGTCATGATGTGTATCCTATTACATCTGGGGTTCCTTTTTATATTGTGTTGAACAAAAGGGCAGTAAAAATTACCATAAGCCAAACCCAGTGGGAGGAACATTATCCCCATTGGTTGGGATTACTTAACCATTAACTGACGAGGTCATTGGGCGACACCTCTACTGGTTAACCAAGATATGGGATATTAAAACTGTATAATTTCTCCATTTAAGACTATCATAACTAACAACATAATAATTTATCCATACTCTCATCCTCTATACATGTCCATCTAATATCCACCATGTATCGAAGTAAAGATTGGACCTGGTAATACCATTGAATTAAGAATATTACTAATACAATATATATATATATATATATATATATATATATATATATATATATATATATATATATATATATATATATATATATATATATATATATATATTGATTGGAAATGACTGATTTAGCCATATACTTTACATTTAGTAGCAGTAAGAATGATATAGATACCTAGACAGTTAGTTATATATATATGTATTGCTACACAACAACTTGTATATGTAAAATTTTCCACACATGGGTTATTTCCAATCAGAATATTATCCATTAAGGTATTATTATGTTAACAACAATACATTCATGATTTGGGACTGGATTATAAAATATGGGAGAAATTCGGACCATTTTGACACTACTATATAATAGATATAATGTACTTCTCAATAGAAGATTGTCATAACATCATAAGTTCCCCAACCCCCTTTTGTATATGATGGGACAAGGATGTTGTATAAGCTTATGATTATATGAAATTCATTTGAGGATGCAGTTCTCATCAGTCTGTCTCTTTGATACCATTTAGTTTTCAATGGACAATTGTCTGTATGACACAATCTTTACCCCCGTGTGTGTGTAGGTGAATGAATTACAAATTCTAGTCTTTGTCCAGGCTGATTTCCGTTTGTTTGTCTTCTCATGGTTGAGACAATAGTTTATCTGCTGGTGGATGGGTGAACACAGGTGTTATCCTGAATTTGAGTTTTGGCCATTGTGTGATAAAAACGTCTCATGGCCAGAACATAAAGTTTTATGATCCCTCTGGCTTCTCTCGTTTCATGACCAGGGGAAGAATGTCTTTTTATCCTTTGAGCTCCGTTGTATGTAAACCTTCCCCCCAAAGGGCGTTCCACCTGGGATAAGCAATTTAGTTGCCTGCCTTTCCCGAGCATTTTATTCAAAGTTTGTCAAACACAATTACCTTTTGAGGGCAGATGACATAGCTTCTCATCTCAAAGTACATGTAAATAAAACCATTTCAACAATGGACGCAATGTGTGCTTCAAACTGAAGGGGTTTTGACTGAATCAGTAATTAGTTAATTTGAGGCCTGAAAGTTCAAAATTCGTGACCTGTAATAATAAAAATGTATTTCTATTTCGTACTGATAGTCTAACAAATCCCCCCTCTTGGAAAAAGTGTGAAAAAGTGCCGTAGCCATTTGAAACATTTTTCCAAGGCAGACTCTTGAAGAAAGAGGGCTTAAATCAGACTTTGACAGCTTTGTAAGTGGGTATGGAATAATTGAATGGGGTGTAGACACCTGTAAGTAGGTGTAGTGACTTCAGTAGATAAGCATGGTGACTCCGAGTGAGGTGTGGATCCAAGGGTGATCATCTGTTGGCCAGTGGAATGTGGATTTCTCCGGGTACTTTTGCCTTTGGCTGTCTTGACGGTTTCGTCTTGGTAGACCGGCCATCAGGGGTATCCCGGCTTCCTTCACACTGTACCCCCCTTGGGTGTCTCAAATACATCAGACTCTCGGTTTCCTGCTTACTCCCTGGATCTCTTAGTCCTATAAAGGAAAATGGATTCCATGAGAAAATTATACATACAGTTTTCATCTATAACTTTTAGTTGAAATTTCTATGTGAGGTTGGTATCCTGAGCTTCCTCAGAGTCCTCCTTTAGTCCATCGTGTGATCAGCCTTTTATCTGACCACCATGAAAGGTGAGACTATTTATGTGACCTTTTCCAGGGGAGACTGACTTTTGGGGCTCATTAACATGGGGATGTATTTATCACCATGGATACCACACATTGTACAATTGAACAGTAATACAATATTTTTGTTAGAATTTACCTTCTACTTGGGAGGAAAAAAAATATATAATATCTTCCCCTTTGGAGCATCAATGCAAATCATTGTAGGCAACAAAACGACCTGACATTGAGGATTCCTTTTTGGTTACCGTATACAACCTTTAACCTCTTGACTTCATTACGTCATTAGGGTTTGAGCCTCCTTGGTATCACCGTCATTGGCGATTTTTTTTTTTTTTGTTAAATGTGTCCGCTTTGAGTGACCTGTTTGAGTCAGAGGGATGAAGTGACCACTGAAAAATAGGAGGGTAGTTAGTATCTAACAACCAAGATCCCCAGCAGGGATTTCAGGATCCTCAATACTGTGACCTGGGTATAAAATGGTGTTAGAACCCCTGTCTCCTATGCCTATATTCAGTGTGTCCCTCTGATTCCTGGCCATCTGGGCATTCAAGGATTTTGTGGCCCTTGGCTGGCCACAGGATTTTTTCCTAAAGAGGAATTATTTTGGTTCTGGGCTGCAGCGTCCTGAGTGAACCAAGTGATCATCCGATCCAACTTGGCATCTTCTCTGCTGAAAACCTCTTCAGAATTGGCTTTTTATAATATTTTTGGCTCCGCCTTCCGCGGTGACTATGTCTCTCGAGTACAGACAGATGGGACAGATCCCTATCAGAATTATTTGCTCGGTTCTGGCGGGGGTCTGGGCCTTAATGTCTCTTCATCTTCCCGAGGATTTTGGGGAGCCCTAAGATGGGGAAAATCCCTATTTATTTGTGGGGTTCCCCCCTTTATTGAGGATATTGGGCATAGAGAGGGTTTCCATCCTCAAGGGTGAATTGGGCTCTTTGGGGATACTCCCTAGAGATTCTTCTAAACCTTGGGCCCTGTCCCCTTGGAAGGAAATCCTAAAATGGCCTCTGTTCCCCACCTCCTAATTGGTGGGGTGTCCGGTGTCCTCCTTGAGGTATCCGGTATAAAATCTTGCTCCTTTTTATTTTTTATTTTTTTTAGTGTTAAGGTTGAGGAGAAAGGTGTGTTTCTGCCACAATTTTGGTGACAGGCTCACGCCTTTCTTTGTATTCACTGGTCTGTTGGATGGAGTGCAAATTGTCGCTCTCTTTTGCCAACCATTCCAGTGAACACCCCAACTAGTAGTCCCTGGCCAAACTTATTTTTATGTACCTGGGCAATGCCTCAAAGCACAGGGTTTTAAATTCTGGATGGTTGTACTCAGGCTCCTTCATGGAAGGGTGTTAGGCACTTTTGAGTACAGCCAAAAATTCAGTGGGCTTTGGTGCTGTGTACATGTTAGGTTGTAGATGGCAGCGTAAGGGTTTTGTATGGGCCACATTTTAACTAACATCCTACAGGCCGAACACGGAAAGGGTGTTTTTCATAGGCCTTAAGGTGATCCGTAATGTCTAAGGACCCTTTCTTAACAAAAATCGGGACAGTACTCTATTTAAAACTTATAATTCTGGAGGTGTATGGTTTTTTTTTAGGGGTGCTAGTCTTTTTGCGGTGACCTTGATATGACTCATACCTATTTATGCATGGCTGCCCAATTTCTGCCCTCCTGTGTTTAGAAAATGGCTGGGGTAGGACGTGGACTCTCTGCCTGACTCCCCCCCTTGTCTGGGTCATAACCATCAGACTGGGAGTCATATCTGGGTCTATTTAAATATTTAATTTTTAATGCAGGACTAATAAGCATTACCCTTTTACCTGGACACCATAACATTTTGGAACTCAACTATTTATTTACTAATGAGTTCCGGTCCTGACTGGAACTGTTACACTTTTATTTTTATTTATTTTTTTTTTTTAATTTTCCATTGCTGGTTACTCGGCAACTTAATTTTCAACTGCTGGCTACTCTGTAACTTCCGTTAAAAACATTTTTCCTTGCTCAAAACTTCCTACTTAGTGCATTAATCGTTTACATTGCTCTTTTAAATGGTTGCTTATATTACAGCTTTCTGAATAAAACTTCTGCCACAGTTCTACTTTTTTCTGCAGTTTCACGCTACATTCTCTTAACTTATGTGTCCCAATAGAGGTCACTTTCACCTGCTCAAGGAGGTTCCTTATCTCACTTCTTATTATTTGGAGTGGAGATTAGAACTTTACTAAATTCCTTTTTGCTGAGCCTTCTGGTGCAGTTCCTCACAGAAATACAGTAAGATTGGCCATGATTCTAAAAGTATGTGATCACGCTTCCTGACGTCTTTGGTGTTAGAGAAGCTTTTGGTGAGTTCATACATCGGGTTTTCCTCTACCCACGTCAGGTGCCCATATTTGGCCCGACTTCTTCTGAGGATTTTGGTATGACTCCAACCAGCCTTTACATATTCCACCATTTCAGACTCAGAGAGGTGTCTCTACATATTCTAGATCTGTGCCGAATCTACTGGGGCTGTGGGATTGACATCTTGCCAGAGTTGGCAGGGTGAACCTTACCTTGTGTAGACATTTTAGGGCATTACTATCAATATTCACAATTAAATACATAAAAAAAAAATTATTAAAAGAAAATTTTCTTTTTTTTGCAAAGTTATTAATTATGTCACCATGATCAAAATTATGATTGGCATATGTAAAAAATTAATGATATCTCAGCAGTGCCTCCATTTAATATGTTGTGCGTTTTACACGTTCGAGAATATTATCCTGATTATTTTAATTTATTACTAAAAGGCGATGTATAAACTATCAATACAATTATGACGCTGTGCCTCCAGCCGATTACGGCAAATAATTTAATAACTAAGAAAAAACCCAATCAATTTTGTTCAGACACTCAATAGTATACCACAGCAATTTTCCTGAGTTCTTTTTGATCGATTAATTTCTTTTTAAAAGCATATACCAATCTTAGTGAAACAGTCTACAGTAGGGAATATATAAGAATATTTATTCGCAAGACATGTTTTCACCATAAATGATCAGACTTGAGTGACACAAAGAGATAACCTTACATAAAATACAAACTTAAAACGATAAATGCAATGTGATATTTAGCTAGACGATGAAAGTAAAATAAAGCAAGATTACGTTTTTCCCAGATGTAGTATAAACCATAAATGAATGTTCTGTGTAATCAGACCACAATTGTCTGCGCAATGCACAGTCTGATAGTCACTCCACTGCAGATGAAGCGAGAATAGACTATGCAAAACGTGAGACTAATACGCCAATATGCGCTAAATCTGATATTAATAAAAATGTTATAAAAACAAAAATCATCTTTTTAGAGAAAAATATACATATGGTTTATACAGCTGGGATTGTACTCTCGTTACTGTTAAATATGCAATGTAAAACATTTAAGGAAGTACATAAACAATATAGAATAATAATCAAATAATTAGCAAGGAATATTTACCATATTTAAATGGTGGCTAGCTTAAAATGGTTGTTACCAGAGTCCTTAAGATGGCTGCATTTCCAAGATGGTGGCCAATTAGGGAGGAGTTTCGTTTGGCATCCCTCCAAGTTTCAGGTACATGGTGGAGCAAGATGGAGTCTGTATAGATGAGTCTATGCATAGCTGTAGTAGCGTGTGTGTTGTATGTGTAATGTAATGTGTGACGTGTCGTGATGTGTATCCTATTACATCTGGGGTTCCTTTTTATATTCTATCCATTAGCTTGCATGTGCTCCCACTGTGGAGACTCTTTAAAATTCATTAGAGTTAGGACTGCAGGTAACAGGGAGCCTTGACGTGGCCCTGCAGCTTTCACATGCGTTTGCAAATGTGTGCTAACTAAACCCCTGTATTGACGCAAACTGTTAGACAGGCCAATTTGGTTGGTAAGCAGACTGGTTGGCAAATTGAACTGGGAATTTTATCTTTGTTTGTTTCATGTGCGTTGCCCTTCCATGTGTTCTTTGCTATGAAGGCCAGTTATAGGTGGGGGCAGAGGCCATTTTCTTTGTTTCCTTTTTATATTGTGTTGAACAAAAGGGCAGTAAAAATTACCATAAGCCAAACCCAGTGGGAGGAACATTATCCCCATTGGTTGGGATTACTTAACCATTAACTGACGAGGTCATTGGGCGACACCTCTACTGGTTAACCAAGATATGGGATATTAAAACTGTATAATTTCTCCATTTAAGACTATCATAACTAACAACATAATAATTTATCCATACTCTAAACATGTCCATCTAATACCCACCATGTATCGAAGTAAAGATTGGACCTGGTAACTGGACCTGGTAATACCATTGAATTAAGAATATTACTAATACAATATATATATATATGTATATTGATTGGAAATGACTGATTTACCCATATACTTTACATTTAGTAGCAGTAAGAATGATATAGATACCTAGACAGTTATATATATATATATATATATATATATATATGTATTGCTACACATCAACTTGTATATGTAAACTTTTCCACACATGGGTTATTTCCAATCAGAATATTATCCATTAAGGGATTATTATGTTAACAACAATACATTCATGATTTGGGACTGGATTATAAAATGGAGAAATTCGGACCATTTTGACACTACTATATAATAGATAGATATAATGTACTTCTCAATAGAAGATTGTCATAACATCATAAGTACCCCAACCCCCTTTTGTATATGATGGGACAAGGATGTTATATAAGCTTATGATTATATGAAATTCATTTGAGGATACAGTTCTCATCAGTCTGTCTCTTTGATACCATTTAGTTTTCAATGGACAATTGTCTGTATGACACAATCTTTACCCCCGTGTGTGTGTAGGTGAATGAATTACAAATTCTAGTCTTCGTCCAGGCTGATTTCCGTTTGTTTGTCTTCTCATGGTTGAGACAATAGTTTATCTGCTGGTGGATGGGTGAACACAGGTGTTATCCTGAATTTGAGTTTTGGCCATTGTGTGATAAAAACGTCTCATGGCCAGAACATAAAGTTTTATGATCCCTCTGGCTTCTCTCGTTTCCTGACCAGGGGAAGAATGTCTTTTTATCCTTTGAGCTCCGTTGTATATAAACCTTCCCCCCAAAGGGCGTTCCACCTGGGATAAGCAATTTAGTTGCCTGCCTTTCCCGAGCATTATATTCAAAGTTTGTCAAACACAATTACCTTTTGGGGGCAGATGACATAGCTTCTCATCTCAAAGTACATGTAAATAAAACCATTTCAACAATGGACGCAATGTGTGCTTCAAACTGAAGGGGTTTTGACTGAATCAGTAATTAGTTAATTTGAGGCCTGAAAGTTCAAAATTCGTGACCTGTAATAATAAAAATGTATTTCTTATTTCGCACTGAAAGTCTAACAGTAGGCAGGAACATGGTTCATACTACAGGTAGCAGGCCAGGAAAGAATGGGGACAGGGGTAGAGGCTTCTCCCACCCAAATCTCTTTGAAGCCTCCAGACTCCAGACCCTAATCTGGGAATGAGAAAACTAAAAAATTTGTTTTCTTCATCCAAAAAAATACGTGAGACCCCTGAGTTATAAATCCCACTACTCCAGTAGCAGGATAAAAGATCAGTCCAAGAGGCAGGCATAAAACGTGGTCAATAAACAGTCCAGGGTCAGTTCCAGAGCAGGCAGAGATGTAGTTAAGCGATAGGCAGAAACGTGATCAAATAACAAGCCAGGGTCAGTTCCAGAGCAGACAGAGATGTACAGTTAAGTGTTAGGCAGAAGCGTGGTCAAATAACAAGCCAGGGTCAGTTCCAGAGCAGGCAGAGGCATATACAATTTAGTGCAGTGGCATAAGGGGTGTGGAGGTAAATGACAAGCTTTGGAAATTACATTTACCATACTTCACTAATAATTTAGAGAAGTATGGTAACGGCGGAAACACTGACCTATACAGAGGCCTGGTTGGGAAGGACACTCGGGACAAAAAAAACGTGGTGTCCCTTCTAAATCCTCTTCTGGAGCAGACTCTGCATTTCTTCTGATGTGTTCGGCCTGTTTGACTGCGGGGGACTCGTTCTGGAAAATGCCGCTCATAGAGTCTGCTCACTGAATCCGAGCAAATGCTTTCTGGTGGGCCTTCAGGATACACAAGTGTGGTGATAATTTCTTCCTGGTATTGAAGATAGGGTATGGGGGTCTCAGTAGATTTTCGGTAAATAACATATGTATTATACATGGCTAAACTGAAAAAATAAATGGAGACTTTTTTATACCAATGGTGGGTTTTTCTTGTGGGAAGGTAGGGCTCAATCATTTGATCATTGAAGTCGACTCCTCCAATGAATAAATTGTAGTCGTGGACACATGCTGGTTTCTTGATTGGGCCGTTTCTTCTTCTGGGGATTTCCACATAGGTGTCGTTATGAATAGTTGAGAGCATGTAGACATTTCTTCTGTCCCTCCACCTGATAGCCAATAGCTCATTGTTCCGCAAACTTGCTGTCTCCTCTCGTTGTAGTTTTTTATCAACGAGCTTTTGCGGGAAGCCCTTCCTATTGGCTCTCACTGTACCACATACTGGAGTCTTCCTCCTGTGAAGATTGCGGAAGTGGGGCAAGCTTGTATAATAATTATCCACATATAGATGGTAACCCTTTTCAAGGAGTGGATATACAAGCTCCCAAACAATTTTTCCGCTGACTCCAATGTACTCCAATGCATTCACGGGGATTCAGCTGGGTGTCCTTCCCTTCGTACACCCGGAAGGAGTAGATGTAACCTGTGGCTCTGTTGCACAACTTATAGAGTTTAACCCCATATCGGGCCCTTTTGCTGGGGATAAACTGCTTGAAGCCCAGCCGTCCTGTGAAATGGACAAGTGACTCATCCACGGATATATTTTTGTCGGGGGTAAATAGCTGGGGGAATTTCTCAGAGAAAAAATTTAGAAGCGGCCGAATTTTAAATAATTTGTCGAATGCTGGGTCACTTCGTGGAGGGCACTGGGTGTTGTCGTAATGCAGGAACCGCATGATCATAAGGTATCTTGATCTTGGCATAACGGATGAGAAGATTGGCATGTGGTGAATAGGCTTGGTTGACCAGTAGGAGTATAATTCGTTTTTTTTTTTGAGTCCCATATTGAAAGTGAGTCCTAAAAATATTTTGAATTCCTCCACTGTTACTTCTCTCCACACATAGGGACGGGCGTAACTTGAACTTGGGTTGCTTGAAATGAACTGTTGTGCATAGAGGTTGCACTGGGCCACATTGGTAGATAGAAGGTCTTGGGTAAAAAGTAAATTAAAAAAATCAATAGGGTCAAAATTTTCTGTGTTCAGCTAGACACCTGGCTGGGCGGTAAAAAGGGGGGGATGTTTGCTGCGCCTGAATTAGAGGGACTCCACAGAGGGTTTTGAAGGGCATAGGGAAGGCTGGCATGGGTGCTAACCCTTTGGGGCTGAGATGACACCCCACTAGTGCTTGGCATTTCTTGCAGTGGTACTTCCTGTGGATGCCACTATGCTACTAGTGGATGCCACTGCGCTAATGGTGGATGGCACTGAACTGCTGGTTGATGCCACTGCTCTATCTGTGGTAGCTTGCTCCTCGTCAAAATGCCTTTGTTTCCTGGGCACACTTTCTTCATCCTCCGATGCTGTAGCAGACCTACTGCTTACAACTGGTTCAAATTCAGAATCAGACTCCGAGAGCTCCTCGCTGCTATTGTCGGTCAAAGAAAGAAGCTGGCATACCTCTTCAGCGGAATAAAATTTTTTGGCCATACTGGTGACTGTGGGCTGTGGTGACAAACTGCTGAGATATGGCAACAGATGTGGCTGCACTGATGGGTGCCGATGAGGGTGCACTGGTGGGTGTTGATGAGGGTGCACTAATACACTGCACTGATTGTCTTGCACTGTTGTGCACGGATAAGGCGGCACTGACGGGTGCTGATGAGGATTTACTTATAGGGTGGCACTGATGTGTAGTGGCACCGATTAGCACTCTAGTGGCACTAATGTGGTGCACTGGTGTGTCACTGATGTGGCACTGTGGGGCACAGAGGAGCACTGATGTAGCACTGATGTGCACTGTAGTTGCACAGTTGGCACGGATGGGCACTTTAGTGGCACAGGTGGCACAGAGGAGCACTGATGTGCACTGTAGTTTGACAGTTGGCACTGACGTGGCACTGTAGTGGCACTGATGTGAGACTGATGTGGCACTGACGTGGCACTGTAGTGGCACTGATGTGAGACTGATGTGACACTGACGGCACAGATGTGGCACTGATGTGCGACTGATGTGGCACTGGTGGCACAGATTTGACACTGATGTGGCACAGGTGGCACTGATGTAGCACTGATGTGCACTGTAGTTTGACAGTTGGCACTGACGTGGCACTGTATTGGCACTGATGTGAGAGTGAAGTGACACTGACGGCACAAATGTGGCACTGATGTGAGACTGATGTGACACTGACGGCACAGATGTGGCACTGATGTGCGACTGACGTGGCACTGGTGGCACAGATGGCACAGATTTGACACTGATGTGGCACAGGTGGCACTGATGTAGCACTGATGTGCACTGTAGTTTGACAGTTGGCACTGACGGCACTGTAGTGGCACTGATGTGAGACTGATGTGGCACTAGTGGCACAGATTTGACACTGATGCGCACTGTAGTGGCACAGATGAGCACTGATGTGCCACTGGTGACACAGGTAAGCACTGTAGTGTAAAATTGTTGAATATCCGCTCTCTCAAAGATTAGCAGCCAGCATTAACTACAATGTGATAAAAAAACTATAGACAAAAAATGCAGCGCTCATAGAATAACATATGGTGTAAATGAATATATGAAAGTCCACTTCAAGCGGTTGAAATGAGTTGTATAGTCCACCGACAACACCCTTAATGCGTGACAATCCGTCTATGAAATTACAGGGACAGTGAAGACCTCCACCACACACAAAGTAGCCTGCTGGCCTCTTACCAGATGGGTATGACCACCGCTCTCACAATGGTCACACAACGCTTGTTGTTATAAAGCTTGATAATCGACCCTGAAAGCCTTCCAATAGGTGCTTTCAAATGTCGGATCCCAAAGTAGAAGTAGCCAGGCACAGTCACTCCTAGAATTCTTTAGGTTCGAGGCAACTGATGGTGAAGTTTTCTGATCTCTCCAGCAGGTGTCTTCTGTCTCGGACTTCTGATTACTCACTGCGCACAGCAACTCTTCTCTCCGCACCTTCTACTGTGCAGGAGGCACATGGGCGTGGTATAAATACTGCTGGCATGGGCGGGAAATCCAGATTTGACACTGATGCGCACTGTAGTGGCACAGATGAGCACTGATGTGCCACCGGTGACACAGGTAAGCACTCTAGTGGCACTGGTGGTACAGATGAGCACTGATGTGGCTCTGATGAGTACTGATGTGGCACTGGTGGCTCTGTAGTAGTACTGGTGGTACAGATGAGCACTGATGTGGCACTGATGAGTACTGATGTGGCACTGGTGGCACAGATGAGCACTGTAGTGGCACTGATCTGATAGTGTAGTGGCACTTTAATGGGACTGGTGGCACTTTTTTGGCACTGAGGTGGCACTGCTGGGCACTAAAAGGTATTCTAAGGCTTACTTTATACGGCTGTACAGGTCTCTCTCTCTCTCCTCTCCACAAACGCTGTAACGGTGTGAGGAGAGGAGAGAGCTCAACCCCTGCCTGACCCTTCATTGTTTACATTGTGATCGCTCAGTCATTGGACGGAGCGATCACGTGGTAAAGGACCGCGCTCATTGGTCCTTTACCCTGATCCGTGCTGCGGCGGGTCCCTTCGACCCGGCGAGCACGGTCACTCCCGTATGCGTGCGATTCTGGGAGGCCGTTCAGGAACGGCCTCTCAGAACTAGACGACCGCACTGCGGCCGTATATCTACAGTCTGCAGTCGGGAAGCTGTTAAAGGGTATCAGGTTATCAACAATAGATGAGCATAAATGAATAAAATAAAACTTTATTAAAGTTGTACAAAATTGTTAAAAGCATTAATATATCAAAATTGACCAAAAGGTCATAATACAAACTGTATCAATTATGTGTGAAGACATCATATGCCTGGTTCAACGCGTTTCACAAATTGATATTAATCAATAGCTGCTTCGTCAGGAACCGTCAGCAATGGCTAAAGCATCTTTACAGACTTAAAAGAAAGAGAGAAAATCCATAATGAATACATTTCTTATATATTAATTTCATACATATAGTTACTGGGCCCGAAGGTCCGATTGAAATCATGCTCACCATAATTCACAGATACACTGTAGAGTGCGTTTACTTAATCAGCCCCGCTTAACCAGCCAAGGGTATACCATATTGTCCAACTTAACCTCATGGACGGCGTGTGATACACCTGGCCCAGAGGAATACTCATGCGAACTGGACCGAGCGTCCGTGGAAGAAAACAAGGCAGGCACCGCACAGACACTGCACTCCTCGGATGATGAGTACACTAGTATCTGTGAGAATAAATAAACATATCTGCATGTCAGTGTCAAGGTGCCATACCAGTATATACATATATACTTTCCCCAGTCTCTAACCAGAGATGGGTCTTATGACAATATGTCCATTACATGCCAAGTAAAGGGTTCTTCCAATAAAAAACGGGGCCGAAGTTATTAGAACACATGCCCAATAAAATTGATAAGTGTTGCCCAGATCCATAGATATAGATCTGCTGCTCGATGTTGTTCCACACTAGTCTAGCGTGCTGACAGGGAGCCGAGAACCGGCAACCCCGACAAGCGCGCTAAAAAGACGGTCCCACTGGAAGTAGAAGGCCAGTGCCGCCCCTTTGTGTCACTTCTGGCGTGGGCGCAAGATTACAATATAGGTGATAATAATCTGTGAGCCTCTTGCATGTAATCATGCCTGTCCTGTACCACTATACCTCCTCCCTTGTCTGCAGATTTAATATTCTGATTGTTGGCTAGATCATCTAACACCTTCAGCTCTAATGGGTTAGGTTGGATGTACTTTTGAGGTCCATCTTCTGGTGATGTCATTTCCATCTGCACCTTCCATGCCGGGTTGCACGGACTTTGTAACGCTCCCAGGCATCCCAGCTCCCTTGCCCACAGCCTTCCCGATCGCCAGATGAGCCTACAGGACAGTGAAAGCCACGGGGCAGATGACACATTTTTAAAATCGTGATTTGCCTTATACTTGTAAGTGTTTTTAATCGAATGTAATAAATACTAATGTTTTAATACTACACTTAGGTGCTCCTCCCGTTCTTTCTTGTTTGTCATTTCTTACAGAGTTCCTTGGACACACTCTTGAGACAGCTGCTGCCTATTAGTTTTAAATAACCTTATGATGATATAATCCTGGACTAATGGGCACTACATGCTAATACTAAGGACTTATTTTACTTTGTTTCAAACCATCCACTTGTCTGTGCGCCAGATATCTAACCTATTAATGACACTGGCTGGGAAGGGGTTAAACATCTAGGGCAGGGGTACTCAAATATAAAATTGAAAGGTCCACTTACCAATTTTCCATTCAGTCCGAGGTCCGGAAAAGTGACCGTCAAATTCCAAATACAGAACGCCAACAACAAAAGTAATTCCCCAAAACTTTCGAACTATATACAATGTGGTAGAGACCTTTAGTGTGAAAGGTGACACCTTCTTTGTGCCACCAGTTTTTTAAACTTGGGCATAAAAGGTGTGAGGGCCAGGCGGAGGCACTGATGTAAGTGTTCATTGGTGAGTGTGCTGCGGTAAGTGTTTTTCACCATGTTCATGGTTGAAAAGGCAGATTCACAGCAGTACGTTGAGGGAAACATGGTGAGAACCTGAAGGGCCATCTTCTGCAGCAGAGGAACACCTACTGCAGTAACCATCTTCGTCCAGAAGGTGACAGGGTCACAGAGAGATTCCTGCAGTGCTAGGTTTTCTTGGAGCTCAATTAGCTCTGTTTGCAGAGAAGCTGCATTGGCCCATGGGAAGACTTTTGTGGCTTCAGTTGAGAATTCTGCAACATTTTTGACAAGAAATGGATTTTCGATGCACAACAAGACTTGTTTTGCCAGAGGGAAATCTTCAAAGCGAGTTTGGAAATTTTTAATCAGCTTTTCCAGGAATTCAGCATAATTGTGACGGTGATGTTTTCCTGCAGTCTGATCCAAAAGTCTTGGAAAGTGAAGAAGGTTCTACTGTAAGTCACATTTGAAGACCTCCAGCTTCCTCTGGAAAGCACGGACAGCTGACATGAGGTCACACACTGTGCTGTTTTTGCCCTGGAGCTTTATATTAAGGTCATTGAGATGGGAAGTAATGTCAGTTAGAAAAGCAACAACTTCCATGTCTTCTTCATTCTGCATGAAATCCACAAACGGTTTGGCTTTTGCACTCTTCTGATTCAATAGAAATGTCTCCAGCTCTTTCCGCAGTGCCCAAAATCGCTCCAGTACCTTGCCTTTACTAAGCCACCGGACATTGTTGTGAAGGAGCAAATCATCAAATGTTGCATTCACCTCTATTAAAAATGAGCGCAACAAACTATGTTGCAGAGCAGAGGATGCTCTCAGATAGTTGACAAGTTTCATGACTGTTGTCATTACTTCTGAGTACTTTTCTCCAAGGCTGGCACACAAAACCATCTGGTGAATTATGCAGTGGTATGCCATGAGGTCAGGGTGGTGAGTTCTCAAGCGTGACACTAATCCCCTCTCTCTCCCAATCATACATGGTGCACCATCAGTAGCAATGGAAACAACATGCTTCAGGTCGATCTCTCTGTCTCTAAGCATCTGTGTCACTGCTTCATAAATGTCATCCCCCCGTGTGTGTCCATGGAGGTTTGTGAGACCCAAAACATCTTCATGAAATTCTCCCTTTTCTTCATCAAAAAATCTGACAAAGACCATGAGTTGGGCATTGTCTGTGTTGTCTGTGGATTCATCCACAGCCAATAAAATGAATTTGGCTTTTTTAATAGCAAAGCATCAGCAAGTATTTCAGTTCGTCTTGCAGCAGTGGAATGAGAACAGGGTATTTGGCTTACTTTCTGGATAATTTCATCCTTTTGAGTCCCTTCAAACAGAGCAGTCACCACTTCACTCATACACTCCTTGACTATTTCAGCATCAGAGAAGGATTTCTTGTGTTTTCCCAGGACCCATGCTACTCTTAGTGAGGCTTACGTTGCCCGCTCCTGTTGTGTGGCTTATCTAACTATTACACTGCTTGTAGCTTCATAGGATGATTTCAGCTGGTTTATTTTTATGGCCCAGTGTTCTGAGGGTAATTTTGTTCAAAATGTGCATGCTTGGTTACCACTTTCGATTACTGCTACTGTCTCTGTGCATATTAAACACATTGGTTTTCTGCTTCCCACGGGGAGCACAAATGCATATTTTTCTGTCCACTCACTCTTAAACTCAACTTTTCTTTTCTTGTCAACGGTCAACTTTGAGCACGCCATTTTCACTTTCAGTCTGCAAAAAAAAAATGCCCATCAATGCAGCCTCACCAGTGCACATCAATGCATCCTCACCAGTGCCCATCAATGCATCCTCACCAGTGCCCATCAATGCAGCTCCCAGCAGGACCAACAGACCATGGTAACTCATGGTGCAGCGTGTCTAAAGTTGTTTTAAACCCTAAAGTGGTGATGAAAAAAAAAAATTTACCACTTAAGCCCCGGAGGATTTGGCTGCTCAAAGACCAGGCCCTATTTTGCGATTCTGCACTGCGTGACTTTAACGAACAATTGCGCGGTCATGCGACGCTGTACCCAAATAAAATTGACGTTTTTTTTTCCTATAAACAGAGCTTTCTTTTGGTGGTATTTGATCACCTCTGCGATTTCTATTTTTTGCGCTATAAACAAAAAAAGAGCGACAATTCTGAAAAAATAACAATATTTTTCACATTTTTTTTATATGAAGTTCTCAAAAAAAATGTAAAAATCTAAATTTTTTAACATTTTTAGGCCAATTTGTTTTCTGCTACATATTTTTCGTAAAAAAAATCGCAGTATTTTGATTGGTTTGCGCAAAAGTTATTGCATTTACTAACGACGGGAAAGATTTGTCATTTTTATTGTTTTTTTTTTAACTAGTAATGGCGGCAATCTGTGATTTCTTTTTTTTTTGTGGGCCTGCGACATTGCAGCGGACAGATCGGACCCCTGACTGATATTTTTGACACTTATGGGGGTACCAGTGACATTACTACAGTAATCAGTGCTATACATATGCACTGTTACTGTAAAAATGACACTGGCAGGGAAGGGGTTAACAAGTTTATTGTGATCAAGGGATTAAGTGTTAATACCATTGAGTTCTCAGTTCCATCCTGCTCAATGATGAAGAAATCTTTTGCTGGCATTTCCTAATTAAAACAAAATGCATCCATTCCCCCTTATGACTCCACAGTGTGCTAACCTCATCTCCACTTGCCTCCCTTCTCCCTGCCTAGCACATTTTTTTTTCTTTTGCTAAACTGTCATTAAACATAAAATAAATACCATTATCAATCAAAATCAAATCATGATTGATTGATTGTCACTATTGTCAATAAGATGGATCCCACTCACAAGCACAGTGTCTCTCGCCGAAGCCTGGCTTCCCTCAGCTCCACAGACTACCACAGGGGACTACAACTCCCAGAATGCAGCACGGCGGGGGTGCTTAGGCGCGAGGAAGAATAAGTTCCTCCTCCACTGTGAATGCTGGGCGGTGGGCGGGCAGGCGGGGCGTTCGGCTGTGACGTCACTGGTTGCTAGACGCAGCGGGAGAAACTAGTGACAAAAGTAATAGGCGGCTTCAGCCGCACAGATCGCCGCGGTCCAGACCTAAGCGCGTCTGGGTCCGGAGATGGCCCGGAGTCCGCCTATTGAGGACCCGGGATCTAGGGTGTCCAAAGAATTATATTTGTGCCTAGCCAGTGTTTTTGTGTATTCTATATGGTGCTGTGCAAATCACATGCGATGTCTGTGCGATGCAAATTCAGCCATACAAACTGTAGAGCTGAATTTACATTGCATTCGGACCAAATTTGGTCTGCACCAGAATTGGATCATATAGGTTTTCACACCCATGTGATCTGATTCCTGTCCGAATTCACACTGCAATCTGCAAACCGTTCTGGGGGTGTCATTAACTTTGTATTGACACCCTCAGCAATTCGCAGAGGGCAGTGTGAACCGCTGGCGATTTAGGTGCAATGCGGGAACCCACACTGGATTTGCAGGGTTTCCCACATCACACCAGTGTGAACCGGCCCTTAGAGATGTGCTTTGCAGGGTAATAAAAAACAGCACACCCCTACTGCCAGGGCAGAGCTCTGTCATGATTACATAGACAGCTATGTTATCCTGCTGAATTTATGTTGCTAAACTGTTGATTTATTTTGTTATTATAGGTATGGTCATAAAGATCTAAGAATCTGTTAATTCTTAGATCTTTATGACCATACCTATAATAACAAAATAAATTCCTATCTGCAGATATGAATGGTTGGCACTTCCGTTCATGGGGTTTGGACACAGGTTCCTTCGCACTGATAGGCATTACATTGTTTTGGATAAACGATTCAGACATCCCAGCCAATCATTCTGTAGTCCACAATGAAGTCTTCTCTTCTGCAAAGATTGCTTTTATTGTCTGTTAGTGGGGCTTGCTTCATGCCGATGATACAATCCCTAATCATGTGGCTTCTTCTCCGTCTTCATGTATGAAGAATGGATGTGTTGGTAAATATTTAGATTGTGTGACATCCAGCAGGAGGGAAGAAATCGCAGAAGACTTTCTTGGATATGAGATGCTGATTTTCAGGTTTATGTTCCTTATATCTCCTCTTGGAGATGTCTTCATCTCCAGACATCATATATTTCTGTGTTTATAATGAACAGCTGTGTAATGATCGGCTTTATTGTTCCTTTCAAACCATTCAGGCCTGGTTCACACCTATGCAGGTTGCAGTTTGCATATTCCAGGTGCATTTTGCCTTTTTCAATACAAATTTTTGATCCATTGAAGTCTATAATAGAAGCAGAAATAAGTCCCTGGCCCTTTCCATAAGTAGCATAGATGTGAACGTGCTCCAAAGGAAACCATAATAAATGGACTGTACCTGTACAGTAAATGGGCTGTACCTTCCGCCACCAGCCAACTTTCCCAGGCTCTGGTATCACAGGTGCTGGAGCCCAGGTAGACATAGATTTGGTATAACTCCTGAACATTTTGTCATGTGAATCCATGATGAGAAATGCCAGCATTGAGTGGCATCTCATCATTGTGTGTTTTTTTTTTCTTTTTTTTTTTATATTATATTAAAGATGTACCATGACGTGGCAGAAATTGACAGTTTAGCTGCATTTTTACTGCATCCTGATTGTCCCACTTAAGAAACAAAGCCAGAGGGGGTTGTCTTCAGCCATGGCTGTGGTGCTCTGAGGTTTAGGCAAAAAATGATACCTCCTTTCTTTGGTGGGCAGTACTGCCACTGTATGTAACGCATTCAGCCCCCGTTCACATCGGGGTGATTTGACATGTCAAATTGCAGCCTATTGCTGGTGTTCTGTGACATTTCCTACCTCGTCAATTTTCCCTACCCTCGTCACTTCCTGTGACACAGCCGCATTGGACATGACGTTCCCCAGCTGGGGGAGGGGGTGTGCCGCACGATGTTCCCCAGCTGGGGGAGTGGGTGTGCCGTGCAGGTGCAGAAGGACAGGGTAGGGGAAATTTTACAGCAAGCGCTGCAGAGAAGGGGCCATCTAATGCGCTTGCGCTTAACCGCCCAGCGGCACACCGGGAGACATTGCGCATGCACCCAGAGCCTCAGCAGGGGTAAGAGGGGGTGGGCGGTAGGGGAAAATAATGGGCCAGTACGCACGCGTGGCTAACTACTCCCATTGGCCACACACAGCGGGATACACCGCCCGTGCGCACCAGCAGGCAGGGAGATCATCAAGTGCATCCTGACTGGCATCTATCATGTCATGTCAGTCTCTCCCTGCTCCCAACACTCTCAGCCATGTGGGATCTGTGGAGTATATTGGGGAGGGGGGGTGACAGTATCTCCTCAACACTGCTTACACTGTGACTGTATCACCTAAACACTGCTTATGGATGAATACCATCGTTCTGTTTAACAGGATTGTTGTGTATCATCTATAACGGGCGGCTCAGCAGGAATTCCTCTGGATGAACGGCAGGTATAGGATTGTGTGTATGGGATTGTATGGTTGGGTTTTCATTACTTTCTTTTATTTGGTTGAGCCAAATGGACGCGTGTCTTTTTTCAACCTGACCAACTATGTAACTATGAATTCACAAGGTTCATAAAACAGAACCCTCTGTTGCATTAGACCCAATTCTGAGATTATGACAGAACCCTAAAGCACTTAATATTTCTAAGATATTTTATTTATGTATGTTGAATATTGTGCAAAGATCCCGGATGGTCACTGTTCCACTTGTATTCCAG
The DNA here is from genome assembly GCF_965119305.1 of Pelophylax lessonae. Taxonomy (NCBI): domain Eukaryota; kingdom Metazoa; phylum Chordata; class Amphibia; order Anura; family Ranidae; genus Pelophylax; species Pelophylax lessonae. The sequence goes on from NC_138778.1 coordinate 137,714,224, forward strand.
TGGCCATGGAAGGCAGGTGAAGGTAGCTTTTTACTTGACCTAAAATGCCCGTTGTAAGCATCTTCTTTCTCAAGGTCCTCTTCAGCTCCTGGAGCCAACTGAAGCACTCTACTCAAGTGCATGCATAGGGGTACCTTGGGTAGCTCTGTCTTTTGTCAAGAGTAGGAAAAATAATTAAGATAAAGTTGTTCCTGTTTTGTCTTAATTTGTGGGCGTCGCAGAGATGCTTTAAGTCAAAAATTTTAAATCGCTCTATCATTTTCTATTCTAGGCCTCTAATCCTCAACATGGAAATTGTAGTTTGTAATAATATAAAATATGTAGATTGTAATATGCTTTCTGGTTATGGTTTGGTCAGTTTGAACTATAGTTTTGATAGTTTTGATTTTTACAGCTCCAGAGGGAAGGAGCAAACTGCCTTGAGGAGTCCCTGGACTATTGGATAATGAAGGGCTGTACTAAAGGAAGATCTCATCACAGCATCATCTAAGCCTTAGTCAGGACTATATGAGGCCTCTTAAGAGTAAAGAGCGGCTAACAATATCTGATAATAGGCCACATGTGCAATTATTATGTATCTAAAAAATAATTTACAACATACTTTTTCACTTTTTTAAAACAATTTGAAATTAACAAATATTGAAATTGTCTGTGCAGTGAAATGTGTATCTGTAATTAACATTAACCTGTTAATTGTGTGACAATGGAGAGCAACCCCAAACTGGGACTATCAGACAATCCAGGACTTTTAGGAAATATGGCTTTGTAACAACCGATGCTAATTTATGGTGCAAATAGGTCCTCTTGTCACTGTGCCTATGCAAAGTTTTTCTTAGAACTGTGATGGCTTTCAAAAGATAGCAATAAGCAGAGTAAGAAGCAGAGGCGTACCTACTGTCTCCAGCGCCCTTGACGAGAAGTTGTATCAGCACCCCCCCATCATTAAAGAGTTAAATATTCTGCTGTTTGTCTTTTTACATCAATTTCTATTAATTTTGAATCGTCTGTGTATCCATTATATATACGCACAGGATATGGCATCCTCTATCATTATACTGCACTATATATATATATATATATATATATATATATATATATATATATACACACATACACACAGGATGTGGCCTCCTCTATAATATACATATATATAGAGGAGGCAACATCCTGTGTGTATGTGTATATATATATATATATAGTGCAGTATAATAATAGAGGATGCCATATCCTGTGTGTATATATTATATATATATATGTATATATACAGTATACATTGAATTTTAAAATATTTCTTCTTTTTTAAGTTCTCATATAGTACCTGGGAGCCTAAGCTTCTGTCACTCACTGAGTCACTGGCAGAGAGTATTCTTCATCCACCACCGGCAGCCTGCTGAGCCTCAGCCTGGAGCTGCCTTGGAGCCTGCTGATGACGAGATCATGTGGGCGGAGCCCTGTGACGAGGGGCGCCGCCGGCCCGCCCATCGCACTTCCGACACACACAGTCACAGTGAACACACAGCGAGCTCCAGGCGGGCGGCTTCCGGGATTGGAGCTGAGTGGGTGCCGGGGGGCGCCGACCGCGGGGCCCGGGGGTGCAGGCTGACCGGGAGGAGCGGTAAGTCACTGCTTCTGCACTACACTGCCAGTGTTTTTCCGCCCCCCCTTTGCCTGCGCCCCTGTCGAGCGCCGTTCTGGCCAACCCCACGGTATGCCCCTGGTAAGAAGTTGCTCTTTAAAGGAACACTATAGGCACCAAGACCACTTCATCTTGTTTAATGGGTTTGGGTGCAGTGCCCATGTCCCCCTAACCCTGCAATGTTAAATATTGCAGTTTCTGAGAAGAACTCTATCACAGAGCCACTAGAGACGATTCAAGGTCCATAACAGAGTCTAACTACGTGAAATAACACAGGACATCCTCACACTTTTCATGAGGGCAACCAGGCTCTTTAAAAACCCTACAGAAAAGCACTGAGTTAATGCTTTCAGATGGGGAAGCCCTAACGTGAGCTCAGGAGGGACCTGATGTTGGCGGAGCCTTACCCAGCAATCAGGTAACTGACAAAAGGGTGCAGAGGAAACTATAGTGTTAGCAATACAGTTTGATATTCATAGCACTACAGTTTTTTTTTACCCTCTTTCAAAATTTATATACGGTCCCAAAATATCTAGAACACCAAAAAGGCACTCCAATCTCTGTTCAACATGAGAAACCGAGGTTTCTTTTTTCTACTCTGAAATCCACCATCTCATATGGCCATTTCATCACCCCCACTATAGAATTGCAGTGATGTCATTGAATGGGACACAGCTAGAGCTGTTATTTTCCTACAAAGTAACAGAAATTGCATGTCAAGGTGTCTGCAATATAATTTATTTCTTCATCGTTAATCTGGAGCTCTGACTTTATATCTCTATTAAAAAAAAAAAAAAATCCTGACATGCAAAGGCAGACTGTGGTAGCCACATAACATGGAGAAAGTTCAAGCACCTTTCAAAGCCAAGCTGGATGGCATGAGGAAGGCAGTATAGTTGTGGTCAATACTTAAAGTCGTCACCCTGGTAAGGACAGTCGGTGTGGTGTGCCTGAACCGACGTAAGGGGGGTAGCCTGTAAATAAAGAGGGCACCCCTAAGGGAAAGAGGTTGAGAAAAAGGGTGAAGGAGGGTGGGGTGACGATCCGAGGCAGCAGGCCGGTCTAGGGGAGGGGCGGCGCTATAAAGCCCGCTAGCTCCTCCCACAAATACCGGCCTGCGGCCGCACACTTGTGGTCAATACTTAAAGTCGTCACCCTGGTAAGGACAGTCGGTGTGGTGTGCCTGAACCGACGTAAGGGGGGTAGCCTGTAAATAAAGAGGGCAAAAAGAGTAAGCAAAACATCACACTTTATTCAAAACAACTTAGGACACAAGCCTGCGAAAAGCCAGTCTCAATTCCTTCTCTGGGTGCGGTATATAAACTTGGAAGGCGTCCGACTCCCACCTACCAAGCCTTTTAATGATATGGCCTGGCGTATTATTCCCCGAAGCAGCCGTAGCCGCTCCTATCCGGAAGGAATGGCCAGAGTGCGCTGCAGGGTCCCACCCCAGTCTGATGCAAAGAGAACGTATGTAAAAAATTAATTTGGACGTAGTGAGGGGAACGTCCAGGAGCGCAAAGAGCGGTGCATGGCCGGGAGTGCTCAGGGTCTGAGCCACGAAAACATCCAACACTCTGACAGGGCACCAATGATTCCCAGACGGGTAAAACGGGATGGTAACGGGGTGGCCCACCTGCCTGGTCTTGGTGCTCTGCAGTGTCAAAACATAATGATCCCCCCATTTGACCAGATCTCGTTTGAGGAGACACAAACGCCCCTCAGCTGCGGAAGCAACCGAAAACTCCCCGGGCCTGAGAAAGCCGTAGAAGGCCATATACATTGCCGCTTTGACAACTGCATTCGTGTATGGCTCAAAAGGCGTTGTGTCCAGTAAGTTGGAGAGAGCCCTGAATTTCTCCCCATCTATCGGCAGCCGCCTGATGGGGGAATGGTGATCCATCCTGCCAATGCCCTTCAGGAGGCTCTTCAGAGGATATGCCCGGAGGAAAGGCAAGGAGTTTGGATGGTGCGTCAGAACGTGGTGTTGAACACCCGCCAGATACAGTTTAATAGTACTGACAGATAGCTTGAGTTGGAGGTGGCAAAAAGCAGCGAAGGCGACCATGGTCTGCACTGACTGGTCATCCAACCCAAATTCCACTAAAAACCTTTGGAAGATGGCCATGGCTCGGTCATAGGCCTTCCTGGTGTTGGATGACAAAGCCATACGGGCCAACTCCCGTCCATGCGCCATGATACGGGCTAGTCCAGGAGCAGATCCTTGAACTCCGGGGTCCGCGTGGGGCATCTGTCGGCCGTCGGGTGGAGAGTGAAGAAAACCTGCAATTTGGAGCGGGAAAGAGCGTCAGCGGCTGAGTTGGAGTGACCCGGAATATGCTCACAGTATAGAAAAAACTGGTAAGTGGCAGCTACCAAGGTCAGCCTGCGGACCAGCCTCATGATAGTCAGGGATGAAGACCGGCCTTTGTTGATGATATCACAAGCAGCCATGTTGTCACTGAAACATTTGACTGCCATCCCTGACCAGCACCTACCCCAGGCGACAGCAGCTGCCACAATAGGGTATAATTCAAACAGCGCTGAGGTCTCCTGGAAAGCAGGTAAGGCTAGAGACTCAGCCGGCCAACTATCCCTGAACCATGAGTCCCCGAAGATGGCTGCGAACCCGGTATTAGCGGCCGCATCCGTCCAAAACACAGGGGACTGGGCAGAGATGGGCGGGATGAACATGGAGATACCGTTCCAGCTTTCCAGGAACTCAACCCACATGCCCAGGTCCGCCCTGGCAGGGGGATCCAAGTGGGAGATGACACCCTCCGGAAGACCTGGCAACAGCCGCAGCAACCGAGAGATGAAGGACCTGCCCTGGGGGATGATTCGCATGGCAAAGTTCAATGACCCGATCAAGGACTGCAACTCCTTCCTGGAAAAAGACCCTAGTTCCAGGAACCTGCCTACCACCCCACGAATACGTTCAAGTTTGTCCACAGGGAGGCTGGACTGCATAGAGACAGAATCCAGGGTAATCCCCAAGAAATCCAACCTGGTGACCGGACCGACCGTTTTGCCTGGTGACAGGGGAACCCCTAAGGTGGAAAATAAGGCCAAGGTACTTCTTAAACTGACCGGCGTGCAGTTGCTACTCTCGACCAACAGAAAATCATCAAGGTAGTGCAACACCGAGGGGCACCTGGAGACATTCAGAAGGAGCCAGCAGAGCGTCTCTGCAAAGGTATCGAAAATCTTGGGGCTGCTTTTAGACCCAAAAGTCAGCCTGGAGGCGAAATAATATTTCTCCCTCCACTTAACACCGTGGATGTGCCATAAGGAGGGGTGAATAGGCAGCAGCTTGAAGGCGTTGGCAATATCCGTTTTACTGAGCCAGGCAGTCCTGCCAGCCCCTAAAATGGCCTGGATGGCATTGTCCACGGTGGCATAGTGGAGAGAGAACTCGGCTGAAGGAATAAGGGAATTAAGGCTGGGGTTGGTGGAAGAATGAGGAGCCGACATGTCGATAATCAAGCGTTTTTTATTGGTGAATTTGCTTGTGGCAATACCGATCGGGTTGGTACGCCAAGAGGAGAAGGGGGGGGCCGGGAAGGGGCCTAACATGAACCCCTCCTGCACTTCCTTCTCAAGTAGTAGATCTACCGACTCCGGGTCCTCCCTGGCCGACAGTAAATTGGGACATTCCCGAGTCCCCGTGGGAAGAGACACCAGCCCAGTGAGGAACCCACCCGAGAACCCCTGAATCAGATACTCCACCAGGTGTGGAGACGGATGAGCCTGCAGGTAAAACTCCAGCACCTCGACCTTGACCCCGGTTAGTCATTGTTTAGGGTACATCTTGGATGGACACATGGATTTCGTGTGAGCCCTGAAACAGATGGAGCAGCCTGCAAGCACTGAAGCTGCACGCCCCCACATTGAAATTATTGCAAACCTGGGCTTTACCTAAGAACACGATGGGACGACCCAGCTTATCCCTAAGGCCACGCTGCTCTGACCTGCCAGCACCCCCCCCTGGGACCCCGGCCGGGGAGGATACAGCCTCCATGGGGCAAAGGCTGGCAGAATGTGAAGTGGAGGAGCATGTGGCACAGGAGGGAGGTGCCAAGCCTGCGAAGTGCCTGCAGAAGAGCTCGGTATCCAGCAGACTCCAATCCACACGAACGTTGAATTGAGCCAAGGCTGCCGCCGCCTTGGCCGAGACTGACTTATGAAAGTCGAAGAAGGTAAAACCCCCGTATTTATGCCCTAAATCCACTATCTTATGCAAGTAAAGATCTAACTCTTCCCGCCGCTGCGGGTAAACGGAACACAAAACGCCCCTGTAGATGCCGAAGGCCAGGACAAACTCGGGGATAGTGAGCTTCTTATTAAGCCTGGGGTCCCTGGCCTTCATGACTACGGACAAATCACCGTAATTGTAGACCTTACTTTCGACCATGTCCTGGGAGGCAATGAGGAGAGCCACTAGGTTGACATCCTTCCCTTCCAAGATATCCTTGCGGAGAGCCGCGGGGACCAAGTGGGCCGGGGTGATAATAGGAGAAACCGTGGAAGAAGGCAAGATGGGAACTGGGGGCCTACCCTGATCACTAGCGGGAACTGGGGTCGGGACCGGCAAGGAAGGAGGGGGACCCCCTTGAGCCGGACTGGCGTCCTCCAGCTTTGTCAGCCTATCGCCGATGGACTGCAGGGAAGATAGGATGGAGTCCAGGGTCCCTTGTATAGCAGACGAACAGCCCTGAGAGCTGGTGCCCAGTCCCGGATCTTCTGGGTGTTCCATCATCAATCTGAATAGCTCCGCTTTTCTTGCAGTGGCCGGGAACGAGATACCCTTCTGGCGTAGGACCGCCGAGATCTTCGGAATAGTCCAAGACCCGTAAGAGCCCAGCGGAGATGGAACCCGACGACCCCTGGGGGTACCGGACCTGACAGGGGTGCTAATCCTGGCTGGCGTGGAGGGGGAGGAAGATCCATCTTCCAGGATGGCTCCTTGAGGCCCGCTGTAGAAGGAAACAGAAAGAGTAGAACGCCCAAGTCCGATTAACGACCGTAACGTATTGGAGAACCACTGGCTGGCTAGCTAGTGCCCAGAGGCGAAAAACTTAACTACCCCGTGACAGGTGAGGCCCTGCTAGATGCCAAGCGGCCGGTGAGAGGCTCTACCTATGATTTGGGCGAGGGTCGTGAGCCACTGACGTGGTGGCGGGAAAGATGGCCTCTCGGTGACAGTAAAAGAATCAAAACGTGTGGCCGTGACAGGTGAGGCCCTAACTATAAACCCCATGAGAAGGGTGGAGCGAGGCGCTAGCTTTGGTTTGGCCCGAGGGGCGAAATAATCTCCGACGAGATTGGGGGTTTGGCCTCGCAGGACCGGCTATGAAGGGGGGAACTAGGGCCAGCACCTGAACCCTAACAGCCAGTAGACTTGCCCTACAAGGGAGGGGGGGGGCAATACATGACAGAACAACACAGCTGGAGTGCCACAGCGAAAACAGTGTAACGAGAAGGACAGACGACATGAAGAGTGGTATGTGCACAGAGGTGATGAAGCCGTGACGGAGCACAGGAACCAAATGCAACCGCAGGTAAATAACATGAGGAGTATACGAGCCTGAAGTGTACATGAAAGGGGGTGGCCACCGGGCAGCCAGACAAGGTGACTAAGTGTGTGGGGCCAAGTGACGGAACTGGCTTAAAAGTGTCTATGGGCGACGCCAGAGTAGCGTCTGTGAAGACTAAATAATGCTGAGCCGTGAGGTACACAAAGGAACCTGAACCTGAAGTAGTACCTGGTGCCGGCATTGAAAGACATGGAGAGAACCTGAAGGAAAAAAGGCAAATGGTCAAAAAAGGGGGGACGACCCGTGACCCCCCACTAGAGATACATTACATGCACCCGGAACGGAACACACACCCTGCAATGCAATGAGACCCCCCCCCCCCCACCAACCCTCAGGCACCAATCCCCCCCCCCTCTCTCTGACAAAGGCCGGGCGACCCCCCCCCAACCAAGGCAGCCATGAAACAAGCAGGGGAACATGAGATGAGGTAGCCAACCTTACAGAGGCCGATAAGGAGAGCAGGAGAACATAAAAAACAGGTAGCCGTGGCCTAGTAAGGCAGGCAGTGTGTGCATGAGCCTGTGTACGGGGGTAGCCGTGGCCTTTCTGGAAGGCAGGCAGTGTGTGCAGGAAGATGCCTCCTCCCCCCTCCCCCCCCCCATAATTACAAGTACCTGATCCCCTACTGAACAGCGGGAGAAGCAGCGGCATAGCTGGCCGTCACGGCAGTGAAGATGGACTGGATGGCAGCGGTGGGTGAGACTTAGCACCGTCAGAGGTCGAGCTGGAATAGCGGAGTTCCGCGCCACAAGCAGCGCTTCCTGACACAGCACCCGACCGGACGTCCGGTCCACGAGGAGGCGGTATTCGGCTGACGTCAGGTGACCACCCAGAACACCTGACCAAGCCGAGTGACGATCCGAGGCAGCAGGCCGGTCTAGGGGAGGGGCGGCGCTATAAAGCCCGCTAGCTCCTCCCACAAATACCGGCCTGCGGCCGCACACTTATCATGTAATGATCTCTCTCTTGGGGTGGCCCACCATTCTTAATCACTAGAAGATGAAAGTTGCGTCATGTCTGCAGCATGTTTTACGAAGCTGCCCAGTGGAGGAGTAAGTTTTCTGTTTCAGCAGGTTGAGGTTAATGGTGGGTTTGTCTCTGGCACTGGAACCATCACTTATGCCCCATACACACGTGCAGATTATCTGCAGACTTACCAAAACCATATAATATGAGGTCAAACCTAAACACTTTCAATTTGTATGCAATCCGGCAGGCCCTTGCACTACATAGAAAAGGTAAGTCTGCAGATAATCTGCAGGTGTGTATGGGGCATAAGGGAGTGTAAAATTCAGAGGATCTCCCTTCTCTTACCACCAATCTAAGAAAACACAGAACAGAAAATTGAGTATGGTGGTTTACAAATAATGAAACTGAGAACACAAAGCCTACTTTAAAAAATAAGTGTCATTTTAAGGGATTTTAAATATGTGCTATTATTCCTGCTTGTAATAAGTTAATTATTTATATCGTTCAAACATATTATGCAGCATTGTCTACACTTGTTTTGGATGATAGTGACTTCCCTGTCTGGAAGGATAGAGCTTTTGTATGGCATTTCCAATGTTCAGTTAAAAAGACTAAGCTAATATCATTCCCCCTGATAATAAGAGGATATCGGTTGTTTCTGCAGCATGTCACATTGTGAGTCCTGGTTGTGTTATTTCCAGTGCCAGTGTGTTAAATCCTTGGCACGGTATTACCATTAAAGGTAAAATTATTGGTTTGGATCATCAATAGCTAATACACTCTGGTTTAGCATCATTGGAAATGTAGTATGCAACAGCTAGAAGGGCCATTGTTGAGCTTTAAAAGACTAAACTTAATATAGATTTTCCCTGAACCCAACATTAATAAAGGCTTAGTGCCGTTTCACATTTATGCCATGCGGGAACTCTGTGAATATACTGCATGTTCCCGCATCGCATCCGCAGCACAAGCAGTTCACACTGCTATATGCGATACACTGAGGGTGTCAATTCAAAGTTAACGACACCCCCAGATCAGATCACATATCGCAGTGCGATCTGAGAGTTTGCATAGAATCGGATCGCACTGCTGTGACCCACCATGCGATCCGATTCTGCTGCAGACCAAAAAAAGGGTCCTGTGCGAGTTAGGTGCGATTGCGGTGCAAATTCATCCATACAAACTGTATGGCTGAATTTGCACCGTACAGAGATTGCATGTAAATTTAGGAGCAGTGCGCTCCGAATCACATGCGATCTCTGTGATTGCACAAATGTGAATTGGCACTTAAGCTGGATACACACTATACAATTTTCTTTAGATTTTTTCCTTTAGACTTACCAAAACCATATAATATGGGGTCAGACCTAAACACTTTCAGTTTGTATGCAATCAGGCAGGCCCTTATACTACATAGTTGAAGGTAAATCTAAAGGAAATCTAACAACAAAAGTTGTATAGTGTGTATCCAGCTTTAGGCCCCTTTCACACATACGGTCCGTTCAGTAAATCAGTTCAGTCACTTTTTTGTCATCAGTCAGCATCCGTTTTCAATTCAGTTCATATCCATTTTTCATCATGTAAATACACTCACCAGCCACTTTATTAGGCCCTCGTTTTGAACTTCAGCAAGTCATCACCACGTCTAGATGAGAAAATGCACAGAGTTGCTTCCATGTGATTGGCTGAATAGCAATGTGTGTAATCTTTGCATCTGTTACGCACTATGTTTACACTTAGAAATAAAGCACATTGTTCTTGCATTAGAAATTATATTTTTATTTTCAGTGAAACACAACTATGTATCACAACATTGTCAAACAATGGAGACATGACAACTCTCATACAAGCCTTTTAATTTTAGCACTTTGAACAGAATGTAGAGAGAAAAGTAAAAACGTAGGTGGGCATTTTAGCCATGGAACTTGTAACTTCACTGTGTATCGAACATGAAAATGGAACAAGAAAATAAGAATGGTGCAAGGGAAGGAACCTCCCATATTGACCGACCCAGCTCTGTTCCTGTGAGTTGTGTGGAATAGAGGGATTCTCTTCCCAAGGTTTGGTGAATGCCACAAATCTTAGTTATGGTAATTAAACCTTTAGTATACCATAGAAGCATCTGACCAAAAATTCTAAAACACTGAAGTAACAGAATTGGGGACAATAGTTGCGTCATTCTACGAACTTTTGTTAACATATGAAAATATTTTATGTGGGAACTATGTCACTCACTAACATATGTAAGGCCTCTGGATGTGCTGTCTAAGCTGCATGTAGCTGCAGCTACATACATACAGCATATTGCACTGTGCCCTGAGTGCTTGGCTTGAACCCGTAAAGTGCGGTATGCTGGATTTTGCAACAGCTGCATACAGTTTGGACTGTTCATCTACTGTGAGGAACATACAGTATCTCACAAAAGTGAGTACACCCCTCACATTTTAGTAAATATTTTCATGTGACAACACTGAAGAAATGACACTTTGCTACAATGTAAAGTAGTGAATGTACAGCTTGTATAACACTCAGCCATTAATGTCTAAACCGCTGGCAGAGGTTGAAGGGGTGGGGGGTCTGTCAGTGCTCAGACCATACGCCGCACACTGCATCAAATTGGTCTGCATGGCTGTCATCCAAGAGGGAAGCCTCTTCTAAAGATGATGCACAAGAAAGCCCGCAAACAGTTTGCTGAATACAAGCAGACTAAGGACATGGATTACTGGAACATTGTTCTGTGGTCTGATGAGACCAAGATAAACTTATTTGGTTCTGATGGTGTCAAGCGTGTGTGGCGGCAACCAGGTGCGGAGTAGAAAGACAAGTGTGTCTTGCCTATAGTCAAGCATGGTGGTGGGAGTGTCATGGTCTGGGGCTGCATGAGTGCTGCCGGCACTGGGGAGCTACAGTTCATTGAGGGAACCATGAATGCCAACACGTACTGTGACATACTGAAGCAGAGCATGATCCCCTCCCTTCAAAGACTGGTCCGCAGGGCAGTATTCCAACATAATGACCCCAAACACACCTCCAAGATGACCAATGTCTTACTAAAGAATCTGAGGGTGAAGGTGATGGACTGGCCTAAACCCTATTGAGCATCTGTGGGGTATCTTCAAATGGAAGGTGGAGGAGTGCAAGGTCTCTAACATCTACCAGCTCTGTGATGTCGTCATGGAGTAGAAGAGGACTCCAGTGGCAACCTGTGAAGCTCTTCTGAACTCCATGCCTAAGAGGGTTAAGGCAGTGCTGGAAAATAATGGTGGCCACACAAAATTTTGAAATTATGGGCCCAATTTGGACATTTTCACTTAGGGGTGTACTCACTTTTGTTGCCAGTGGTTTAGACATTAATGGCTGTGTGTTGAGTTATTTTGAGGGGACAGAAAGTTTCTTGTACACTCACTACTTTACATTACAGCAAAATGTTATTTGTTGTCACATGAAAAGATATAATAAAATATTTACAAAAATGTGAGGGGAGTACTCACTTTTGTGAGATATTGTATGTAATGTCAGACATAGGATGGAGTTCAGCTCACTGGGTACTCGTTTCACACCATTTCGCAGATCCTGATAATACGGACTGGGTGAATTTTGAAAAATGGGCTGAAGATTGGGAGGAACTTCCATAATGAACCTGGGAACTTGAGGACTCGTAGGATTGGGTATTGTTGGGACTGATATATGAGCCCTGGGATGAACTTGGTTGAGTTGAGTAATTGTTTGGTGGGCGTTGGTTATGTTGGCTATGTAGGGGAGGCAGAAAATGTGGCTGGACATGTAGCTGCTGAATGTTGGGTGGAGATTCATCAGAGGGGTATTGAGGGCTCACATAGTGGATCTCCGGCATGGGATCTCCAGCAACTGCAGCCCTAACACACATGGCAGTAAAATTTAAAATGGACATTTGGGCATCCCTTTTCTGAGTGTTAGGAGTTTGGCTAAGATGATTATACAGACTCCTCAGGAAAGCGACATCTGGATCCTTTCTGTCCGCAAACAGATCCGTGTTGTAGTCTTGTCGCATTGCCTTCATGACCTCCATAAATGCAAGCATGGATTCATCCATGTCTTTTTTGGAACCTCCTCTAGGCCGCCGAGAACTTGCTGAGCTCGCAGAGCTTTTTGTTCTTTGTGGACAACTCTATAGAGTACAATCATATTAATTCTAACATTTGGCTTTCTAAAAGATGTTTATTTTTTGTCATAATTTTGAAGGCATTTTTTGTAAATGCTTACAGACACGTTTTGTCCTCAATCTTGAGAAGCCCTGGGTTGCGGTGACACTTGAGCATGTGGTTGTTGGTCCTCAAACTGCTCTGGTACATCTGCTCCCTGCTCGTTATCTGTATCCTCCTCTGGTTCTTGTTCCTCATCAGAGAGCTTTTAGATTTCAATAGATTTTTATTTGGTTTTAAGTGCAAATCAAACATACATAACGAAACAACAGAATAGTAGCTGTCATAATGCATAACAATACAGTATGAAAAGGGCATCCGGGGGCGCAGCCCCCTAGGGAACACTTAACAATAACACATCCCGCTAATCAACATATAGCCCACTATGTCTCATATTGAGGCGGTCCGAGTCAGACCCAGGACCGCCCCCCCCGGCGCCCCGAAAAGGGAACACACTGCGCCGAGCTGGCGGGGGGCAGCCACCCAGGCCCCAACCCACCGCCATACGACCGGCCTCGGGACAGCAAAGTGACCTCAGGGACACGTCAAATACAACACATTACAATGAAAAACAATGAGGCCACAGTAAGTGGTGCCAATGAAACCTAGAGAGATCCCCAGGGGACCAAATCTGTCAGGTGACAGAGCCCCAAGGGAAAAGAGGGGCCACGAAAGAGGTGGAGAAGGAAGGAAAAAGAAATAGAAGGAAGCGGAAAAGGGAAAGGGGAATGGTGGGAGAAGATGGGGTCAAGGATCAGTAGGGGGGATTGGCGTCCAGGTCCGTCACAGGGAAGCATAGCAGTTGTGGCCTGCTACTGAGGTATGAGTCATCAAGGGAATAGCTACAAATCACTGAGGTCCCGCCAGGTATCTCATCCAGGGGTCTGTGGTCTTCTCAAAGGGGATTAGCTTATCCTGGAGGATGGCCACCATGCGCTCATTCACCATAATCCAGGTCAGCTTAGCTTTGAGCAACTCCAACAATACCACCGGGGACCGCCAGGAACGAGCTATAGCGATCTTGGCTGCCGTAAATATAAAGGTGACCAAACGTTTGGTGTGTTTGGGGGCTTGATCAATCGTTTTACCCAACAACGCCTGGGTAGGGGATTTAACCAAGTTGATGTTCGTGAGTGAGTAGATAAAATTATATACCCGTATCCAGAAACGGCGGACCTTAGGGCAGGTCCACCAAATATGGAGGACCGTGCCCGCCTGGCCACAGCCCCTGAAGCACAACGAAGATGCCCCCCGGACTGCTGCCGCCAGCCGGACAGGGACCATATACCATCTAAGGAAGACTTTACAGTTAGCCTCTATCAGGGAAGTATTTATCAGGGACTTGGAATTCATGAGCGCCAGCTTGTTCCATTCCGCCCTATCTAATTCCTCCCCCAGGTCTGCCTCCCATCGGGCCATAAAAGGCAATTTAGTGTTATCATCAAGCAATATAGTATATATCGTAGAAATATAACCCTTCTATTTGTCTATATTATTACAAAGATACTCCATGGGGGTAGAGGTCGTCAAATCGCAGAGACTCTTTAGAGAAGAGTGGGAGATCTGACTGTAGCGAAAGATCTCGCTCACCGGCAGAGAGTACTTGTCTTGTAATATAGTTCTAGAGAGGACACCCCTGTTATCACATAGATCATCCAAACGGAATAATCCCTTATTGGTCCACCACTCGAAGGCTAGGGGACAGAGGCCCGGAGGAAACCTAGGATTGCCCAATAGGGGCGCTAATGGAGTATGGGGAGACTTGAAGCCATGATGTTTCGCCAATCTGTTCCATATTCCCAGCGAGAGGGACAGAGTAGGGCATAAGATCGCCGAGCGGTCCTTGGTTTTCAGCCACATTAGGTGTTCAATCGGCAGATGAGGAACATGATAAGCTTCAAGCTGCATCCAAATAGGATGGGGCTCTTTAGAATGGAATCTGACCAAGTGAGTGAGTTGGGCAGCATAGTAATAATTAAGGAGGTCGGGGACCCCCAAACCCCCCCGCAATTTGGGTGTAAATAGGGTGCGTCTGTTCACTCTGGGCCTCTTATCCCCCCAGATATACTTCATAAGCTTATTCTGAAAGGTTTTAAGATCTGTCATATTGACAGCTATCGCCAAGGATCGAAACATATACAGTAAACGTGGTAAAACGTTCAACTTTACAGAGTGCAATCTGCCAAACCACGACGGGGGGCTAGTTGCCCATCTCGAGAGGTCCGCCCCCAGAGTTTTGTATAGGGGGGGATAATTACATGCATGTAGAGTGGTAATCGACGGGGTCAAATGAATGCCCAAATACGGTAGGGATCCCACCTGCCATTTAAAAGGGAAAGTAGTTGCAAGAGCAGATACCGTGGAGTCATCTAGAGTGAGATTCAATGCCCGGGATTTGGTATGATTCACCCTCAGTCCAGAAATTGATCAGAGAGCTTTTAGGTGGTACTATAACAAAGAATGTAAAAATATATCTTAAATCGGTCATTATAGGAGGATAACACAAAAATCTGCACTCTGCGGCAGTATACCATGGGGCAACATCGTAGGACCTGAGAACTAGAGGATAGAACTGCTCTTTACAAAACCATTGCTTTGAAAAGGTCAATATAACATGTTCCAATAGTTTTCACTTACGGTCTTAGGTCTATGACACTTTGCAGAAATTCCAGCATGTTGAAATAGATGGCCTTTTTCTTCCCGGCTCCAGAACCACTATGGGATTCTTCTGCCTCTTCCTTGAGGTCCCCATCTGTAATGGTCCCTGATTGATCTCCACCTTATAATCACTTTTTTCCTAAATATTGAAAAGTAGGCAAAATGACTGGAAAGAATTTCAAAAACAATGCTATGTTATTTTAAGAGCACATGTGGACTACAGGTGTCAGCATGCCATAGGTAAGATGTAGGTGTACTACAGGTGTCAGCATGCCATGGGTGGGATGTAGGTGGACTACAAGTGTCAGTATGCCAAAGGATGAGATGTAGGTGGACTACAAGTGTCAGCATGCCAAAGGATGAGATGTAGGTGGACTACAAGTGTCAGCATGACAAAGAATGAGATGTAGGTGGACTACAAGTGGCAGCATGACAAAGGATGAGATGTAGGTGGACTACAAGTGTCAGCATACCAAAGGATGAGATGTAGGTGGACTACAAGTGTCAGCATGACAAAGAATAGATACATAGTAGTTCCAGTATGCCCCCAGGTGATATTGATCACAAATTCCCTGAAATATGAAGCAGACACTTACCACTGAGTTTACGCTGCTTTGCATTCAAATCAGCCCAATTCGGCGTAACTTCTATGAATATTTCTTCCCATAGCCTCTTCACCGCACTTCGGTCACTATATTCAGGACATAAGTCCCATAACCCTGGCCTGAGATGAACCAGGTTTATGAGTCCCTCATAGGAGACATCAAGGCCATGATTGAAGATCTCCTATGGGATGCCACTTCCCCCTTATTTTTTTACTACCTGGGTCATAGGTTATATTTTCTACATGTAAAATGTTGATAAAAAAATTATTTTGTTAAAAAACTGATGTCAACGGATGACATCCGTTATCATCCGTGTTTCTGACAGATGAAAAATAGGGCATTCATCCGTTCCAAAAATCGGGTATTGACAGAAGCGAATGAAAACGGATGTTAACGGTTGATCATCCGTTTTTCCCATAGAGATGCATTGATGTCTGTTTTTCATCCGTCAATGGATGGATGAAAAATGGACAAACGGTCCGTATGTGTGAAAGGGGCTTTAAAGACAAAGCCTGCTCTCCACTTTAACCACTTCAAGACGGGGCAGATTGACCCCCTTCCTGCCCAGGCCAATTTTCACCTTTTAGCGCTGTTGCATTTTGAATGACAATTGCGCGGTCATGCAACACTGTACCTAAACAAAATTTATGTCATTTTCCCCCCACAAATAGAGCTTTCTTTTGGTGGTATTTGATCACCGCAAGGTTTTTTCTTTTTTGCTAAACAAATAAAAAAAAGTTTTTTGTTTGTTATACAATTTTGTAAAAAATACGTTTTTTCCTGCACTGATGAGCACTGATGAGACTGCGCTGACAGGCACTGATGGGGCGGCACTGATAGGCGGCGCTGATAGGTAGCACTGATATGCAGCATTGGTGGGCACTGATAGGTGGCACTGGTGGTCAATAATGGGCACTGGTAGGCGGCACTGATGGGTAGCACTGATGGGGAGGGCACTGGGGGGCTCCCTTAGCCCTGATTGCCATCCCTGGTGGTCATAGTGGGTATCCCTGAGGTCATGGGTGGGCATCCCTGGTGGTTCTAGTGGCACCCCCCCCCCCCGAGGGTCTGCACTGGTAATCAATGATCTGATTACCAGTGCAGACCCCCCCCTGTCAGGAGAGCTGCAGAACAGCGCTCCTTTACTCGTGCCTGTCAGGCACGTACTGAGGAAAGCCGATCAACGGCTCTTCCTGTTTATTATGTGACCAGCCGTGATTGCACATGGTAAAGACCGAGATCGGAGATGCGGGGAGTCAGACTGACACGCTGCATCACCGATTGCCGCTCTGCGTGCCCCCGGGTGGCGCGCAGAGCGCATTATCCTGCTGCCGTCATATGACATCCAGTTGGGATAATGCAACCACTTTCCCGACGTTAAACGCCTATAGGGTGGGCGGGAAGTAGTTAATAATTGAGACACAGACTGTTACCTACATTAAGACCCTACTACAAACTCAGCCTGCTACACCTTAATGTTCTGTCTGGGATGCTGCTTGCTACCTTAAAGGCTCAATATAGGCACTATAAACCGTTCATGTCAATGAAGTGCTTATTTCACCGAGTCCCCTGGAGCTTTCTATCCAATCAGTATTAAACCATTTTGAGCAGTTTAACACAGAAAGAAAAAGGTTAATGGGCAACCCCCGGCCTTCCGCAAATGTGGGTGTCTAAGGGAGAGATTACAAATCATACTCGCCATATTTATTGATACAAGCAATGGGCGCTGTGAGAGTGGTTACCTGACATTATAATCCAATCACTGCTGCTCACACTAAGTTCTCATTATACATTAATAACGGAATGGAAGGACAGTACCAGTGGACTCTATCTAGACACTTAACACTTTCCACTTACAGGATCCTTTTAATAACCACACTAGGAAGAAAGCCTGCTACCCACCTTAATAATCTGTCTGAAGCATCAGAATTTTCTGCAAAGTGTACAATCAACTGGCCGATGACACACCAAAAAAACATGGCTAGAGAGAATGGCGTTCCAGTAGCCACAGGAGTCAGTAACAAGTACAAAAGTTTATTCCAACATTAAAATAAAAAACAGAATAAAAGGAAAGAAATGCATTACAAATGGAGACTAGAAGATCTGAAAATTAGCAACTTTAAATTCAATACTCAACCTTCTCCATGAGTATCAAACATGGAACCCTTCCTCTCCCTCGTATGTCACAGGACGCAGTGCTCAGCGCTGACAAACAAGAAACCGTTATTGTGAATAACTTTATCCACAGGAGTCAGTGACAAGTACAAAAGTATTCTAACATTAAGAGTGAATACAGCATACAAGGAACGGAGGGGACTGAAAATGAAGACCAGTAGATGATGAAAAGTACAAGGGATGGGATAAGGTTTGTCTGTCTTACTGGACTCTCTAAAATATTCTGCACACAGGAACCCCTCAATTCAATATAAGTATAAATGGAGGGGTCTAATAATTAAACAATCCTTCGATTCCAACCTTATTGCATGTTTTTAGCTCTATTGATTATGGGGCCACATACAGGGGCCATCCTGATGGGACTCATACAGAACCTACAAAAAGAATTAAAACCAATGTATGTTACGTTATGGTGCAGCATGATAAAATGTAAGTGAATGTGTATTTTCACATGTAGTGTTTTCGGAGTGAATTAATAATAAAACACGTTTCCAGCGCAATGATTTAATCTGTGTGAATTTTGAGTATGAAAACATTTTTTCAAGACAAATCTTTCATGCATTGTGTGATAGACCTGACCTTTATACTGGAGTAGGACACAAGCTATTTCCAGTCGTGCATCCGTTATATATTCCGCAGATGTCTTCACTTCAGAGATTGTTCTTGTCTGTAGGAACTCCTTGGCAAACTGTAAAATAACAATTCACATTTGTAACCACAGTTCACATTTGTTATCACTGCTATTACTATGTTAGAAAACTTTTTACCATCAAGATTAAAACTCCACAGCTACTGGAACCATGCTGGTTGCTGTGATACATTATCCATGTGCTCCATTGTGCTGCCTGTTCTTCTGGCTTGTACATCCTCAAGATGATACTAGCGATAAAAAATAATACATAAAAAATATATCTAAAAAAAAAAAAAAAAAAAAGAATAACTTTAATTGAATCTTGTACCAAGTGAAAACTGTTTATAGAGGCACACTTACTTCCAGTTCCAATGCACTTTTGAAACAGAGCTGTTTTCATTTCCCAAGTTTGTTGATGACATTGATATTTTTAATATACCGGGTGAACCAAAAGTAGACATACAGTGGAATCAATGAATTTCACAACAGAAGAAAGTGTCATTTAAATTTCATGCAGTTAAATATCAGTGTGACATTTGGAAAGAATAGTGGAGTGCGGATATAAAAAGTGGATTCTGCAGCAGTTTCATTGATCCAACTGTATACCTACTTTTTGACAACCCTGTATAGAGAAATGAGCATTGTGTTGTCATAGGGTTGTAGTAAAATATATCTATCATAATTACTTAGAATATAAATAGTGCATGACAACTTAAGGAAAGGGAAATTAAATTTGTTTAATAATAAATACCCATAAAATCCAGTGAGCTCCAACGTTCACAGGGCATAACCAGAGATCTTCAACTGGAAACTTTATCTGAAGAAAAGGTAGAAAGCCAAATTGGTAATTAATGGATTATAAATATATATATATTTAATATGTTTAACTGGAATTGTAACAAGTCACCAACCTTTCCAAGGTTTTCTATTTCACCGTAAAATAATAAAGATGACAGGACAGCATCAAACTGTCAATCAGGTTCCTGTTTCAATAGATTAAATGTTATAATGCAAAATAACAACGCAACAAACATAACACAAGAATGAACGTAATTCACACTTGCCTGATGCGTCACAATCAGATGATGAATGTATGCATCAATCACCTGCATAAAAAAAATCAATTACTGAATATATATTTTTTTAAATATTTTTGCTTTAGATTAATTATTACCAATGTATATTCTTACCTCATCAACCAGCCACTTATTGCCATGCAGCGTACGGAACGATGAAACATTCAGCTTGTAAGAAAACACTTTATATATGCTAATCTTCCTAAATGCAATTCACTTATGTTAAAAGAGGCATTTCTGACAAGGGGAAGAACTCAACCTGTATAGATTCTTTGGTATAATCTCAAACTTGTATGGTTAATGATAACAAGAACTGGATAAAACATGATGCCAAACAGTGGCAACTTCATAAAAAATAAATAAAATGCTACATAAAGGAAGAATAGGATGAAGAAACAGAACAAGGCACACTACATGTAATGCAAGGCAAGCTATATGCAAACTAAAAAAAAAAAAATATATATATAAAATGATTTGGATATTAATTTTGGTGGTACCTCAATAGTGCTCTCCTTTTTCGGTGCAGCAAAACAGATGACAGAGGTCCTTTGTGGTACGGAGGACACGCAGGTGCCGATTTCCTCAGGCAATTCAACATCACCTTCCTGCCTATGGGCTGTGCTTTTCTCACTTCTTCTGTATGGCTTGATGTGGTCAACACTGATCTTATTCTTAAGTGTAACCCCGTCAGAATTTGCCAGTTTCACCACCTTGCCACACACCTCCTAATAATGTAAGGACCAGAGAAGTCAGGCTCTATCCTTCCTCCTTTTCTACCACGCTTCCTCATATTGTAAAGAAGGACCTCATTGCCAACACTGTACACTACATCCTTGTGTTTCTTCAGCACTTCCTTCGCATACGTCATCTTCTGTTTTTCCTGCGATTTTTTAATGTTTTCCTCCGTTGTTTCCTTTATCTCCTCCATTGATGTTTTCTTCTCATTTATAAAGGGAACATAAGTCTTCTCCTCTGGAAGAATGATGTTCAAAAGCTGTGAAGAAAAAAAAAAAAGAAGTTTTTAATATGTATACACAGACACCAAAATTGAAAATAAATAGTAAGATAATAAAGTGTAGCACTACTCCAATGGGAGCTGCTGGTTACGGATTCCCCTGGGTTACCTATAGCAACAACTTGACAATATAGCATATTATAAGTGCTTGGCTCAGTCAGAAAACAGTCCAGCGGTTTTGGTTTTTGTTGTTTTATTTGAGAACTGGGATGGGAGAAGGGATGAGTGGGATACTCCAACTGAATAACTATGCACAATTGCTGGGACTTCTGGCAAGGCCGCTGCTTCACCTTGCCACTATAGTGAGGAGAATTAAATGAACTGCACTGTATTGTGAATCACTCTTCAGGGTTCTACACGGCACCCCCTTTATGCTGATACTGTGTGAGCTGACCCCTTGATCGTCTGATTTCACTGGAGTGGCCCCCTTTCCTGGGCAGACCCTTTGGCATGTCCCCTGGTACTCACGTACACTGTTTTTCCCAGAAGACTTTAGCCAGCAGCTCCACTGTCAGCTTTACTGGAGCCTCTGCAGCTCAGCTCCACACCTGGTTTACTAGGCCGACAACCTATGATCACTTTCCTCATACAGCAGGAGAAGAGACAGCCGTCAGCCTCCTCCAGGGACTCTGCTTCCCACAAAAGACGCCCTGTCACATGCCCCCCCAGCTCTTATGAGCAATCCCAGGATGCACTTCAAGGGTGCCCCCCCACTGGGACTCCCATTAAAGCCAATGTGTCACTGGCTGGGTTTTCTCCACTGTCCAACAACCTCCCTTATTGGATGCAATGCTGACACTCCCTCAGACCCAGTGAATCACACCTGGGAACATACAACAGGCAACCTAATAGATCAGGCTCCCCCGATAAGCAGAAGTAGCATAAGATGGTTTTACCTAGCACCTACCTAGGAGGGTGCTACAAAAGTATGATTGAAATGTTGTAAAGATAAATAAAAAGAACCTTTGTGTTGTACAGTCATACAGCTATTAACGGAAAACAGAACTGATAATTTTCAAGATACAATGTTTATGAATAGCAATATATATTTTTATTAGTTCCATGTGCACACTATCATTAAATATGGTTAAGGCAGAAAACTTGATCAGATAATAGTCAACTGACAAATAACTGTCCAACGTTATAACAATGTTATGTGCCACTTATGTTGAATAAAGCAAGCAGAACGAGACGAGATCTGTATATAATAAAGAATCATTACATATACTATATGCAAATATTTAACTGTAGCTGAGACAGAAAAAACAACTCACCGGCAGTTCACCAGGAACCTCGGCGAGGAAGATACCTATTTTGGTTAAACAAATATATTTAATTTTTATAAACCAATGTTTAAATATTTTTGGTATGTAAAACTATTGTAGATATTTACCTTAATACACTGTAATGGCTGTGGAGCACACATTGGCTTTCCAAACTTCTGGCATTGATCACATTCCTGGATCTATAGGAAATGAGTTGTTAACCTGTGTACAGCTTTCATTAATATTGTCAAACACAAAGATAATTAGTGTGTACCCATTTATCAATTTCAATGGTCATTCCATGCCAGAAGATTCTTGAGGAGATGGCCGATCGCGTTCTAATGATGCCTCCTTGCTTCTTCCTCATTTTTAATAATTCTTCTTCTTCCAACGAAGAGCTCTTCTTCTGTAATGAAAGTGAAAAAATAAGAGCTCCATTCATTACAAACTACTAAGATTAACTGTATTTCTGATATTCACCCTTTAAAGTAAATTTAGCAGTGGTCTGCCTGAAGGTCTGCCTCTGTGTCTTACTATACCCGGATGGGTATTCTCCAAAAGAGAGGAATTTTAAGATCTCGTTGTACTTTTTCTCCATACCTTTAAAAATAGAACACAATTATCA
Organism: Pelophylax lessonae; assembly: GCF_965119305.1. Taxonomy (NCBI): domain Eukaryota; kingdom Metazoa; phylum Chordata; class Amphibia; order Anura; family Ranidae; genus Pelophylax; species Pelophylax lessonae. The sequence goes on from NC_138778.1 coordinate 137,736,657, forward strand.
TTTTACAAGTGTATAAAATCTATAAAAACGACCCTAACTGCCATACGTAACAACTAGTTAACATATGTAACCACTAAATGAAAAATATGTGTGTGTAAGGGATGCAGTGAGAGTATTTCATTAGTGAATGTAGTGTGTGTGTTTGTGTAATGTGTATATACACAGGTTCATCTGCAGACACCAAATGCCCAATAATCAATGGTAGTAACCTTAACAGGCACCAATTTTCATGTGCATTGCCACCAACTGATTTTCTGCTGGCAACTATCGGTGGCACCACTTGAGGTTGATTTCTTATCACCCCACTTACATGGGAACTTATGAATAAGCTCATTGAGCTTATCAAGAGACAAGATCTTCTTTGAAATAATACAGCAAAGCACTCCGCCAGTTCAACTGGTACTATGCCTTCAAAAAGATCATGAGCAAGATCAGGAGGAGGGTAGCCTGTTGTAACAATAAAGTACTTAAAGCTCTCACTGAAAACACATGCTTTTTTAACACCCAGGACATTCACCATTTTTTCTAAAGCATGCTTCACATGTACCTAGTGTTCTTCTGCAGTCCTAAGTGTAAATTTACCTGCCCTCACTTCATTAGTCTGAAAATCTGCACGATAAGCTGTACAAAATCTACAACAGCAGTCACCTGAAAGTTCTCAATGAAGCCAGCCATAGAATGAGCAGCAAGATTATCGGCCACAACACACTGTACTGTTCCTTTAAGGAAAGTTCCTGGCTTGTGGACATACAAACCTTGCTGTTCCAAAGTTTGGAGATCATGCAATAGAGGTTGCAAGATTTTGCCAAATCCATATGCCTTCACATCTTCTGTTTTGCACAAAACTCTAAGATTAATTGAAGACAAAGCTGCCTGAAACATTGATGGTACATTACCCAAAATCCAATAGATTGCACATAACTTGTGCTTCTTTCTTGATGTCCCAAGAGGGTTGCAAATTTCAAAGTCATCAACATAAAAGCACACAGATATCCTCAAATCCTCTGAGAAGAAATCATTTGCTTTACAATACAGACCATCTTACATTGAACTGTACTGATGAATATCTCTTCTTAATTAAAATCAGGCAGGCTCTCGTGCTAATAAATCAGGTCCTGCTTCCAACTACTGTGTACAAAAGTGAAGCAATCAACAAATGGTGCCGCAGCTTTAAAAATAAATCAATTTACAATAGTGATCAAAATATCCCTGTAGCCACTCAAAAAAATATATATACATATATGTGTGCATTCAAAAACTGTGAAATGAATTAAGAGTAAAATGACATGCAAAAGTAACTTCCACTGTTAAAAATCAGTAAATCATAATAAACAAGTGAAAAATAGTCAGTTTCCACTGTGTGTCATTCCAATGGGTGAAAAATGATATATAATATAAACAGTTCTCATCCACTAGTGCGGTGTTCACAGATCATTCAAGAATAGTGATAATAGGATGACCAGATGAAATCCCGTTGTGTGCTGATTGAAGAGACACCAGAGAGATCCACCACCTCTGTGCTGCACGCCCCTCACCCCAGCTATGGGATGGCAGGAAGGATGCTATAAATAGAATATGTACTTATCTTAACACTAGTATAAACAAGAATTTAGTAAACTAACAAGTCAGGCACAATAGACAAAGGCTTTTGGCAAAAATAAGGCCACGGCCGTTTATTACTGGTTTAATAATAACAAAGCATAATACAGTGAATTAAATAACAAAAGACAGCCCAGTCACCACAACCGTAATAACCAAACAACACATTTTATTTTTTTTTAAATTAATTTACCCATATATTCAAACCAATTACTCATTGTCCCCCTCAAACATAGAGGTGACCTTACCACGTAATAATTATGGCTGCGACAAACAAGGGGAGGGAGGGAGGGGAAAAACAGGAAAGATTGAAACCCCCCAGACGTGAGAGCTGAATATATAGCCCCCTGGAGCTGGTCAGAGCGGGCTTAGGGGGCGGGAAAACAGATCAGCAATGTTCCTATTTGCTAACAAATTAGAGGTAAGAAACATCTGCCCAGAAACCTGGCTAAAACTCCCTAGTAACACAAAAAGCGTGAATACAGAGCGGGAAAAGGGGCTGCCTAAGCTAAAGGGGTCAAAAGTTCAGTTACCTAATGCCACAGAAACACTAAATGATTTATCCATCTCTAAACCTAATTAAAATCAGTAACTTGGGCCTACTACCCCCCCCCCCTTCCACCATCCCATAGGAAAAGTGGGGGGCTAGAAGCCCCCCTTTTCCCACATGGGATGGCAGGAAGGATGCTATAAATATTTACTTATCTTAACACTAGTATAAACAAGAATTTAGTAAACTAACAAGTCAGGCACAACAGACAAAGGTGTTTGGCAAAAATAAGGCCGCGGGCGTTTATTACTGGTTTAATAATAACAAAGCATAATACAGTGAATTAAATAACAAAAGACAGCCCAGTCACCACAACTCGGGCCGTAATAACCAAACAACATATTTTATTTTTTAAAAAATGTATTTACCCAGAAGACAGGCGGTACCCCAAACATCTGTCACCACCCCACAGCGCGGCCAGCTCTATACAAGCCCCAAGGTTGGCATTAAAAATGTCAAGCCCAATAGCAGAGAGATGAACACCATCCTCCCTGTAAAGCCCAACAATGCCACCCTCAAGGTCCGTGTGCCTGAAAGAAATCACATTGTCAGACAATAGTCTCACCAACATCTTATTAATGCGTTTCCTAATCTTCTCAAATGTTTTTTTATAAGGGGGGGGGGGGGGACAACCAGAGCAGTCTCTGAATTATTTCAGAGAAAACAATGGTCATCTCGGGAAACCGGTTCTGGAAATTCTGCAGATCGTCCCTAATGTTAAAAACTAAGTCCAAGGTTTTTGAGCGACCCACATCGTTTCCCCCTAGATGCACGACCAAAATATCAGGGGCCTCGTATTCCTCCAACAATCCCAAAAAAGCCGGGCACAGTTCTGACCAAACCATCCCCCTTTTGCTAAACCACATGACATGGAATCTCTTGTCATCTAATCCAAGGTTCTCTGTGTAAATGCTCTGCTGCGCCCAGAAAACAAGAGTGGCCGATTATCCACACGCGGAAACGTCTACCTGGAATGAGCAGAAATAAGGTTAGGACGAACATATGTAACATAGCTATTCGACCTCTACCTACCCAATTTTTTAATGGCCCCCGCATCTAACCCAAGTCTGCTAGCCTCAGTGGCAGCCCCTATTCTAAAGGAGTGAGAGGTGAAGTGACAATCAGCGAAATCCAGTAACCGCAAACACCTACTAAAAACAAAATCAAACTGAAACTTCGTGAGAGGCTTACCATCCTCGTGAATGAAAAATTCCCCTAACCCATTTGGCCTTAACGATAAATAGCTTCTTGTCACAGAAACTGGGCATATTGGAGAACCTGGAAGTGCATGCAAATGACACCAATGCCCAACCCCAGCCTGATCCGTTTTTGATTTTTTAATGAAAATACTGAGCTTGAGATCAGAGCAATAAACATCAGAAAACAACAAACCAGACTTATAAACTTTATGAACAGAAATCACTTCTGATATCCGTAAAGCAGCGAAAAACAAAATGGAGAATATTGCCCTAAACAAAGCTGTCTTATTAGGCGAATAACATACCGTCGTCGAGACCCTGCTCAGCTCTTTTAAAAGGCCTGGTGTAACTGGCCGCCTCCGATCTTCCTGACAGTTATCCTTCCTGTAGCCTTTCAGTGCCTGATTAACTGAGAAAGAGGATAAGCAAGAAGGGCGATTATGAAACTTAGTAAAAAAGGGCAAACCTGCCAAAATTTTGTTAATATGTGACCACGAATACCTTCTGAAAAATAAAAAAATGAGAAACAACAGCACCAGCTCTTCGGAATAAGCGTCCTTGCCTTGTTGAATATAATTAAGGAAAGCCAGCCACATAGAAAAGGCGGATTGATATCCCTCCCACGTTCTATGCGCCAAAGATTTTGCATGACCAACTCTAAATTAGGTCCCAGAGATGAGCCGGACAGCGCACACCCACCGGATCAGCTTCTGACAGCAATTGAAAGAAACGATCCACCTGGAATCGAGACAAGGCATCCACCAAATCATTGTCTTTTCCAGGAATAAAAGTAGCTTTAACCCAAATATTAAGTGATAAACACTTACAAACTAGGTACCTTAAGAGCGAGATGACTGGAAGGGACTTTGAGGTCAAGCAGTTAATAGCGTATGCCACACCCTTGTTATCTGTTCTGACTAGTAACCGCTTGTTCCTGAATAACTCCCCCAAAATCTCCAGCGCCATGATAATGGGAAACAACTCCAGTAACACAATATTTTTAACATAACCCAAACCCACCCAGCGCTTACACCAGCCATCGGCGCTCCAGTGAGTCCGCCAAATAGCGGCGAAGCCCAGGGAACCTGCAGAATCAGTAAACAATAAAAAATCCTTATCCAAGACAAATTCTTCCTGCCATAATGCCCTACCATTGAAATGAATAAGGAACTGCAGCCAGACCATTAAATCTTCCCTCATATCATGCAAAATCCTTACATGGGCTGAGGGAGACTTAAGGCCTTTTATAGCAAGGTAAAATCTCCTGGAAAAAACTTTTCCAACAGGAATCACCCTGGACGCAAAGGCTAGAAGACCTAACATGGACTGCATCTCCTTTAGACATACCTTTTTCCTGCGAATGATGCACATCAGTGTAACACGCAGCTTAACCGATTTCTCCTCTGGTAACCTAAATTCCATGGCAACAGTGTCAACCGTTATGCCCAAAAATTCAATACAGGTAGTGGGCATAACCGTCTTCTCCTGTGCCAACGGAGTACCAAACTGCCTGCATATCAAACAGAATGTGTTCAGGATGAATAGACAGTCTGTACGGCTAGCAGTGCCCATGAACAGAAAATCGCCAAGATAATGAATCAATGTATCAAAACCTGAGACCTGGATGACAACCCATTCTAAAAATGACGAAAAACACTTAAAGTAGTAGCAAGAAAGGGAGCATCCCATAGGCAAACATCTATCAAAGTAAAAATGACCTGCAAAATAGAGGCCCAAAGATCTAAAGCAGTCAGGGTGCAAAGGAAGCGATCTGAATGCAGACTTAATATCAGCTTTGGCTAAGAGAGCTCCCTTCCCCAAAGGCCTAATTTTAACGCATCCTCAAAGGTAGCATAATGGACAAATGCAGATTCCTCACTAATCTCATCATTCAGGGAATCACCCTTGGGATAAGAAAGGTGATGAATAAGTCGGTAGGAGTTAGGCTCCTTTTTCTGTACAACCCCTATAGGGGAAACACGGAAATTCGTAAATGGGGGGGGGGGGGGGGGGGGACTAAAAGGACCAGAATACCTACCCTCACTATCCTTACTAATTTTATCTAAAACAACCTCAAACATACTATATACAGAACTTGGATGGTGCTCTAGCGTGCATGAATAAAAGTAAATTGCCCCAAAAAGAGTTCACATATATAGTCTTGAAAATTTATTGAGCACATCCAGGGTAGTTTAAAACAAATTACATACTTTCCAGCTGAACCTTGAAGCATCTGTGTCTCCTTTACATGCTGTTGAAATCCCTGATGGAAATCATGGGACCCACGCACCTCTAAATCCCGAATGCAAGGAAAAAGGGGGGCACTCTCTGATGGAAAAAAATGGTCCCCAATGTCGGAGCCTCGCTCGGTCCAGTATGCGGCCGCTTTCTGAGACCGGGGCCAGTGTGTTCAACTCCCACTGTGTCCGCCGTGAACACCGGAAGTCGCACTCGGATGACGTCACCAAAGGGGGCCAGAAGTCAGCCGTGGAGACAGACAGGAAGCCGGGCGGGATGGGGAAAGTGGTACACTCGCTTCTATGGCGCCTCCCGTTGCCACAACTACATGTTTCGCTACCATGTAGCTTTGTCAAGTTGTGGCTATTGGCAACTGGAGGCATTAAGAAGCTAAAAATGTGGGTGGGATTAGACCAATCAGCCAATAAAAATCCCTCGAATGCTGAATCAAAAAAATTAATGAAAAATTTAAATCATGAAAGAAAATATATAAAAATTAAGAAAAATATATTTAATAACATGAAAAAATGATATTGAACGAATAATAATTAAAAATCAAAAAATTAATTGAAAAATTATATATATTCATCTAAAAAGGAAAAAAGGGGGGATATATTCAAAATTATGTCTGTATAAAAAATCCCAGGTAACCAAAATTTCCCAACTATAATAGGAGATCCAGAGTGCTTCATGGTGGCAATAAATATAGCACTGTAAACACGGTAAATAAAAATTTCCTTAAAAACAATGTTTCCAAAGAAATTTTCTTCTTTAAAAAATATATAAAAAAAATAATTTAACATTCCATCACAATCTAAGATATAAAGGAAAGCATGAATTTTATATATATAAAAATACTTAATCAATTAATACCATATTAAAAATTGTTAATAAGTACCCTCATACACATCAAAACAATTTGTTGGGCACATATATAAAAAGTATTAATTAATGAATCTCAACATTGTCGGACATCAATCGATATACAGTATATATGTACTATTTTAAACCTCAAGGCAAAGAAAAAGGGGGGGGGGGACAGAAAAAATAACAAAAACCAGGTCGGCCTTTCACTCTACTATGCCCCGAGCCAGAATCAGACAAGACAATTGACCTCCAACTCCTCATTGAGACCATTGGGCGTCAAGCAATTGAATTTGTAAATCCAATACATTTCTCTCTTACATAGAAGAGAGAAACGTTTGTTACATTCCAGATGGTTAAATTAGTAAATAAATCATTAATTAAGATTATTGCAATTAACTAATAACCACCTATATTATCCCTTTTATTCCTTATTGATAGCAGCTCATATCAAAATGATATTATATTATAAAAATATTAAAATTAATTTTTTAATATAATCCATAAAGGACATAAAATCCTTAAAATTCCCAAGAAGTTTCACATGTAAATTAAAATAATTAATTGATTAAAATATTAAATATTAAATCACTAAAATATTAAAACATTAAATAATATCAAAATAATAAAATATTAGAATATTGTTATTAATTCTTAAAATCAATATATCTAAAATTTAATGACAAAACAGAGGAAAGATGCTATTTATCGCTGATAAAACAATTCAGGTCGAACTCAATGTTCAAACCCCTGGGGGCTAATACCCTGGCCTCATATATCCAGTAGGATTCTCGTTTGCTCAATTGCCTAATGTAATGGCCAACTCTCCAGTGTTTTACTACCCGTTCAATCCCCCAGAATCTGAGGGATTTAGGGTCTCGGTTGTGAACCATTCTAAAGTGCTTGGATACATTGTGGTTGATGGAGCCTTTCTTGATGTTTTGAACATGTTCTCCTACCCTAACACTTAAACTCCTGGAGGTACGCCCTATATATTGAAGGCCGCATCCACATTCTAACATGTAGACCACTCCTATAGTAATGAGGTCTTTTATGGGGCATACCTTGTTGGTACTATTGGATCTGAATTCTTTTTCTTTTTCTGATTCGATACTGCGTGTCTACATGCGGGACATTTCCCACATGCATGGAACCCCGTAATAAATGAGAACAGTCCCTCCTTCTTTTGAATGGGTGGGTCTATAGCCCCTGGAGCAATCATATCCTTTAATATAGGAGCCCTTTTGTACACGAATCTTGGAATTTCCGGTAATACTGGCCCTAATATCCTATCTTTTCTCAGGATATTCCAATGTTTCCTCACGATTTTCTCTATTTGTTTATATTGCACATTGTAATCAAGAATGATCCTGAACTCCTCATTGGTTCGGTTTTCCCTTCTTTGTACTTTATTTTTTCCTATTAAGGCTTCCCTATCCATTTGTTGGACTTGTGTTCTGGCTGTTTGAATGTCTTCTACTCGATAACTTTTTTCTAAAAAATCTCTTCCCCAGCTTTTCTGACTGGTCCACGTAGTCTGATTCTTTGGTACAATTTCTTCGTAACCTTACAAATTGTCCCTTGGGTATGTTGCAGAGCCACATCTTATGATGACAACTGTCCATTGGAAGATAAGAATTCCTGTCTGTTGGTTTAAAATGATTTCTTGTAAAAAGGAGTCCTTGGTGCTTAAAAATTTCCAAATCTAAAAACACTGTGTTCTCATCACTAATATTCCAAGTCAGTTGTATATTCTTATCGTTTCTATCCATTTTAGCTCTAAATCTGTTAAAAGACCTCCGATCTCCTCTCCAAACAATCAGGAGATCATCAATGAATCTTCTGTAGCAGATTAGCTCTTGTGGATGATCTTTTAGGATATGTTCTTGCTCCCAGTGGGCCATAAAGATATTGGCGACGCTGGGGGCAAATCGAGCCCCCATAGCGACACCTTTTATCTGGAGATAGTAGTGGTGATTATACCAGAAGTAATCGTGCTGGAGACAGAACGTTAGACATCTCAACAGGAACTTTTTGTGTTTGGATGTTAGATCCGATTCGGATAGGGCCCATTTAGTGGATGCTATCGCTTCCTCATGGCTTATAATAGTATATAAGGACCCTACGTCCGCTGTTGCCAATATACATCCGTCTGTATCCTTCAACTGGTCCAGACATTGAATGACGTGCTTAGTATCCTTAGTAAACGCCCACGTCTGATTGACCAGGGGTTGAAGGAAAAAGTCGATATATTTTCCCAGTCTGGCTCACACGGAGTCAATCCCATTAATAATGGGCCTCCCCGGTGGTTCCTCCGAATCCTTATGGATCTTTGGCAAAAAATAGATCAAAGGTATCCTACATGCAGAGGGGTTCAGGTACAATTCCTCCTTCTTATTTAATATCCCTTTCTTTACTCCTCCTTTGATTAACTGTTCCAATTCCTGTTTATACTCAAATGTCGGATTATTATTCAAAAGTTGGTAGGTCTCCATATCTGACAGTTGTCTTTCCATCTCACCTCTATAGTAAGACTTATCCATCACCACCAGTCCTCCCCCTTTATCAGCTGGTCTGATTATCACTTTCTTGTCTTTTTCCAGATCCTTAATGCCTTGTTTAATCCATTGAGGGTTAGGTGTCTTTCGGACATTTAGCTTTTCCAAATCATCCGTCACCATATTTCTAAAGACCTCTATATATTGATTACCAGTATTCGCCGGATTAAAAACAGATTTGTTTCTCAGGGAGGAATGGTGTCCCGTTTCCACCACTGGGGGTCTATTATCAGGTTTAGACAGAAAATATTTTTTCTGATTGACCGTACGTACAAATTTATGTAAATTTACGTACGTGTCAAATTTATTCAAATTCTTTATGGGTGCGAATTTCAGACCTTAATCAAGAAGTTTCAATTCCTGTTGATTCAATACCTTCTTGCTCAAATTAAAAATGCCAGCTCCTATAGGTGTTCTCTTTTTCTGGCATTTTCTGCCTGCTCTTCTTCCTCTCTGTCTTTTCTTTTTTCCCCCCTTGCAGCCTGTTCCCGATAGGACCATTGTCCTTTGGGGTTCCCTAAAAAAACTTCCTGGGAGGGTTCACTATCTTGTTCCCTTAATGGTGAATACCTATTTTCAGTTGCGACATTAAATATTTGTGTCTCTTGCTGTCCACTATTCCTTACTGAGTGGTCTTCTCTCTGGTCTACGAGGTTGGGTGTTCCCTTGCCTAGGATACTGAGGTTGTGGATTCCCCTGCCACTGATGATTTGTATTAAAACTCTGGTTAAAATTGGGATAAAAATTGGGATAGGAATTAAAATTGGGATTATAATTTGGATTAAAACCTCTTCCTCTATTCGCCCGGCCTCTAGAGGGTCTTCTATCTCTTCCATTACCCCTATTGGGTGGAGCCGGATAATTCTGGTTGCCTCTTACTTGTGCTGGATGTTGATTGGGGGTCCCCTGATATCCCCTCCCTTGTCCTCCTGGTGCCCTAGGTGTGGGGGCAATGGGTGGGGTCACCGGAACCTCTCTTTCCGGTGTACTATCACGGGACCCTATTGCGCCTTCCTCTTTAAGGAGGCGCTGCCATTTAAAAACGTCATGATTCCTAAAATCGCCAATATCTCTGATACATTTTTTCCTCTTTTTCTCTTGGGTTTCCCTGTCTGTTTTTTCCATTTTCTTTTTCAGGTCACCTGAGAGTTTGATGCATTCTGCAGATTCTTTAAAAGGTTCAATCTTATCTTTAATTTCTTTGAATAGATTGTTCGTGTATGGAGGAAGATTTTTAGTCACGATTTTTTGACACAATCTTTTATGTGTGATTGGGGACAATTTATTATTTACTATTAGTGATTCTTATATCACCAGATTGGGACTATTTTGATTGATTTATACCACTGGTTTTTCACATGTTATTGAAACACTGATTTATCTTCAATTTATTTTTGGTCACTTGGCGCAGCAATATTATTAATTTTACTTACGAAGGTTGCCTTGCTGATTTTTTTGAAAACCCCGATGGGTATGCTCCCAGAGAGAAAATTGTAAACCTCTTCCCACTTTTTCTCCATACCTAAACATATAGCACACCACTATCAGCGAACATGCAGCATCAAAACCTGTACACACAGGTTGGTAAAATCTTAGTAATAAACAAATGCTCAAATCTTGATAAAGGCATTAGAAAAAAAAAAAATAATCATTTTATAGAGGTGATGAAAAATAATATTCAGAACATTGAACAGCTGGTACAAACTAACAACTAGCCTTATTACAATATATAAGCATGCAAAAAAGAATGGTCTTTGTCCATCTTAAGTGATATATGCCCCAGCAATTTGGATTAATCTGATATTACTCACTGGTCGGGGAGCCTGATAGATCCGGATTGCTGTGCAATTGACCGAAACCAAATGCAAAGCCTGTGAAGAAAAAAAGATTTGAGGTGTATATGTATATACATATATTGTCGAATATATGCCCCAGCAAAGATTCATACAGCGCTATTCTTATAATACTCACTGGTCGGGGAGCCTGATGGATCCGGACTGCTGTGCAATTGACCGAAACCAAATGCAAAGTCTGTGAAGGTAAAAATTAAGATATAGATATACAGGTATTATGGCAAATTCTCAGATATGCGCACAAGGAAACGTGTATTGAAACACAGGTGCAAGGATATATATCCCCCTTCTTTGCATAATGAAAGAGGGCGGAGAAAGCTGTACATTCAGTAACAGGACACACAGGCATATTCAGGACTTTTCAAACAACATCAGGTGTGTTTCCCCATCAGAGAGCCCCTTTTACATCAAGCGTGTCCCCATCAGTGATCCCCTTTTACATCAAGCATGTCCCCATCAGAGAGCCCCTTTTACATCAAGCATGTCCCCATAAGTGAGCCCCTTTTACATCAAGCATGTCCCCATCAGAGAGCCCCTTTTACATCAAGCATGTCCCCATCAGAGAGCCCCTTTTACATCAAGCATGTCCCCATCAGAGAGCCCCTTTTACATCACATCAAGCATGTCCCCATCAGAGAGCCCCTTTTACATCACATCAAGCATGTCCCCATCAGAGAGCACCTTTTACATCAAGCATGTCCCCATCCCCATCAGAGAGCCCCTTTTACATCAAGCATGTCCCCATCCCCATCAGAGAGCCCCTGTACTCACTCCAAAACTCCTGCAATACACCACTGTTCTCCTGTAATCGTCCACCGTCTCTGTCCACCATCTCTGTGAAATTTCACGCCAAAGAGACAAAGCCATAGCCCGCCCAATAGATTTTCGATTCTGCTATGACCAGCCATAGCCTGCCCAATAGCGTTTTGATCCTGCGATGACGCTGCGCGCATGCGCAGATCGCGACGATTCTTCCCGCAGCCTTCTGTCGAAGAGTGCATCCGACGGACTGTGCATGCGCAATAATGACGTCAACCCCAGCTGAGCGGAGCAGTCAGCTGGACTGACGTCATTTACCGCGCATGCGCAGTCCGTCGGATGCACTATCCGACGGAAGGCATTATCCGATGTGACACCGGATCTAACAAATATCTTCCAAATAGCTAATTGTTTGGTCAGTTTTTTGATAAGGGGGGCTGATAACGGGGGCTGATGCCCCCCTGCAAATAACTGTTAATATCTCTACTTCTGTGTGAGATCTAATGCAAACAACAATTGATCTAACCTGATCTAACAAAGATCTAACCAACTGCATATATTTTGTTCAAAAAGTTTGATGTGGGGGGGCTAACACGGCTGAGGTACTGCATCTACTGTGGCTAGAACACTGAAAGTTAACCCTAAAATATTGTGTGGTACTGAGTTCCTTGTGGTGTTTTGAGCTGCCATAAAGACAGCCTGCCATTATCTTCTATTTTACTAAATAAAGCAGATTTTAGAATGAATGATTGAACCACCTACCCCTCGGATCAACCACCTACCCCTTGGATCCTGACCACACACACACACACACACACACACACACACTACTTTGGATCCTGATGGAACGTCTAATTTTACTTTCAGGTTCTATTGAGACAAATTCAGGTTCTTCATTTCTGTAGGGGAAAAAAATGGGTTTATTGAACCTCAGTTTTTAATGCCCCAAAGATTGATGAGGATGTTTACCATCACTTTTTTTACCGGTCTGACTCTTTTCTGTCCCGGATATTTTATCAGGACACTAAGCGAGGGGACATCCATAATAAGGGCACATCCTAAGTAGATATTTTCCATCACTTTCTGGCTCAGTGATAATGTCTCCCAAATGGGAAAGTACCCCCACCCCACCCATTGGGACTTAGACAACGATAAAAACTGCTAAAAGCATAAATCCTTTTCCTTTCTAACCAGAACTATTAAAGTGATTTTAGGTCTTGCAGTGCATAAGGGCATCCAAAAATGCCATCTGTATGTACATAGACTACCTATTACTGCTAGAAATCTTGCAATCTGATATTAGTCAGAGAAGACAGAGCAGAGTATGCCATTGTTAAGTTATTGCTCACAGCTCTTTGGATAACAGAACACTAACTCCTATATCAACCACCACCAGAAGATTTTCCACCTTAATGACCAGGCCATATTTTGCTATTCGGCACTGTGTTATTTAACCCCTTCCGTACCGCGTCATGTCAAATGACGTCGGCACAAATCCTTTCTCGATCCGGGCGGACGTCATATGACGGCGCCCGGATCTCCCCGCTACTGCGCGCCCCCGGGGGTGCGCAGCGCGGCGATCGGGGGTGAGGCTCGTCCCTCGGACTGAGCCCAACCCCGATCAAGGTAAACAGCCAATGAAATTGGCTGTTTACCACGTGATCAGCTGTGTCAATCACAGCCGATCACATGAGCGGCTCCAGCGCGAGCCGCTCGTTCCTTCCTTAATGCGCGCCCCCGGGGGCACGCAGCGCGGCGATCGGGGACGAGGCTCGTCCCTCGGACAGAGTCGATCCCCGATCTAGGTAAATAGCCAATGAAATTGGCTCTTTACCACGTGACCGGCTGTGTCCAATCACAGCCGGTCACAAATGTCATCAGAGAACACGGTAACTAGCTGTCACCGTGTTCTCCTCCTCACACACTGATCCTGTGTGAGGAGGAGATTGTGGTAACAGCTAGTTACCAACTACAGTGCACCCTAAACACACTGATTGCCCCCCCCCCAATAAAGAGCACCTGTCACTAGCCCATCAAAGTACCCGAGTACCTGTCACCAGCCCATCAGGTACTCTGATGACAGGTACTCGGGTACTCTGATGACAGGTACTCTGATGACAGGTACTCTGATGACAGGTACTCTGATGGGCTGGTGACAGGTACTCGGGTACTCTGATGATGGGTACTCGGGTACTCTGATGATGGGTACTCGGGTACTCTGATGACAGGTACTCAGGTACTCTGATGACAGGTACTCGGGTACGCTGATGACGGGTACTCGGATACTCTGATGACGGGTACTCTGATGACAGGTACTCGGGTACTCTGATGACAGGTACTCTGATGGGCTGGTGACAGGTACTCGGGTACTCTGATGATGGGTACTCGGGTACTCTGATGATGGGTACTCGGGTACTCTGATGACAGGTACTCGGGTACTCTGATGACAGGTACTCGGGTACGCTGATGACGGGTACTCGGATACTCTGATGACAGGTACTCGGGTACTCTGATGACAGGTACTCGGGTACTCTGATGACAGGTACTCGGGTACTCTGATGACAGGTACTCAGGTACTCTGACGACAGGTACTCTGGTACTTTGAGTACCCGTCATCGGAGTACCCGAGTACCTGTCACCTACCCATCAGAGTATCCAAGTACCTGTCACCTACCCAACAGAGTACCCGAGTACCTTCCACCTGCTCATCAGAGTACCTGACACCTGAAGTACCCGATTACTTGCCACCTGCTCATCATTACCCATCACTACTCATCAGTACTCATCAGTACCCATCAGTACCTATCACCTATTAGTATCAGTACTGATCATCCGTACCCATCATCAGTACAGTATCAGTATCACCTATCAGTATCAGTACTACTCATCAGTACCTATCACCTGCCTGTCACCTGCCCATAAGAGTACCCGAGTACCTGTCACCTGCCTATCGGAGTACTCGAGTACCTGCCACTTGCTCATCAGTACCAGAGTACCTGTCACCTGCCCAGCAAAGTACCCGAGCACCTGTCACCCTTCATACAGCCACCATGTCCAAGTCCAAAAAGGTTTATATACGTCGTCCGTTTAAACCTAAATACCGGTGTTATGGCAGCAGATAGCTGCCATAACCCTGGTATTTTTTTAAACGGTGGACGGTTGGCTTTCCGATAAGGGTGGTCCCAGCGGCGGATTCGCCGCGGGATCACCCTTCCGGGGTGGCGGAAGAGGTGCCCCCCCCCCTCCCGCTGCATTCTGGTCCTTTTCCCCATTTACCGGACCCGCCGGCAGCGGGGAAAACGATCCGGTCCCGAATCCTCACAGACAGGATGTCGAGTGAGGGCAAGCTTGCCCTCACTTGACTCTATGGTCTTGGAGGACCGGAGCTACGGCAAACGTCATTGCCTAGCAACCAGTTTAAAGGTCCCTTTTTTTTTTCATTTTATTTAATTTTTTTTTAATTTTTTTTTTTTATTTTTTCTATCTTTTAGTGTACTTGTGAGATCTGAGGACTTTTTGACCCCAGATCTCACAAAAAAGAGGTCCTGTCGTGCCTTTTTCTATTACAAGTAATGTTTACATTTCTTGTAATAGAAATAAAAATGATCAATTTTTTTTTTTTTTTAAAAACAGTGTAAAAATAAAAAATAATAAATAAAATAAATAGTAAAAAAAAAAAAAAATTAAAGCGCCCTGTCCCCGCGAGCTCGCGCGCAGAAACGAACGCATACGGAAACACCGCCCACATATGTAAACAGTGTTCAAACTACACATGTGAGGTATCGTCGCGATCGTTAGAGCAAGAGCAATAATTTGAGCCCTAGACCTCCTCTGTAACTCTAAGATAGCAACCTGTAGAAATTTTTAAAATGTCGCCTATGGGGATTTTTAAGTACCAAAGTTTGTCACCATTCTGTGAGCGTGCGCAATTTTGAAGCATGACATGTTGGGTATCTATTTACTCGGCGTAACATTATCTTTCACATTATGGAAAACAATTTGGCTAACTTTACTGTTTTCTTATTTTTTAATTAAAAAAAGTGATTTTTTTCCCAAAAAATTGCGTTTGGAAGACCGCTGCGCAAATACGGTGTGATAAAAAATATTGCAATAATCTCCATTTTATTCTCTAGGGTCTCTGCTAAAAAAAAATATATTTTTGGGGTTCCAAGTAGTTTTCTAGCAAAAACAACTGATTTAACTTGTAAACACCAAATGTCAAAAATAGGCCTAGGCAAGTGGCTAGGATGCATGATGATGCTCCTTGGATGTTTAGGCCCCTCTATATGGCTAGGCTGTGAAAAAGTCTCACACATGTGGTATTGCCATACTCAGGAGGAGTGGCAGAATGTATTTTGGGGTGTCATTTTTGCTATGTACATGCTATGTGTTAGGAATATTCTATAAATTTACAACTTTGTGTAAAAAAAAAAGTTTTTATTTTTTTCCCACATTTTCCAAAAACTTGTGGAAAAAAATGACATGTTCAAAGGACCCATAATGCCTCATAGAATATACTTTGGAGTGCTTGCTTTCCAAAATGGGGTCATTTTGTGGACTTTTCCATTGTATTGGTGCTCTAGGGCCTTGAAAAGTGTGATCGGTAGTAAGAAAGTTTTATGTGTATTTATGCTCCTAAAACGCCTTATGGTGCTACTTGGACGTGGAGTCTCTTTTTGTGGCCAGGCTGTGTAAAAGTCTCACACATGTGGTATCACCATACTCAGAAGGAGTAGCAGAATGAATTTTGGGGTGTCATTTTTGCTGTGTACATGCTATGTGTTAGAAATAGCTTATAAATTGACAACGTTTTGGGAAAAAAAAAGAAAAAAAAATGTTTTCTTCATTTTCCCAAGAATTGTGGGAAAAAATTATAACTTCAAAAAACTCACCATGCCTCTTACTAAATACCTTGGACTGTCTACTTTACAAAAAGGGGTCATTTGGGGGGTATTTGTACTGTCCTGACATTTCAGGGCCTCAAGAAAGGAGATAGGCCATCAGTACATCTGGTGTGATAAATTTTCAGTAATTGGTACCATAGCTTCTAGACTCAATAACTTTCACACAGAGTAAATAATATACACTAATTTGGGTTAATTTTACCAGAGAAATGTAGCAGTATAAATTTTGGCCCAAATGTATGAAGAAAAATTAATTTTTTGCAAAATTTTATAATAGAAACTAAAAAAAAGTGTTTTTTTTTGCAAAATTTTTGCTCTTTTTTTGCTTATATCACGAAAATAAAAAACCCCAGTTGTGATCAAATACCACCAAAAGAAAGCTCTATTTGTGTGAAAAAAATGATAAAAATTTTGTTTGGTTACAGTGTAGCATGACTGAGCAATTGTCATTCAAAGTGTGAGAGTGCTGAAAGCTGAAAATTGGTCTGGTCAGGAAGGGGGTCTAACTGCTCTGTATGGAAGCGGTTAATGGACAATTGCCTGGTCGTGCGACGCTGTACCCAAATGAGATTGAGATCCTTTTTTCCCCCACAAATAGAGCTTTCTTTTGGTGGTATTTGATCACCTCCCGTTAAACAATTCTGGAAAAAAAACACTTTCTGCAATATAACATTCCCAATAAAAATAATAAATCTAATTTCTTTGATCATTTTAGGTCAATTTGTTTTAGGGTACATATTTTTTGTAAAAAAAAAAATCACAATAAGTGTATTTTGATTGGTTTGTGCAAAATGTATCGAATCTACAAACTAGGAGAATGATTTATGTTATTATTTTTTTTACTAGTAATGGTGATCAGCGATTTTTAGCGGGATTGCGGCGGACAGATCGGACCCCTACCTGACTTTTGACACTTTTGGGGGGACCAGTGACATTACTACAGTAATCAGTACTAAAAATATGCACCGTTACTGTAATAATGATACTGGCAGGGAAAGGGCAATCAAACCCAGAGGCAATCAAAGGGTTAAATGTGAGCCTAGGGTGTGTTTACTAACTGTGAGAGGGGTGGGCTTGTGAAATCGATAGGGAGACCTGTGTTCCAAAATAGGAGGAACACAGGAGCTCTGTGATAGCTGAGAGAACTGTCTGCTGTGTTTACAACGCTGTTCTCTCTTCACAGGGAGCGATCGTGGGTGCCCTGCTGCAACTGCGACCACCGACCCCATGGATCGGCTTACCCACTGGCGAGTGGGAGTGCACACGCCCCAGGATCGCCCCAGCGAATTGCTGTACAGGTACGGGGATTCGCGGGAACCTGCCGCCGTATATTGACGCTGGCTGGTTTGCAAGTGGTTAAGGAGAGATGGAGGTAGTCTAAAGTCCTTAAACATTTCCCATGCTAGGATGGCATTGCTGCCTAATGCAGTAAGGGGAGTGTTTCCAGCGTAGGATAGATGTGAGTTACAGGTTTCATCACTAGCTGAAGATGTTAGAAAAGTTTTGCAGCCACAATGTATACACTATTTGGTTTGGCGCTTACATACCCTTTTAAGAACATTTCTGACTGATTACCTTGAGGTTTTTCTTTGGCTGCTGGTTGGCCTTCTCACACCTGCTTTTGTGACAAGTAGAGACGCATGACAGATCCCATTTATAGTCTTCTCTCTATAGCACCGATCCGCAGTCACATTTATATGCGAAAAATATTTTTACAAACATGCAACGGTCAACATCTGAATATTCTTCCATCGTCCATATCTCGCATACTCGACCAATTATCTGCCTCGTAATATTTGGTAGATAAAACCTAAAGTTGAGAATGAAGTTGTATGTCAGACCATTTATTTTGCTTAGGATAAAGTGGAGAAGGATTTTAACCACTTTCGGACCGCCCACTGCATATATACTGCGGCAGGATGGCCCAGCTGCGCAAAACCATGTACCGGTACGTGATTTTGTGCACGGGTTTTCAGGGCTGGACGTGCTGCCCCCCACTTTGATTGGACAATGCGGGAACCAATCAGTGGGGGGGGGGTGACTGATCGTTCAGCGGAATGATGGGAAACAGCGGTCTGCCTTCCTCCAGGGAGGAAAAGAGATCCTGTGTTCAGCCAAGCTGAGACACAGATCTTTTCCTTTAGTACTTCTTGTCCCAGTACAGTTAGAAAACACTACCTAGGAGCACACTTAACATCTTGATCACCCCTAGTGTTAACCCCTTCCCTGCCTGTGTCATTTATACAGTAACAGTGCATTTTATTTCGCACTGTATTGGTAAATCACGGGTCCCCAAAAAGTGTCACTTAAGGGCCATACACACTATAAGATTTTCTGAAGACTTTTTCCTTCAGATTTACCTTTTCTATGTAGTGCAAGGGCCTGCCAGATTGCATACAAATTGAAAATGTTTAGGTTTGACCTCTGTGACAGGAAGTCAGGTAAATCTGTGAGTGTTGTCACAGATGGGAGATACACTTCTGCTTGGTTTAGACAATTCACCAATTACTATAGGGTGTCGGCTGCAAAGCCAGCAGGAAGGTTTAAGGAAGTTGAAAAACCTTCAGCTATTCAGAATGAGGAAATTAAGGCCTCTATAATTTGTCCAGAGGAAGTCTATTGAGGGCTGCCTCCCGAAGCTGTGTGAGCTGGGGATAAGAGAGCAGTCAGATGTATGCCTCCTGACGCTGTGTGAGCATGGGAGAGGAATATACCTCCTGGAGCGATGTGCGCTGAGGAGGGGAAAAAGACTGAAGACTTCTCAAGGTGAGGTCATGGATTGTTTTTCTATGTGAAGAGGAAAACAAAGGAATGTTTTCTATGTGAAGAGAAAAACAAAGGAATGTTTTCTATGTGAAGAGGTCAATGAACGTTATCTATGTGAAGAGAAAATGAACTATTTCTATGTGAAGAGAAAATAAATGGACTATTGATAGTTTGCTGTAGGATCAGCAAAGTCTGCCCAACAGTAGGTTGGAGACAGACTCCTTAGGTAGGTTCCTGTGTGTGAGAAGGTAGCCGCCCACAGTGGCAAGGATTTATTTTGTGTTTTATTTTATTTTTGATATTTTTGATGCTTGCACTTGTGTGAAGAAAATTGCATGAATGAACCAAACTGTTGTTTGCAACCACTTCTCGGCTATCTCCCTGTGTAACGAACCCCCCAAGGGGTCATCCACACCCGCCACCGAGCTAATCCCTCACATTTGGTGGAGGTATGCATTGGGCATAAGCAGAGATCCCTGCAAAGAAGTTCATCTGTCCTATGAACTTTATCTGGTGCATAAGACTGCACGGTCTGTGTGTGCAGGAGAGGAGATCCTGCAAGAGAGAGAAAAGCTACTTGATTTAAAGAGACAGTGGTCTCAAAAAAATTTTCTGGACTTTGAGAAATTTGTGGTGAAGTGACTGAAGATGGGGCGCTCAAAATGCCTGAAAGCAGCAAAGATAGCTGAAATGAGAGACCAAATTCTATGGATGGAGGGGATGTTACCGCCTAAACGAGCCCCATCAATGCCTGAACGGAGTCTGCTAAAGAGAAAGGTTGTTGTCCCTAGCAACACTGGGGCAAATGTGGATTTTCAGCAGAGCTTTGCAGCTCAACAACAGGCTCACCAAGAGAGCATGGCAGCTCACCAAGAGAGCATGACAGACTGGAAACAGAGACACCGGCAGCAGATGGAGGCCCTCGGTTTGGAGGAAACAGAGTATGTGTGCAGGGCTGAGCTGGATACCTTGCAACGGAGAATGGAGGAAAAGGAACAAGCCCTGGAGGTACACTTACAGTGGGAAGAATCCACTGCTCTTCTTTTTTCCGAGTTGAAAAACCGTAGAGAGACTATACGGTGCAGGAACAGAATGTCTCTCTGAAAACTACCTTGTCTCTCAGCTACAAGGAGAAAAATGAGAGAGAGGCTAAATTACTGAGTACTGCGTATGAGCTCACCACTTTGAGCAATGTGGTAGATGAATTACGTATAGACTGTGAAAATTGGAAAGCTGAAGCCCAACGTGTCCAGCAGCAGTTAAAGAAGAACGAAGCCAGTGTGGCAGAATTACATTCTCATTCCAAGAAACTAGCCAATGAGGTGAAGGCTCTTATGCAAGGAAAAGGAGATTCTGAACACAAGAGAAAAAAAGTAGAGGCACAGCTGCAGGAATCGCAAGTTAAGGTGTCAGAAAGTGACCGATTGGGTGCTAAGCTGTCAGAGAAGGCAAACCGACTGCAGGTTGAGTTGGACAATGTCACAAATCAGCATTCTCAAACAGACAGCAAATCTAGAGAAATTGCCAAAGATTTCTCTATCTTGGAATCGCAGCTGCTCTTGCAGGAAGAGAGATGTCAAAGGCTGAGTTTCAGCACAAAACTCAAACAAATGGAAGATGAGAAAAATGGCGTCCTGGAACAATTAAAAGAGGAGGAGGAAGCTAAGAAAAACCTATCAGAGCAAGTCGCAACACTGCAAGCTCAGATAGCAGATATGAATAAACGCATGGAAGAAATAGTTTGTTCATTAGAGAGTGTTGAAGAAACTGCAGAAAGACCTTGAAGCTGCTAATCAACGCTATGAGAAAAAAACAGCTGCTTATGACAAGCTTGAGAAGACCAAGACAAGACTTCAGCAGGAATTGGATGAACTGAGTGTGGATCTGGATCACCAGAATCAGATTGTGTCCAACCTGGAGAAGAAGCAAAAGACGTTTGATCAGATGCTTGGTGAGGAGAAGACTGTCTGCAAAATATGCAGAAGAACGTGACCGTGCAAACGCAGAGGCTCGGGAGAAAGAGAGCAAAGCCCTGTTCTTGGCTCGCTGCTTGGAGGAAGCTCTAGAGTGTAAGGTTGAACTAGAAAGAGTTAACAAACAGCTGTGTACAGAGATGAAAGATTTGGTCAGCTCCAAGGATGATGTTGAGAAAAGCGTTCAGGAGCTAGAAAAGTCTAAGCGAGCCTTAGAACAGCAAGTAGAAGAGATGAAGACTCAGTTGGAAGAACTTGAAGAGGAATTACAGGCGACAAAGGATCTTTCCCAAAGACGGGATAGTGTGCCTGATGCAGTTTTTAAAGGGATCAGTGTTTTGGGGCCTATCCTGAGTGAGCATCAGAAATTTGATGACATGTTGCTTGAATCACCCTTCTGGAATAAACAGTTCCTTCAAAAACTTCAAGCACTGGAAAATGTATCATTAGAACTTCAGCAAACAAAGGAGCTGTGTAAGAAATGTGGTGATTTCTCAGTTCAGGCTGAAAGTCTAGTGAAGAAGGCAAGTGATATAAAGCTTGAAAAAAAAGCAAACACCACCTAGTGGAGAGAGCTAAGACTGTTGATGAAAAAGTGAAGCAAATTAATAAGTGCCTTTCCAGGAATATTTCCAAAATGGAACTGGTGAAAGACAGGTGGCAAAAGTTTGATCGTGATCTTGAGATGCATTCCATGGGGAGTTCAGATAAAGAAAAGGAACTAGGTGACCTTGAACGGTCAAATAATTCAGCAGATAGGCAATTCAAACAAATCACGGAAATACTAAAGGAGCTACAAGGGAAAAGTAGTGCAATAGCAGAAAGTGCATTGAAGAAACCTGTAATAGACTGTGTTGTTGCCTTTGACCCATATGTTGGTGGAAGGAAAGTTGATGGTGTTCTGGTTAGCTACTTCTGTGAAGAATGTGGCAAGAAATATAAACTGGATACCAAATCAAATAGTAGGCCTTTATTGCGACTCGCTCAGGAGGGCGAAAAGCTTAAGAAGTTGATGAGTGCAAATGCTTCAGATCTGCCTCTAAATATGAAATGTTTGGTGAATGATATTGATGTCTCTGGAAAAAGGAACAGGGGTCACTTTGAAGAAATGTGTGACAGCCTGTTGTCGCAAATGGAAGATCCTCTGCACAGCATCTTAGAGCAAGCCAAGCTCAAGAAAGAAGATCATTCCCTTTTACAACAAAGAGTCAATGATGGTGTACAGCTGTATGGAGAGGTAACTCAAGTTAACAGAGTGTGACGAGACCCTTGCTCGCTCTGTCCGCTCTCCCGACACTCCTCTGCTTCTAGTAAGTCAGCTTGCAGATCACAACGTCTGATGGTTCGGTCAACCAAGGATCCGGGATCCGAACTACAGCTATGTGCCGTCCGGAATCAATTAGAACAAACACCAAGCAAGCTGTATGTAAGTACAAACAGGAAGACAATTTATTGGAAGAACACAGCACACTTTTATACAGAATTTGGAACATCCTGCCCCCAACAACCGCTTTCCTATTGGTCAATTGTAAAGTCAATTGTAAAGTGAGTATATATTATTCTGTTTTAATATACATATTTTTAGGCACCATGGTATATATTTTTTTTGTGGATGGTTATATTGTTCGTTTGTTACGAATAATCGTACTAGTATAGTGTGTGGGAAGTGTAATGTGTCTACTGTGTGGGCCTATTTTTACTGTACACAGGGTAGATAGATAGGAGCTTGTAGAGCCAATGCAGTAACGCACTTTAATGCATCCACTTAGCATACATATACTTAACATACTATGTGTGCTTTGATGTTTCTTATTCATCTTTGAACAGGAGAGAAAAGAAAAAAAAATACAAAAGAACATAGTGATACAACTGGTGACAGCCAGCAGAGCAGCCAGACACAGAATCCAGAAGACCAGGTGGTGGTTTTGGATCTGATAAATGTAACAAGCACTGGTAAGCTGATAATACCACCAATGTTTCTGGATTTATGCATGCCACAGATACCAAACCTTACCATCCTTTTTTTTAATTTTTGTTTTAGAAGTAGAAATGGCGACTGATGCTGAACAGCATTTCACCGGTTCCAGTGCACGCCTGTTGATGAATGAGCTCATAGCCTGCAAGGCAGAGATTGGTTCAATTATTGATCGATGCCAAGTTGTGACGACCAAAATAAATACCGTCATAGACATGTTGGGTAAAGTTTAAAGGTGTTTGAGTGGTGGAAAGTCTTCAGACAAGCACCTGTTGTGCCTAGTTCAAAGATTTATAGACAAATTATAGTTTATCTTAAAAAAATACCCTTTAAAAAATTCTAAAAAAAAAATGAACACTGCTGGTTCCAATGTTCTTTATATT